>NW_026699352.1:320917-641834 GCF_030435755.1 Ochotona princeps | reverse complement strand
CAACTCCACATTCACAGGCAACTTCAGCGCCACAGCCGTTTTCAGATAGCACTCAATGCAAAGGCTCTAGACGCAAATATTGGTGTGAGAGCTAATTCAATCAAGGAAACACTGCATGTTGGTGAAGGGCATATTGAAGAAGGATCAGCCGAGTGGTTCTTGTGGGAGAACAACTCCATTTGGCTCACTAACTTCACACACCATCAGGCTTCCAAGCAGCTCTCAAGGAAACTCAGTTTTCACACTCTATGCTTAGTGCCCTTTGAGTACCTAGGACTGAAATTGAAAGCTTGGTGAGCATCCCCCACAAACGAATGCTCCACATGCGGGTTTCACATGCCACCAACTCCACATTCACAGGCAACTTCAGCGCCACAGCCGTTTTCAGATAGCCCTCAATGCAAAGGCTCTAGACGCAAATATTGGTGTGAGAGCTAATTCAATCAAGGAAACACTGCATGTTGGTGAAGGGCATATTGAAGAAGGATCAGCCGAGTGGTTCTTGTGGGAGAACAACTCCATTTGGCTCACTAACTTCACACACCATCAGGCTTCCAAGCAGCTCTCAAGGAAACTCAGTTTTCACACTCTATGCTTAGTGCCCTTTGAGTGCCTAGGACTGAAATGAAGCTTGGTGGGCATCCCAAACAAACGAATGCTCCACATGCGGGTTTCACATGCCACCAACTCCACATTCACAGGCAATTTCAGCTCCAAAGCCGTTTTCAGATAGCCCTCAATGCAAAGGCTCTAGACGCAAATATTGGTGTGAGAGTTAATTCAATCAAGGAAACACTGCATGTTGGTGAAGGGCATATTGAAGAAGGATCAGCCGAGTGGTTCTTGTGGGAGAACAACTCCATTTGGCTCACTAACTTCACACACCATCAGGCTTCCAAGCAGCTCTCAAGGAAACTCAGTTTTCACACTCTATGCTTAGTGCCCATTGAGTGCATTATCTAGGAATGAACCTGGTAGAGCATGCCACACAAACGAATGCTCCACATGCGGGTTTCACATGCCACCAACTCCACATTCATAGGCAACTTCAGTGCCACAGCCGTTTTCAGATAGCACTCAAAGCAAAGTCTCTAGACACAAATATTGGTGTGAGAGCTAATTCAATCAAGGAAACACTGCATGTTGGTGAAGGGCATATTGAAGAAGGATCAGCCGAGTGGTTCTTGTGGGAGAACAACTCCATTTGGCTCACTAACTTCACTACACCATCAGGCTTCCAAGCAGCTCTCAAGGAAACTCAGTTTTCACACTCTATGCTTAGTGCCCTTTGAGTACCTAGGACTGAAATGAAGCTTAGTGAGCATCCCCACAAACGAATGCTCCACATGCGGGTTTCACATGCCACCAACTCCACATTCACAGGCAACTTCAGCGCCACAGCCGTTTTCAGATAGCCCTCAATGCAAAGGCTCTAGACGCAAATATTGGTGTGAGAGCTAATTCAATCAAGGAAACACTGCATGTTGGTGAAGGGCATATTGAAGAAGGATCAGCCGAGTGGTTCTTGTGGGAGAACAACTCCATTTGGCTCACTAACTTCACACACCATCAGGCTTCCAAGCAGCTCTCAAGGAAACTCAGTTTTCACACTCTATGCTTAGTGCCCTTTGAGTGCATTATGTAGGAAAGAACCTGGTAGAACATCCCACACAAACGAATGCCCACATGCGGGTTTCACATGCCACCAACTCCACATTCTCAGGCAACTTCAGCGCCACAGCCGTTTTCAGATAGCCCTCAATGCAAAGGCTCTAGACGCAAATATTGGTGTGAGAGCTAATTCAATCAAGGAAACACTGCATGTTGGTGAAGGGCATATTGAAGAAGGATCAGCGAGTGGTTCTTTTGGGAGAACAACTCCATTTGGCTCACTAACTTCACACACCATCAGGCTTCCAAGCAGCTCTCAAGGAAACTCAGTTTTCACACTCTATGCTTAGTGCCCTTTGAGTGCCTAGGACTGAAATGAAGCTTGGTGAGCATCCCCCACAAACGAATGTTCCACATGCGTGTTTCACATGCCACCAACTCCACATTCACAGGCAATTTCAGCTCCAAAGCCGTTTTCAGATAGCCCTCAATGCAAAGGCTCTAGACGCAAATATTGGTGTGAGAGCTAATTCAATCAAGGAAACACTGCATGTTGGTGAAGGGCATCTTGAAGAAGGATCAGCCGAGTGGTTCTTGTGGGAGAACAACTCCATTTGGCTCACTAACTTCACACACCATCAGGCTTCCAAGCAGCTCGCAAGGAAACTCAGTTTCCACACTCTATGCTTAGTGCCCTTTCAGTGCATTATCTAGGAATGATCCTGGTAGAGCATGCCACACAAACGAATGCTCCACATGCGGGTTTCACATGCCACCAACTCCACATTCACAGGCAACTTCAGCACCACAGCCGTTTTCAGATAGCCCTCAATGCAAAGGCTCTAGACGCAAATATTGGTGTGAGAGCTAATTCAATCAAGGAAACACTGCATGTTGGTGAAGGGCATATTGAAGAGGGATCAGCCGAGTGGTTCTTGTGGGAGAACAACTCCATTTGGCTAACTTCACACACCATCAGGCTTCCAAGCAGCTCTCAAGGAAACTCAGTTTTCACACTCTATGCTTAGTGCCCTTTGAGTGCCTAGGACTGAAATGAAGCTTGGACAGCATCCCACACAAACGAATGCTCCACATGCGGGTTTCACATGCCACCAACTCCACATTCACAGGCAACTTCAGCGCCACAGCCGTTTTCAGATAGCCCTCAATGCAAAGGCTCTAGACGCAAATATTGGTGTGAGAGCTAATTCAATCAAGGAAACACTGCATGTTGGTGAAGCGCATATTGAAAAAGGATCAGCCGAGTGGTTCTTGTGGAGAACAACTCCATTTGGCTCACTAACTTCACACACCATCAGGCTTCCAAGCAGCTCTCAAGGAAACTCAGTTTTCACAGTCTATGCTTAGTGCCCTTTGAGTGCATTATCTAGGAATGAACCTGGTAGAGCATGCCACACAAACGAATGCTCCACATGCGGGTTTCACATGCCACCAACTCCACATTCACAGGCAACTTCAGCGCCACAGCCGTTTTCAGATAGCCCTCAATGCAAAGGCTCTAGACGCAAATATTGGTGTGAGAGCTAATTCAATCAAGGAAACACTGCATGTTGGTGAAGGGCATATTGAAGAAGGATCAGCCGAGTGGTTCTTGTGGGAGAACAACTCCATTTGGCTCACTAACTTCACACACCATCAGGCTTCCAAGCAGCTCTCAAGGAAACTCAGTTTTCACACTCTATGCTTAGTGCCCTTTGAGTGCCTAGGACTGAAATGAAGCTTGGTGAGCATCCCACACAAACGAATGCTCCACATGCGGGTTTCACATGCCACCAACTCCACATTCTCAGGCAACTTCAGCGCCAAAGCCGTTTTCTGATAGCCCTCAATGCAAAGGCTCTAGACGCAAATATTCGTGTGAGAGCTAATTCAATCAAGGAAACACTGCATGTTGGTGAAGGGCATATTGAAGAAGGATTAGCCGAGTGGTTCTTGTGGGAGAACAACTCCATTTGGCTCACTAACTTCACACACCATCAGGCTTCCAAGCAGCTCTCAAGGAAACTCAGTTTTCACACTCTATGCTTAGTGCCCTTTGAGTGCATTATCTAGGAATGAACCTGGTAGAGCATGCCACACAAACGAATGCTCCACATGCGGGTTTCACATGCCACCAACTCCAGATTCACAGGCAACTTCAGCGCCACAGCCGTTTTCAGATAGCCCTCAATGCAAAGGCTCTAGACGCAAATATTGGTGTGAGAGCTAATTCAATCAAGGAAACACTGCATGTTGGTGAAGGGCATATTGAAGAAGGATTAGCCGAGTGGTTCTTGTGTGAGAACAACTCCATTTGGCTCACTAACTTCACACACCATCAGGCTTCCAAGCAGCTCTCAAGGAAACTCAGTTTTCATCGTCTAAGCTTAGTGCCCTTTGAGTGCATTATCTAGGAATGAACCTGGTAGAGCATGCCACACAAACGAATGCTCCACATGCGGGTTTCACATGCCACCAACTCCACATTCACAGGCAACTTCAGCGCCACAGCCGTTTTCAGATAGCCCTCAATGCAAAGGCTCTAGACGCAAATATTGGTGTGAGAGCTAATTCAATCAAGGAAACACTGCATGTTGGTGAAGGGCATATTGAAGAAGGATCAGCCGAGTGGTTCTTGTGGGAGAACAACTCCATTTGGCTCACTAACTTCACACACCATCAGGCTTCCAAGCAGCTCTCAAGGAAACTCAGTTTTCACACTCTATGCTTAGTGCCCTTTGAGTGCCTAGGACTGAAATGAAGCTTGGTGAGCATCCCACACAAACGAATGCTCCACATGCGGGTTTCACATGCCACCAACTCCACATTCACAGGCAACTTCAGCGCCAAAGCCGTTTTCAGATAGCCCTCAATGCAAAGGCTCTAGACGCAAATATTGGTGTGAGAGCTAATTCAATCAAGGAAACACTGCATGTTGGTGAAGGGCATATTGAAGAAGGATTAGCCGAGTGGTTCTTGTGGGAGAACAACTCCATTTGGCTCACTAACTTCACACACCATCAGGCTTCCAAGCAGCTCTCAAGGAAACTCAGTTTTCACACTCTATGCTTAGTGCCCTTTGAGTGCATTATCTAGGAATGAACCTGGTAGAGCATGCCACACAAACGAATGCTCCACATGCGGGTTTCACATGCCACCAACTCCAGATTCACAGGCAACTTCAGCGCCACAGCCGTTTTCAGATAGCCCTCAATGCAAAGGCTCTAGACGCAAATATTGGTGTGAGAGCTAATTCAATCAAGGAAACACTGCATGTTGGTGAAGGGCATATTGAAGAAGGATCAGCCGAGTGGTTCTTGTGGGAGAACAACTCCATTGGCTCACTAACTTCACACACCATCAGGCTTCCAAGCAGCTCTCAAGGAAACTCAGTTTTCACACTCTATGCTTAGTGCCCTTTGAGTGCATTATCTAGGAATGAACGTGGTAGAGCATCCCAAACAAACGAATGCTCCACATGCGGGGTTTCACATGCCACCAACAACACATTCACAGGCAACTTCAGCGCCACAGCCGTTTTCAGATAGCCCTCAATGCAAAGGCTCTAGACGCAAATATTGGTGTGAGAGCTAATTCAATCAAGGAAACACTGCATGTTGGTGAAGGGCATATTGAAGAAGGATCAGCCGAGTGGTTCTTGTGGGAGAACAACTCCATTTGGCTAACTTCACACACCATCAGGCTTCCAAGCAGCTCTCAAGGAAACTCAGTTTTCACAGTCTAAGCTTAGTGCCCTTTGAGTGCATTATCTAGGAATGAACCTGGTAGAGCATGCCACACAAACGAATGCTCCACATGCGGGTTTCACATGCCACCAACTCCACATTCACAGGCAACTTCAGCGCCACAGCCGTTTTCAGATAGCACTCATGCAAAGGCTCTAGACACAAATATTGGTGTGAGAGCTAATTCAATCAAGGAAACACTGCATGTTGGTGAAGGGCATATTGAAGAAGGATCAGCCGAGTGGTTCTTGTGGGAGAACAACTCCATTTGGCTCACTAACTTCACACACCATCAGGCTTCCAAGCAGCTCTCAAGGAAACTCAGTTTTCACAGTCTAAGCTTAGTGCCCTTTGAGTGCATTATCTAGAATGAACCTGGTAGAGCATGCCACACAAACGAATGCTCCACATGCGGGTTTCACATGCCACCACTCATCATTCACAGGCAACTTCAGCGCCACAGCCGTTTTCAGATAGCACTCAATGCAAAGGCTCTAGACGCAAATATTGGTGTGAGAGCTAATTCAATCAAGGAAACACTGCATGTTGGTGAAGGGCATCTTGAAGAAGGATCAGCCGAGTGGTTCTTGTGGGAGAACAACTCCATTTGGCTCACTAACTCCACACACCTTCAGGCTTCCAAGCAGCTCTCAAGGAAACTCAGTTTTCACAGTGTAAGCTTAGTGCCCTTTGAGTGCATTATCTAGGAATGAACCTGGTAGAGCATGCCACACAAACGAATGCTCCACATGCGGGTTTCACATGCCACCAACTCATCATTCACAGGCAACTTCAGCGCCACAGCCGTTTTCAGATAGCACTCAATGCAAAGGCTCTAGACGCAAATATTGGTGTGAGAGCTAATTCAATCAAGGAAACACTGCATGTTGGTGAAGGGCATCTTGAAGAAGGATCAGCCGAGTGGTTCTTGTGGGAGAACAACTCCATTTGGCTCACTAACTTCACACACCATCAGGCTTCCAAGCAGCTCTCAAGGAAACTCAGTTTTCACAGTCTAAGCTTAGTGCCCTTTGAGTGCCTTATCTAGGAATGAACCTGGTAGAGCATGCCACACAAACGAATGCTCCACATGCGGTTTCACATGCCACCAACTCCACATTCACAGGCAACTTCAGCGCCACAGCCGTTTTCAGATAGCACTCAATGCAAAGGCTCTAGACGCAAATATTGGTGTGAGAGCTAATTCAATCAAGGAAACACTGCATGTTGGTGAAGGGCATCTTGAAGAAGGATCAGCCGAGTGGTTCTTGTGGGAGAACAACTCCATTTGGCTCACTAACTTCACACACCATCAGGCTTCCAAGCAGCTCTCAAGGAAACTCAGTTTTCACAGTCTAAGCTTAGTGCCCTTTGAGTGCATTATCTAGGAATGAACCTGGTAGAGCACGCCACACAAACGAATGCTCCACATGCGGGTTTCACATGCCACCAACTCATCATTCACAGGCAACTTCAGCGCCACAGCCGTTTTCAGATAGCACTCAATGCAAAGGCTCTAGACGCAAATATTGGTGTGAGAGCTAATTCAATCAAGGAAACACTGCATGTTGGTGAAGGGCATCTTGAAGAAGGATCAACCGAGTGGTTCTTGTGGGAGAACAACTCCATTTGGCTCACTAACTTCACACACCATCAGGCTTCCAAGCAGCTCTCAAGGAAACTCAGTTTTCACACTCTATGCTTAGTGCCCTTTGAGTGCATTATCTAGGAATGAACCTGGTAGAGCATGCCACACAAACGAATGCTCCACATGCGGGTTTCACATGCCACCAACTCCACATTCACAGGCAACTTCAGCGCCACAGCCGTTTTCAGATAGCCCTCAATGCAAAGGCTCTAGACGCAAATATTGGTGTGAGAGCTAATTCAATCAAGGAAACACTGCATGTTGGTGAAGGGCATATTGAAGAAGGATCAGCCGAGTGGTTCTTGTGGGAGAACAACTCCATTTGGCTCACTAACTTCACACACCATCAGGCTTCCAAGCAGCTCTCAAGGAAACTCAGTTTTCACACTCTATGCTTAGTGCCCTTTGAGTGCATTATGTAGGAAAGAACCTGTTAGACCATCCCACACAAACGAATGCTCCCCATGCGCGTTTCACATGCAACCAACTCCACATTCACAGGCAACTTCAGCGCCACAGCCGTTTTCAAATAACCCGCAATGCAAAGGCTCTAGACGCAAATATTGGTGTGAGAGCTAATTCAATCAAGGAAACACTGCATGTTGGTGAAGGGCATATTGAAGAAGGATCAGCCGAAGGGGTTCTTGTGGGAGAACAACTCCATTTGGCTCACTAACTTCACACACCATCAGGCTTCCAAGCAGCTATCAAGGAAACTCAGTTTTCACACTCTATGCTTAGTGCCCTTTGAGTGACTAGTACTGAAATGAAGCTTGGTGAGCATCCCACACAAACGAATGCTCCACATGCGGGTTTCACATGCCACCAACTCCACATTCTCAGGCAACTTCAGCGCCAAAGCCGTTTTCAGATAGCCCTCAATGCAAAAGGCTCTAGATGCAAATATTGGTGTGAGAGCTAATTCAATCAAGGAAACACTGCATGTTGGTGAAGGGCATATTGAAGAAGGATTAGCCGAGTGGTTCTTGTGTGAGAACAACTCCATTTGGCTCACTAACTTCACACACCATCAGGCTTCCAAGCAGCTCTCAAGGAAACTCAGTTTTCATCGTCTAAGCTTAGTGCCCTTTGAGTGCATTATCTAGGAATGAACCTGGTAGAGCATGCCACACAAACGAATGCTCCACATGCGGGTTTCACATGCCACCAACTCCAGATTCACAGGCAACTTCAGCGCCACAGCCGTTTTCAGATAGCCCTCAATGCAAAGGCTCTAGACGCCAATATTGGTGTGAGAGCTAATTCAATCAAGGAAACACTGCATGTTGGTGAAGGGCATATTGAAGAAGGATCAGCCGAGTGGTTCTTGTGGGAGAACAACTCCATTTGGCTCACTAACTTCACACACCATCAGGCTTCCAAGCAGCTCTCAAGGAAACTCAGTTTTCACACTCTATGCTTAGTGCCCTTTGAGTGCCTAGGACTGAAATGAAGCTTGGTGAGCATCCCACACAAACGAATGCTCCACATGCGGGTTTCACATGCCACCAACTCCACATTCTCAGGCAACTTCAGCGCCACAGCCGTTTTCAGATAGCCCTCAATGCAAAGGCTCTAGACGCAAATATTCGTGTGAGAGCTAATTCAATCAAGGAAACACTGCATGTTGGTGAAGGGCATATTGAAGAAGGATTAGCCGAGTGGTTCTTGTGGGAGAACAACTCCATTTGGCTCACTAACTTCACACACCATCAGGCTTCCAAGCAGCTCTCAAGGAAACTCAGTTTTCACACTCTATGCTTAGTGCCCTTTGAGTGCATTATCTAGGAATGAACCTGGTAGAGCATGCCACACAAACGAATGCTCCACATGCGGGTTTCACATGCCACCAACTCCAGATTCACAGGCAACTTCAGCGCCACAGCCGTTTTCAGATAGCCCTCAATGCAAAGGCTCTAGACGCAAATATTGGTGTGAGAGCTAATTCAATCAAGGAAACACTGCATGTTGGTGAAGGGCATATTGAAGAAGGATTAGCCGAGTGGTTCTTGTGGGAGAACAACTCCATTTGGCTCACTAACTTCACACACCATCAGGCTTCCAAGCAGCTCTCAAGGAAACTCAGTTTTCACACTCTATGCTTAGTGCCCTTTGAGTGCATTATCTAGGAATGAACGTGGTAGAGCATCCCAAACAAACGAATGCTCCACATGCGGGTTTCACATGCCACCAACTCCAGATTCACAGGCAACTTCAGCGCCACAGCCGTTTTCAGATAGCCCTCAATGCAAAGGCTCTAGACGCAAATATTGGTGTGAGAGCTAATTCAATCAAGGAAACACTGCATGTTGGTGAAGGGCATATTGAAGAAGGATCAGCCGAGTGGTTCTTGTGGGAGAACAACTCCATTTGGCTCACTAACTTCACACACCATCAGGCTTCCAAGCAGCTCTCAAGGAAACTCAGTTTTCACACTCTATGCTTAGTGCCCTTTGAGTGCCTAGGACTGAAATGAAGCTTGGTGAGCATCCCACACAAACGAATGCTCCACATGCGGGTTTCACATGCCACCAACTCCACATTCACAGGCAACTTCAGCGCCAAAGCCGTTTTCAGATAGCGCTCAATGCAAAGGCTCTAGACGCAAATATTGGTGTGAGAGCTAATTCAATCAAGGAAACACTGCATGTTGGTGAAGGGCATATTGAAGAAGGATTAGCCGAGTGGTTCTTGTGGGAGAACAACTCCATTTGGCTCACTAACTTCACACACCATCAGGCTTCCAAGCAGCTCTCAAGGAAACTCAGTTTTCACACTCTATGCTTAGTGCCCTTTGAGTGCATTATCTAGGAATGAACCTGGTAGAGCATGCCACACAAACGAATGCTCCACATGCGGGTTTCACATGCCACCAACTCCAGATTCACAGGCAACTTCAGCGCCACAGCCGTTTTCAGATAGCCCTCAATGCAAAGGCTCTAGACGCAAATATTGGTGTGAGAGCTAATTCAATCAAGGAAACACTGCATGTTGGTGAAGGGCATATTGAAGAAGGATCAGCCGAGTGGTTCTTGTGGGAGAACAACTCCATTTGGCTCACTAACTTCACACACCATCAGGCTTCCAAGCAGCTCTCAAGGAAACTCAGTTTTCACACTCTATGCTTAGTGCCCTTTGAGTGCATTATCTAGGAATGAACGTGGTAGAGCATCCCAAACAAACGAATGCTCCACATGCGGGTTTCACATGCCACCAACAACACATTCACAGGCAACTTCAGCGCCAAAGCCGTTTTCAGATAGCCCTCAATGCAAAGGCTCTAGACGCAAATATTGGTGTGAGAGCTAATTCAATCAAGGAAACACTGCATGTTGGTGAAGGGCATATTGAAGAAGGATCAGCCGAGTGGTTCTTGTGGGAGAACAACTCCATTTGGCTCACTAACTTCACACACCATCAGGCTTCCAAGCAGCTCTCAAGGAAACTCAGTTTTCACAGTCTAAGCTTAGTGCCCTTTGAGTGCATTATCTAGGAATGAACCTGGTAGAGCATGCCACACAAACGAATGCTCCACATGCGGGTTTCACATGCCACCAACTCCACATTCACAGGCAACTTCAGCGCCACAGCCGTTTTCAGATAGCACTCAATGCAAAGGCTCTAGACGCAAATATTGGTGTGAGAGCTAATTCAATCAAGGAAACACTGCATGTTGGTGAAGGGCATATTGAAGAAGGATCAGCCGAGTGGTTCTTGTGGGAGAACAACTCCATTTGGCTCACTAACTTCACACACCATCAGGCTTCCAAGCAGCTCTCAAGGAAACTCAGTTTTCACACTCTATGCTTAGTGCCCTTTGAGTGCATTATCTAGGAATGAACCTGGTAGAGCATCCCAAACAAACGAATGCTCCACATGGGGTTTCACATGCCACCAACAACACATTCACAGGCAACTTCAGCGCCAAAGCCGTTTTCAGATAGCCCTCAATGCAAAGGCTCTAGCCGCAAATATTGGTGTGAGAGCTAATTCAATCAAGGAAACACTGCATGTTGGTGAAGGTCATCTTGAAGAAGGATCAGCCGAGTGGTTCTTGTGGGAGAACAACTCCATTTGGCTCACTAACTTCACACACCATCAGGCTTCCAAGCAGCTTTCAAGGAAACTCAGTTTTCACACTCTATGCTTAGTGCCCTTTAAGTACCTAGGACTGAAAAGAAGCTTAGTGAGCATCCCACACAAACGAATGCTCCACATGCGGGTTTCACATGCCACCAACTCCACATTCACAGGCAACTTCAGCGCCACAGCCGTTTTCAGATAGCCCTCAATGCAAAGGCTCTAGACACAAATATTGGTGTGAGAGCTAATTCAATCAAGGAAACACTGCATGTTGGTGAAGGGCATATTGAAGAAGGATCAGCCGAGTGGTTCTTGTGGGAGAACAACTCCATTTGGCTCACTAACTTCACACACCATCAGGCTTCCAAGCAGCTCTCAAGGAAACTCAGTTTTCACACTCTATGCTTAGTGCCCTTTGAGTACCTAGGACTGAAATGAAGCTTGGTAGAGCATCCCCCACAAACGAATGCTCCACATGCGGGTTTCACATGCCACCAACTCCACATTCACAGGCAACTTCAGCGCCACAGCCGTTTTCAGATAGCCCTCAATGCAAAGGCTCTAGACGCAAATATTGGTGTGAGAGCTAATTCAATCAAGGAAACACTGCATGTTGGTGAAGGGCATATTGAAGAAGGATCAGCCGAGTGGTTCTTGTGGGAGAACAACTCCATTTGGCTCACTAACTTCACACACCATCAGGCTTCCAAGCAGCTCTCAAGGAAACTCAGTTTTCACACTCTATGCTTAGTGCCCTTTGAGTGACTAGGACTGAAATGAAGCTTGGTGGGCATCCCAAACAAACGAATGCTCCACATGCGGGTTTCACATGCCACCAACTCCACATTCACAGGCAATTTCAGCTCCAAAGCCGTTTTCAGATAGCCCTCAATGCAAAGGCTCTACACGCAAATATTGGTGTGAGAGTTAATTCAATCAAGGAAACACTGCATGTTGGTGAAGGGCATATTGAAGAAGGATCAGCCGAGTGGTTCTTGTGGGAGAACAACTCCATTTGGCTCACTAACTTCACACACCATCAGGCTTCCAAGCAGCTCTCAAGGAAACTCAGTTTTCACACTCTATGCTTAGTGCCCTTTGAGTGCATTATCTAGGAATGAACGTGGTAGAGCATCCCAAACAAACGAATGCTCCACATGCAGGTTTCACATGCCACCAACAACACATTCACAGGCAACTTCAGCGCCACAGCCGTTTTCAGATAGCCCTCAATGCAAAGGCTCTAGACGCAAATATTGGTGTGAGAGCTAATTCAATCAAGGAAACACTGCATGTTGGTGAATGGCATATTGAAGAAGGATGAGCCGAGTGGTTCTTGTGGGAGAACAACTCCATTTGGCTCACTAACTTCACACACCATCAGGCTTCCAAACAGCTCTCAAGGAAACTCAGTTTTCACAGTCTAAGCTTAGTGCCCTTTGAGTGCATTATCTAGGAATGAACCTGGTAGAGCATGCCACACAAACGAATGCTCCACATGCGGGTTTCACATGCCACCAACTCCACATTCACAGGCAACTTCAGTGCCACAGCCGTTTTCAGATAGCACTCAATGCAAAGTCTCTAGACACAAATATTGGTGTGAGAGCTAATTCAATCAAGGAAACACTGCATGTTGGTGAAGGGCATATTGAAGAAGGATCAGCCGAGTGGTTCTTGTGGGAGAACAACTCCATTTGGCTCACTAACTTCACACACCATCAGGCTTCCAAGCAGCTCTCAAGGAAACTCAGTTTTCACACTCTATGCTTAGTGCCCTTTGAGTACCTAGGACTGAAATGAAGCTTGGTGAGCATCCCCACAAACGAATGCTCCACATGCGGGTTTCACATGCCACCAACTCCACATTCACAGGCAACTTCAGCGCCACAGCCGTTTTCAGATAGCCCTCAATGCAAAGGCTCTAGACGCAAATATTGGTGTGAGAGCTAATTCAATCAAGGAAACACTGCATGTTGGTGAAGGGCATATTGAAGAAGGATCAGCCGAGTGGTTCTTGTGGGAGAACAACTCCATTTGGCTCACTAACTTCACACACCATCAGGCTTCCAAGCAGCTCTCAAGGAAACTCAGTTTTCACACTCTATGCTTAGTGCCCTTTGAGTGCATTATGTAGGAAAGAACCTGGTAGAACATCCCACACAAACGAATGCCCCCCTGCGGGTTTCACATGCCACCAACTCCACATTCTCAGGCAACTTCAGCGCCACAGCCGTTTTCAGATAGCCCTCAATGCAAAGGCTCTAGACGCAAATATTGGTGTGAGAGCTAATTCAACCAAGGAAACACTGCATGTTGGTGAAGGGCATATTGAAGAAGGATCAGCCGAGTGGTTCTTGTGGGAGAACAACTCCATTTGGCTCACTAACTTCACACACCATCAGGCTTCCAAGCAGCTCTCAAGGAAACTCAGTTTTCACACTCTATGCTTAGTGCCCTTTGAGTGCCTAGGACTGAAATGAAGCTTGGTTGGCATCCCACACAAACGAATGCTCCACATGCGGGTTTCACATGCCACCAACTCCACATTCACAGGCAATTTCAGCGCCAAAGCCGTTTTCAGATAGCCCTCAATGCAAAGGCTCTAGACGCAAATATTGGTGTGAGAGCTAATTCAATCAAGGAAACACTGCATGTTGGTGAAGGGCATATTGAAGAAGGATCAGCCGAGTGGTTCTTGTGGGAGAACAACTCCATTTGGCTCACACAAACCATCAGGCTTCCAAGCAGCTCTCAAGGAAACTCAGTTTTCACACTCTATGCTTAGTGCCCTTTGAGTACCTAGGACTGAAATGAAGCTTGGTGAGCATCCCCCACAAACGAATGCTCCACATGCGGGTTTCACATGCCACCAACTCCACATTCTCAGGCAACTTCAGCGCCAAAGCCGTTTTCAGATAGCCCTCAATGCAAAGGCTCTAGACGCAAATATTGGTGTGAGAGCTAATTCAATCAAGGAAACACTGCATGTTGGTGAAGGGCATATTGAAGAAGGATCAGCCGAGTGGTTCTTGTGGGAGAACAACTCCATTTGGCTCACTAACTTCACACACCATCAGGCTTCCAAGCAGCTCGCAAGGAAACTCAGTTTTCACACTCTATGCTTAGTGCCCTTTGAGTGCCTAGGACTGAAATGAAGCTTGGTGAGCATCCCCCACAAACGAATGTTCCACATGCGGGTTTCACATGCCACCAACTCCACATTCACAGGCAATTTCAGCGCCACAGCCGTTTTCAGATAGCACTCAATGCAAAGGCTCTAGACGCAAATATTGGTGTGAGAGCTAATTCAATCAAGGAAACACTGCATGTTGGTGAAGGGCATCTTGAAGAAGGATCAGCCGAGTGGTTCTTGTGGGAGAACAACTCCATTTGGCTCACTAACTTCACACACCATCAGGCTTCCAAGCAGCTCGCAAGGAAACTCAGTTTCCACACTCTATGCTTAGTGCCCTTTCAGTGCATTATCTAGGAATGATCCTGGTAGAGCATGCCACACAAACGAATGCTCCACATGCGGGTTTCACATGCCACCAACTCCACATTCACAGGCAACTTCAGCGCCACAGCCGTTTTCAGATAGCACTCAATGCAAAGGCTCTAGACGCAAATATTGGTGTGAGAGCTAATTCAATCAAGGAAACACTGCATGTTGGTGAAGGGCATCTTGAAGAAGGATCAGCCGAGTGGTTCTTGTGGGAGAACAACTCCATTTGGCTCACTAACTTCACACACCATCAGGCTTCCAAGCAGCTCTCAAGGAAACTCAGTTTTCACACTCTATGCTTAGTGCCCTTTAAGTACCTAAGACTGAAAAGAAGCTTAGTGAGCATCCCACACAAACGAATGCTCCACATGCGGGTTTCACATGCCACCAACTCCACATTCACAGGCAATTTCAGCTCCAAAGCCGTTTTCAGATAGCACTCAATGCAAAGGCTCTAGACGCAAATATTGGTGTGAGAGTTAATTCAATCAAGGAAACACTGCATGTTGGTGAAGGGCATATTGAAGAAGGATCAGCCGAGTGGTTCTTGTGGGAGAACAACTCCATTTGGCTCACTAACTTCACACACCATCAGGCTTCCAAGCAGCTCTCAAGGAAACTCAGTTTTCACACTCTATGCTTAGTGCCCTTTGAGTGCATTATCTAGGAATGAACGTGGTAGAGCATCCCAAACAAACGAATGCTCCACATGCAGGTTTCACATGCCACCAACAACACATTCACAGGCAACTTCAGCGCCACAGCCGTTTTCAGATAGCCCTCAATGCAAAGGCTCTAGACGCAAATATTGGTGTGAGAGCTAATTCAATCAAGGAAACACTGCATGTTGGTGAATGGCATATTGAAGAAGGATGAGCCGAGTGGTTCTTGTGGGAGAACAACTCCATTTGGCTCACTAACTTCACACACCATCAGGCTTCCAAGCAGCTCTCAAGGAAACTCAGTTTTCACAGTCTAAGCTTAGTGCCCTTTGAGTGCATTATCTAGGAATGAACCTGGTAGAGCATGCCACACAAACGAATGCTCCACATGCGGGTTTCACATGCCACCAACTCCACATTCACAGGCAACTTCAGTGCCACAGCCGTTTTCAGATAGCACTCAATGCAAAGTCTCTAGACACAAATATTGGTGTGAGAGCTAATTCAATCAAGGAAACACTGCATGTTGGTGAAGGGCATATTGAAGAAGGATCAGCCGAGTGGTTCTTGTGGGAGAACAACTCCATTTGGCTCACTAACTTCACACACCATCAGGCTTCCAAGCAGCTCTCAAGGAAACTCAGTTTTCACACTCTATGCTTAGTGCCCTTTGAGTACCTAGGACTGAAATGAAGCTTGGTGAGCATCCCCCACAAACGAATGCTCCACATGCGGGTTTCACATGCCACCAACTCCACATTCACAGGCAACTTCAGCGCCACAGCCGTTTTCAGATAGCCCTCAATGCAAAGGCTCTAGACGCAAATATTGGTGTGAGAGCTAATTCAATCAAGGAAACACTGCATGTTGGTGAAGGGCATCTTGAAGAAGGATCAGCCGAGTGGTTCTTGTGGGAGAACAACTCCATTTGGCTCACTAACTTCACACACCATCAGGCTTCCAAGCAGCTCTCAAGGAAACTCAGTTTTCACACTCTATGCTTAGTGCCCTTTAAGTACCTAAGACTGAAAAGAAGCTTAGTGAGCATCCCACACAAACGAATGCTCCACATGCGGGTTTCACATGCCACCAACTCCACATTCACAGGCAACTTCAGCGCCACAGCCGTTTTCAGATAGCCCTCAATGCAAAGGCTCTAGACACAAATATTGGTGTGAGAGCTAATTCAATCAAGGAAACACTGCATGTTGGTGAAGCGCATATTGAAGAAGGATCAGCCGAGTGGTTCTTGTGGGAGAACAACTCCATTTGGCTCACACAAACCATCAGGCTTCCAAGCAGCTCTCAAGGAAACTCAGTTTTCACACTCTATGCTTAGTGCTCTTTGAGTACCTAGGACTGAAATGAAGCTTGGTGAGCATCCCCCACAAACGAATGCTCCACATGCGGGTTTCACATGCCACCAACTCCACATTCTCAGGCAACTTCAGCGCCAAAGCCGTTTTCAGATAGCCCTCAATGCAAAGGCTCTAGACGCAAATATTGGTGTGAGAGCTAATTCAATCAAGGAAACACTGCATGTTGGTGAAGGGCATATTGAAGAAGGATCAGCCGAGTGGTTCTTGTGGGAGAACAACTCCATTTGGCTCACTAACTTCACACACCATCAGGCTTCCAAGCAGCTCGCAAGGAAACTCAGTTTTCACACTCTATGCTTAGTGCCCTTTCAGTGCATTATCTAGGAATGATCCTGGTAGAGCATGCCACACAAACGAATGCTCCACATGCGGGTTTCACATGCCACCAACTCCACATTCACAGGCAACTTCAGCGCCACAGCCGTTTTCAGATAGCACTCAATGCAAAGGCTCTAGACGCAAATATTGGTGTGAGAGCTAATTCAATCAAGGAAACACTGCATGTTGGTGAAGGGCATATTGAAGAAGGATCAGCCGAGTGGTTCTTGTGGGAGAACAACTCCATTTGGCTCACTAACTTCACACACCATCAGGCTTCCAAGCAGCTCGCAAGGAAACTCAGTTTTCACACTCTATGCTTAGTGCCCTTTAAGTACCTAAGACTGAAAAGAAGCTTAGTGAGCATCCCACACAAACGAATGCTCCACATGCGGGTTTCACATGCCACCAACTCCACATTCACAGGCAACTTCAGCGCCACAGCCGTTTTCAGATAGCCCTCAATGCAAAGGCTCTAGACACAAATATTGGTGTGAGAGCTAATTCAATCAAGGAAACACTGCATGTTGGTGAAGGGCATATTGAAGAAGGATCAGCCGAGTGGTTCTTGTGGGAGAACAACTCCATTTGGCTCACTAACTTCACAAACCATCAGGCTTCCAAGCAGCTCTCAAGGAAACTCAGTTTTCACACTCTATGCTTAGTGCCCTTTGAGTACCTAGGACTGAAATGAAGCTTGGTGAGCATCCCCCACAAACGAATGCTCCACATGCGGGTTTCACATGCCACCAACTCCACATTCTCAGGCAACTTCAGCGCCACAGCCGTTTTCAGATAGCCCTCAATGCAAAGGCTCTAGACGCAAATATTGGTGTGAGAGCTAATTCAATCAAGGAAACACTGCATGTTGGTGAAGGGCATATTGAAGAAGGATCAGCCGAGTGGTTCTTGTGGGAGAACAACTCCATTTGGCTCACTAACTTCACACACCATCAGGCTTCCAAGCAGCTCTCAAGGAAACTCAGTTTTCATCGTCTAAGCTTAGTGCCCTTTGAGTGCATTATCTAGGAATGAACGTGGTAGAGCATCCCACACAAATGAATGCTCCACATGCGGGTTTCACATGCCACCAACTCCACATTCACAGGCAACTTCAGCGCCACAGCCGTTTTCAGATAGCCCTCAATGCAAAGGCTCTAGACGCAAATATTGGTGTGAGAGCTAATTCAATCAAGGAAACACTGCATGTTGGTGAAGGGCATATTGAAGAAGGATCAGCCGAGTGGTTCTTGTGGGAGAACAACTCCATTTGGCTCACTAACTTCACACACCATCAGGCTTCCAAGCAGCTCTCAAGGAAACTCAGTTTTCACAGTCTAAGCTTAGTGCCCTTTGAGTGCATTATCTAGGAATGAACGTGGTAGAGCATGCCACACAAACGAATGCTCCACATGCGGGTTTCACATGCCACCAACTCCACATTCACAGGCAACTTCAGCGCCACAGCCGTTTTCAGATAGCACTCAATGCAAAGGCTCTAGACGCAAATATTGGTGTGAGAGCTAATTCAATCAAGGAAACACTGCATGTTGGTGAAGGGCATATTGAAGAAGGATCAGCCGAGTGGTTCTTGTGGGAGAACAACTCCATTTGGCTCACTAACTTCACACACCATCAGGCTTCCAAGCAGCTCTCAAGGAAACTCAGTTTTCACACTCTATGCTTAGTGCCCTTTAAGTACCTAGGACTGAAAAGAAGCTTAGTGAGCATCCCACACAAACGAATGCTCCACATGCGGGTTTCACATGCCACCAACTCCACATTCACAGGCAACTTCAGCGCCACAGCCGTTTTCAGATAGCCCTCAATGCAAAGGCTCTAGACACAAATATTGATGTGAGAGCTAATTCAATCAAGGAAACACTGCATGTTGGTGAAGGGCATATTGAAGAAGGATCAGCTGAGTGGTTCTTGTGGGAGAACAACTCCATTTGGCTCACTAACTTCACACACCATCAGGCTTCCAAGCAGCTCTCAAGGAAACTCAGTTTTCACACTCTATGCTTAGTGCCCTTTGAGTACCTAGGACTGAAATGAAGCTTGGTGAGCATCCCCCACAAACGAATGCTCCACATGCGGGTTTCACATGCCACCAACTCCACATTCACAGGCAACTTCAGCGCCACAGCCATTTTCAGATAGCCCTCAATGCAAAGGCTCTAGACGCAAATATTGGTGTGAGAGCTAATTCAATCAAGGAAACACTGCATGTTGGTGAAGGGCATATTGAAGAAGGATCAGCCGAGTGGTTCTTGTGGTAGAACAACTCCATTTGGCTCACTAACTTCACACACCATCAGGCTTCCAAGCAGCTCTCAAGGAAACTCAGTTTTCACACTCTATGCTTAGTGCCCTTTGAGTGCATTATGTAGGAAAGAACCTGGTAGAACATCCCACACAAACGAATGCTCCACATGCGGGTTTCACATGCCACCAACTCCACATTCACAGGCAACTTCAGCGCCACAGCCGTTTTCAGATAGCCCTCAATGCAAAGGCTCTAGACGCAAATATTGGTGTGAGAGCTAATTCAATCAAGGAAACACTGCATGTTGGGGAAGGGCATATTGAAGAAGGATCAGCCGAGTGGTTCTTGTGGGAGAACAACTCCATTTGGCTCACTAACTTCACACACCATCAGGCTTCCAAGCAGCTCTCAAGGAAACTCAGTTTTCACAGTCTAAGCTTAGTGCCCTTTGAGTGCCTAGGACTGAAATGAAGCTTGGTGGGCATCCCAAACAAACGAATGCTCCACATGCGGGTTTCACATGCCACCAACTCCACATTCTCAGGCAACTTCAGCGCCACAGCCGTTTTCAGATAGCCCTCAATGCAAAGGCTCTAGACGCAAATATTGGTGTGAGAGCTAATTCAATCAAGGAAACACTGCATGTTGGTGAAGGGCATATTGAAGAAGGATCAGCCGAGTGGTTCTTGTGGGAGAACAACTCCATTTGGCTCACTAACTTCACACACCATCAGGCTTCCAAGCAGCTCTGAAGGAAACTCAGTTTTCACACTCTATGCTTAGTGCCCTTTGAGTGCATTATCTAGGAATGAACGTGGTAGAGCATCCCAAACAAACGAATGCTCCACATGCGGGTTTCACATGCCACCAACAACACATTCACAGGCAACTTCAGCGCCAAAGCCGTTTTCAGATAGCCCTCAATGCAAAGGCTCTAGACGCAAATATTGGTGTGAGAGCTAATTCAATCAAGGAAACACTGCATGTTGGTGAAGGGCATATTGAAGAAGGATCAGCCGAGTGGTTCTTGTGGGAGAACAACTCCATTTGGCTCACTAACTTCACACACCATCAGGCTTCCAAGCAGCTCTCAAGGAAACTCAGTTTTCACACTCTATGCTTAGTGCCCTTTGAGTGCATTATCTAGGAATGAACCTGGTAGAGCATGCCACACAAACGAATGCTCCACATGCGGGTTTCACATGCCACCAACAACACATTCACAGGCAACTTCAGCGCCACAGCCGTTTTCAGATAGCACTCAATGCAAAGGCTCTAGACGCAAATATTGGTGTGAGAGCTAATTCAATCAAGGAAACACTGCATGTTGGTGAAGGTCATATTGAAGAAGGATCAGCCGAGTGGTTCTTGTGGGAGAACAACTCCATTTGGCTCACTAACTTCACACACCATCAGGCTTCCAAGCAGCTCTCAAGGAAACTCAGTTTTCATCGTCTAAGCTTAGTGCCCTTTGAGTGCATTATCTAGGAATGAACGTGGTAGAGCATCCCACACAAATGAATGCTCCACATGCGGGTTTCACATGCCACCAACTCCACATTCACAGGCAACTTCAGCGCCACAGCCGTTTTCAGATAGCCCTCAATGCAAAGGCTCTAGACGCAAATATTGGTGTGAGAGCTAATTCAATCAAGGAAACACTGCATGTTGGTGAAGGGCATATTGAAGAAGGATCAGCCGAGTGGTTCTTGTGGGAGAACAACTCCATTTGGCTCACTAACTTCACACACCATCAGGCTTCCAAGCAGCTCTCAAGGAAACTCAGTTTTCACAGTCTAAGCTTAGTGCCCTTTGAGTGCATTATCTAGGAATGAACGTGGTAGAGCATGCCACACAAACGAATGCTCCACATGCGGGTTTCACATGCCACCAACTCCACATTCACAGGCAACTTCAGCGCCACAGCCGTTTTCAGATAGCACTCAATGCAAAGGCTCTAGACGCAAATATTGGTGTGAGAGCTAATTCAATCAAGGAAACACTGCATGTTGGTGAAGGGCATATTGAAGAAGGATCAGCCGAGTGGTTCTTGTGGGAGAACAACTCCATTTGGCTCACTAACTTCACACACCATCAGGCTTCCAAGCAGCTCTCAAGGAAACTCAGTTTTCACACTCTATGCTTAGTGCCCTTTAAGTACCTAGGACTGAAAAGAAGCTTAGTGAGCATCCCACACAAACGAATGCTCCACATGCGGGTTTCACATGCCACCAACTCCACATTCACAGGCAACTTCAGCGCCACAGCCGTTTTCAGATAGCCCTCAATGCAAAGGCTCTAGACACAAATATTGATGTGAGAGCTAATTCAATCAAGGAAACACTGCATGTTGGTGAAGGGCATATTGAAGAAGGATCAGCCGAGTGGTTCTTGTGGGAGAACAACTCCATTTGGCTCACTAACTTCACACACCATCAGGCTTCCAAGCAGCTCTCAAGGAAACTCAGTTTTCACAGTCTAAGCTTAGTGCCCTTTGAGTACCTAGGACTGAAATGAAGCTTGGTGAGCATCCCCCACAAACGAATGCTCCACATGCGGGTTTCACATGTAACCAACTCCACATTCACAGGCAACTTCAGCGCCACAGCCATTTTCAGATAGCCCTCAATGCAAAGGCTCTAGACGCAAATATTGGTGTGAGAGCTAATTCAATCAAGGAAACACTGCATGTTGGTGAAGGGCATATTGAAGAAGGATCAGCCGAGTGGTTCTTGTGGTAGAACAACTCCATTTGGCTCACTAACTTCACACACCATCAGGCTTCCAAGCAGCTCTCAAGGAAACTCAGTTTTCACACTCTATGCTTAGTGCCCTTTGAGTGCATTATGTAGGAAAGAACCTGGTAGAACATCCCACACAAACGAATGCTCCACATGCGGGTTTCACATGCCACCAACTCCACATTCACAGGCAACTTCAGCGCCACAGCCGTTTTCAGATAGCCCTCAATGCAAAGGCTCTAGACGCAAATATTGGTGTGAGAGCTAATTCAATCAAGGAAACACTGCATGTTGGGGAAGGGCATATTGAAGAAGGATCAGCCGAGTGGTTCTTGTGGGAGAACAACTCCATTTGGCTCACTAACTTCACACACCATCAGGCTTCCAAGCAGCTCTCAAGGAAACTCAGTTTTCACAGTCTAAGCTTAGTGCCCTTTGAGTGCCTAGGACTGAAATGAAGCTTGGTGGGCATCCCAAACAAACGAATGCTCCACATGCGGGTTTCACATGCCACCAACTCCACATTCTCAGGCAACTTCAGCGCCACAGCCGTTTTCAGATAGCCCTCAATGCAAAGGCTCTAGACGCAAATATTGGTGTGAGAGCTAATTCAATCAAGGAAACACTGCATGTTGGTGAAGGGCATATTGAAGAAGGATCAGCCGAGTGGTTCTTGTGGGAGAACAACTCCATTTGGCTCACTAACTTCACACACCATCAGGCTTCCAAGCAGCTCTCAAGGAAACTCAGTTTTCACACTCTATGCTTAGTGCCCTTTGAGTGCATTATCTAGGAATGAACGTGGTAGAGCATCCCAAACAAACGAATGCTCCACATGCGGGTTTCACATGCCACCAACAACACATTCACAGGCAACTTCAGCGCCACAGCCGTTTTCAGATAGCCCTCAATGCAAAGGCTCTAGACGCAAATATTGGTGTGAGAGCTAATTCAATCAAGGAAACACTGCATGTTGGTGAAGGGCATATTGAAGAAGGATCAGCCGAGTGGTTCTTGTGGGAGAACAACTCCATTTGGCTCACTAACTTCACACACCATCAGGCTTCCAAGCAGCTCTCAAGGAAACTCAGTTTTCACACTCTATGCTTAGTGCCCTTTGAGTGCATTATCTAGGAATGAACCTGGTAGAGCATGCCACACAAACGAATGCTCCACATGCGGGTTTCACATGCCACCAACAACACATTCACAGGCAACTTCAGCGCCACAGCCGTTTTCAGATAGCCCTCAATGCAAAGGCTCTAGACGCAAATATTGGTGTGAGAGCTAATTCAATCAAGGAAACACTGCATGTTGGTGAAGGGCATATTGAAGAAGGATCAGCCGAGTGGTTCTTGTGGGAGAACAACTCCATTTGGCTCACTAACTTCACACACCATCAGGCTTCCAAGCAGCTCTCAAGGAAACTCAGTTTTCACACTCTATGCTTAGTGCCCTTTGAGTGCCTAGGACTGAAAAGAAGCTTAGTGAGCATCCCACACAAACGAATGCTCCACATGCGGGTTTCACATGCCACCAACTCCACATTCACAGGCAACTTCAGCGCCACAGCCGTTTTCAGATAGCCCTCAATGCAAAGGCTCTAGACACAAATATTGGTGTGAGAGCTAATTCAATCAAGGAAACACTGCATGTTGGTGAAGGGCATATTGAAGAAGGATCAGCCGAGTGGTTCTTGTGGGAGAACAACTCCATTTGGCTCACTAACTTCACACACCATCAGGCTTCCAAGCAGCTCTCAAGGAAACTCAGTTTTCACACTCTATGCTTAGTGCCCATTGAGTGCATTATCTAGGAATGAACGTGGTAGAGCATCCTACACAAACGAATGCTCCACATGCGGGTTTCACATGCCACCAACAACACATTCACAGGCAACTTCAGCGCCACAGCCGTTTTCAGATAGCCCTCAATGAAAAGGCTCTAGACGCAAATATTGGTGTGAGAGCTAATTCAATCAAGGAAACACTGCATGTTGGTGAAGGGCATATTGAAGAAGGATCAGCCGAGTGGTTCTTGTGGGAGAACAACTCCATTTGGCTCACTAACTTCACACACCATCAGGCTTCCAAGCAGCTCTCAAGGAAACTCAGTTTTCACAGTCTAAGCTTAGTGCCCTTTGAGTGCATTATCTAGGAATGAACCTGGTAGAGCATGCCACACAAACGAATGCTCCACATGCGGGTTTCACATGCCACCAACTCCACATTCACAGGCAACTTCAGCGCCACAGCCGTTTTCAGATAGCACTCAATGCAAAGTCTCTAGACACAAATATTGGTGTGAGAGCTAATTCAATCAAGGAAACACTGCATGTTGGTGAAGGGCATATTGAAGAAGGATCAGCCGAGTGGTTCTTGTGGGAGAACAACTCCATTTGGCTCACTAACTTCACACACCATCAGGCTTCCAAGCAGCTCTCAAGGAAACTCAGTTTTCACACTCTATGCTTAGTGCCCTTTGAGTACCTAGGACTGAAATGAAGCTTGGTGAGCATCCCCCACAAACGAATGCTCCACATGCGGGTTTCACATGCCACCAACTCCACATTCACAGGCAACTTCAGCGCCACAGCCGTTTTCAGATAGCCCTCAATGCAAAGGCTCTAGACGCAAATATTGGTGTGAGAGCTAATTCAATCAAGGAAACACTGCATGTTGGTGAAGCGCATATTGAAGAAGGATCAGCCGAGTGGTTCTTGTGGTAGAACAACTCCATTTGGCTCACTAACTTCACACACCATCAGGCTTCCAAGCAGCTCTCAAGGAAACTCAGTTTTCACACTCTATGCTTAGTGCCCTTTGAGTGCATTATGTAGGAAAGAACCTGGTAGAACATCCCACACAAACGAATGCCCCCCTGCGGGTTTCACATGCCACCAACTCCACATTCTCAGGCAACTTCAGCGCCACAGCCGTTTTCAGATAGCCCTCAATGCAAAGGCTCTAGACGCAAATATTGGTGTGAGAGCTAATTCAATCAAGGAAACACTGCATGTTGGTGAAGGGCATATTGAAGAAGGATCAGCCGAGTGGTACTTGTGGGAGAACAACTCCATTTGGCTCACTAACTTCACACACCATCAGGCTTCCAAGCAGCTCTCAAGGAAACTCAGTTTTCACACTCTATGCTTAGTGCCCTTTGAGTGCATTATCTAGGAATGAACGTGGTAGAGCATCCTACACAAACGAATGCTCCACATGCGGGTTTCACATGCCACCAACAACACATTCACAGTCAACTTCAGCGCCACAGCCGTTTTCAGATAGCCCTCAATGCAAAGGCTCTAGACGCAAATATTGGTGTGAGAGCTAATTCAATCAAGGAAACACTGCATGTTGGTGAAGGGCATATTGAAGAAGGATCAGCCGAGTGGTTCTTGTGGGAGAACAACTCCATTTGGCTCACTAACTTCACACACCATCAGGCTTCCAAGCAGCTCTCAAGGAAACTCAGTTTTCACAGTCTAAGCTTAGTGCCCTTTGAGTGCATTATCTAGGAATGAACCTGGTAGAGCATGCCACACAAACGAATGCTCCACATGCGGGTTTCACATGCCACCAACTCCACATTCACAGGCAACTTCAGCGCCACAGCCGTTTTCAGATAGCACTCAATGCAAAGTCTCTAGACACAAATATTGGTGTGAGAGCTAATTCAATCAAGGAAACACTGCATGTTGGTGAAGGGCATATTGAAGAAGGATCAGCCGAGTGGTTCTTGTGGGAGAACAACTCCATTTGGCTCACTAACTTCACACACCATCAGGCTTCCAAGCAGCTCTCAAGGAAACTCAGTTTTCACACTCTATGCTTAGTGCCCTTTGAGTGCATTATCTAGGAATGAACGTGGTAGAGCATCCTACACAAACGAATGCTCCACATGCGGGTTTCACATGCCACCAACTCCACATTCACAGGCAACTTCAGCGCCACAGCCGTTTTCAGATAGCCCTCAATGCAAAGGCTCTAGACGCAAATATTGGTGTGAGAGCTAATTCAATCAAGGAAACACTGCATGTTGGTGAAGGGCATATTGAAGAAGGATCAGCCGAGTGGTTCTTGTGGAGAACAACTCCATTTGGCTCACTAACTTCACACACCATCAGGCTTCCAAGCAGCTCTCAAAGAAACTCAGTTTTCACAGTCTAAGCTTAGTGCCCTTTGAGTGCATTATCTAGGAATGAACGTGGTAGAGCATGCCACACAAACGAATGCTCCACATGCGGGTTTCACATGCCACCAACTCCACATTCACAGGCAACTTCAGCGCCACAGCCGTTTTCAGATAGCACTCAATGCAAAGTCTCTAGACACAAATATTGGTGTGAGAGCTAATTCAATCAAGGAAACACTGCATGTTGGTGAAGGGCATATTGAAGAAGGATCAGCCGAGTGGTTCTTGTGGGAGAACAACTCCATTTGGCTCACTAACTTCACACACCATCAGGCTTCCAAGCAGCTCTCAAGGAAACTCAGTTTTCACACTCTATGCTTAGTGCCCTTTGAGTACCTAGGAGTGAAATGAAGCTTGGTGATCATCCCCACAAACGAATGCTCCACATGCGGGTTTCACATGCCACCAACTCCACATTCACAGGCAACTTCAGCGCCACAGCCGTTTTCAGATAGCCCTCAATGCAAAGGCTCTAGACGCAAATATTGGTGTGAGAGCTAATTCAATCAAGGAAACACTGCATGTTGGTGAAGGGCATATTGAAGAAGGATCAGCCGAGTGGTTCTTGTGGGAGAACAACTCCATTTGGCTCACTAACTTCACACACCATCAGGCTTCCAAGCAGCTCTCAAGGAAACTCAGTTTTCACACTCTATGCTTAGTGCCCTTTGAGTGCATTATGTAGGAAAGAACCTGGTAGAACATCCCACACAAACGAATGCCCCCCTGCGGGTTTCACATGCCACCAACTCCACATTCTCAGGCAACTTCAGCGCCACAGCCGTTTTCAGATAGCCCTCAATGCAAAGGCTCTAGACGCAAATATTGGTGTGAGAGCTAATTCAATCAAGGAAACACTGCATGTTGGTGAAGGGCATATTGAAGAAGGATCAGCCGAGTGGTTCTTGTGGGAGAACAACTCCATTTGGCTCACTAACTTCACACACCATCAGGCTTCCAAGCAGCTCTCAAGGAAACTCAGTTTTCACACTCTATGCTTAGTGCCCTTTGAGTGCCTAGGACTGAAATGAAGCTTGGTTGGCATCCCAAACAAACGAATGCTCCACATGCGGGTTTTACATGCCACCAACTCCACATTCACAGGCAATTTCAGCGCCAAAGCCGTTTTCAGATAGCCCTCAATGCAAAGGCTCTAGACGCAAATATTGGTGTGAGAGCTAATTCAATCAAGGAAACACTGCATGTTGGGGAAGGGCATATTGAAGAAGGATCAGCCGAGTGGTTCTTGTGGGAGAACAACTCCATTTGGCTCACTAACTTCACACACCATCAGGCTTCCAAGCAGCTCTCAAGGAAACTCAGTTTTCACACTCTATGCTTAGTGCCCTTTGAGTGCATTATGTAGGAAAGAACCTGGTAGAACATCCCACACAAACGAATGCTCCCCATGCGGGTTTCACATGCCACCAACTCCACATTCTCAGGCAACTTCAGTGCCACAGCCGTTTTCAGATAGCCCTCAATGCAAAGGCTCTAGACGCAAATATTGGTGTGAGAGCTAATTCAATCAAGGAAACACTGCATGTTGGTGAAGGGCATATTGAAGAAGGATCAGCCGAGTGGTTCTTGTGGGAGAACAACTCCATTTGGCTCACTAACTTCACACACCATCAGGCTTCCAAGCAGCTCTCAAGGAAACTCAGTTTTCATCGTCTAAGCTTAGTGCCCTTTGAGTGCATTATCTAGGAATGAACGTGGTAGAGCATCCCACACAAATGAATGCTCCACATGCGGGTTTCACATGCCACCAACTCCACATTCACAGGCAACTTCAGCGCCACAGCCGTTTTCAGATAGCACTCAATGCAAAGGATCTAGACGCAAATATTGGTGTGAGAGCTAATTCAATCAAGGAAACACTGCATGTTGGTGAAGGGCATATTGAAGAAGGATCAGCCGAGTGGTTCTTGTGGGAGAACAACTCCATTTGGCTCACTAACTTCACACACCATCAGGCTTCCAAGCAGCTCTCAAGGAAACTCAGTTTTCACACTCTATGCTTAGTGCCCTTTAAGTACCTAGGACTGAAATGAAGCTTAGTGAGCATCCCAAACAAACGAATGCTCCATAAGAGGGTTTCACATGCCACCAACTCCACATTCACAGGCAACTTCAGCGCCAAAGCCGTTTTCAGATAGCCCTCAATGCAAAGGCTCTAGACGCAAATATTGGTGTGAGAGCTAATTCAATCAAGGAAACACTGCATGTTGGTGAAGGGCATATTGAAGAAGGTTAAGCCGAGTGGTTCTTGTGGGAGAACAACTCCATTTGGCTCACTAACTTCACACACCATCAGGCTTCCAAGCAGCTCTCAAGGAAACTCAGTTTTCACACTCTATGCTTAGTGCCCTTTGAGTGCATTATCTAGGAATGAACCTGGTAGAGCATGCCACACAAACGAATGCTCCACATGCGGGTTTCACATGCTACCAACTCCACATTCACAGGCAACTTCAGCGCCACAGCCGTTTTCAGATAGCCCTCAATGCAAAGGCTCTAGACGCAAATATTGGTGTGAGAGCTAATTCAATCAAGGAAACACTGCATGTTGGTGAAGGGCATATTGAAGAAGGATCAGCCGAGTGGTTCTTGTGGGAGAACAACTCCATTTGGCTAACTTCACACACCATCAGGCTTCCAAGCAGCTCTCAAGGACACTCAGTTTTCACAGTCTAAGCATAGTGCCCTTTGAGTGCATTATCTAGGAATGAACCTGGTAGAGCATGCCACACAAACGAATGCTCCACATGCGGGTTTCACATGCCACCAACTCCACATTCACAGGCAACTTCAGCGCCACAGCCGTTTTCAGATAGCACTCAATGCAAAGGCTCTAGACACAAATATTGGTGTGAGAGCTAATTCAATCAAGGAAACACTGCATGTTGGTGAAGGGCATCTTGAAGAAGGATCAGCCGAGTGGTTCTTGTGGGAGAACAACTCCATTTGGCTCACTAACTTCACACACCATCAGGCTTCCAAGCAGCTCTCAAGGAAACTCAGTTTTCACAGTCTAAGCTTAGTGCCCTTTGAGTGCATTATCTAGGAATGAACCTGGTAGAGCATGCCACACAAACGAATGCTCCACATGCGGGTTTCACATGCCACCAACTCCACATTCACAGGCAACTTCAGCGCCACAGCCGTTTTCAGATAGCACTCAATGCAAAGGCTCTAGACACAAATATTGGTGTGAGAGCTAATTCAATCAAGGAAACACTGCATGTTGGTGAAGGGCATCTTGAAGAAGGATCAGCCGAGTGGTTCTTGTGGGAGAACAACTCCATTTGGCTCACTAACTTCACACACCATCAGGCTTCCAAGCAGCTCTCAAGGAAACTCAGTTTTCACAGTCTAAGCTTAGTGCCCTTTGAGTGCCTTATCTAGGAATGAACCTGGTAGAGCATGCCACACAAACGAATGCTCCACATGCGGGTTTCACATGCCACCAACTCCACATTCACAGGCAACTTCAGCGCCACAGCCGTTTTCAGATAGCACTCAATGCAAAGGCTCTAGACGCAAATATTGGTGTGAGAGCTAATTCAATCAAGGAAACACTGCATGTTGGTGAAGGGCATCTTGAAGAAGGATCAGCCGACTGGTTCTTGTGGGAGAACAACTCCATTTGGCTCACTAACTTCACACACCATCAGGCTTCCAAGCAGCTCTCAAGGAAACTCAGTTTTCACAGTCTAAGCTTAGTGCCCTTTGAGTGCATTATCTATAAATGAACCTGGTAGAGCACGCCACACAAACGAATGCTCCACATGCGGGTTTCACATGCCACCAACTCATCATTCACAGGCAACTTCAGCGCCACAGCCGTTTTCAGATAGCCCTCAATGCAAAGGCTCTAGACGCAAATATTGGTGTGAGAGCTAATTCAATCAAGGAAACACTGCATGTTGGTGAAGGGCATCTTGAAGAAGGATCAACCGAGTGGTTCTTGTGGGAGAACAACTCCATTTGGCTCACTAACTTCACACACCATCAGGCTTCCAAGCAGCTCTCAAGGAAACTCAGTTTTCACAGTCTATGCTTAGTGCCCTTTGAGTGCATTATCTAGGAATGAACCTGGTAGAGCATGCCACACAAACGAATGCTCCACATGCGGGTTTCACATGCCACCAACTCCACATTCACAGGCAACTTCAGCGCCACAGCCGTTTTCAGATAGCCCTCAATGCAAAGGCTCTAGACGCAAATATTGGTGTGAGAGCTAATTCAATCAAGGAAACACTGCATGTTGGTGAAGGGCATATTGAAGAAGGATCAGCCGAGTGGTTCTTGTGGGAGAACAACTCCATTTGGCTCACTAACTTCACACACCATCAGGCTTCCAAGCAGCTCTCAAGGAAACTCAGTTTTCACACTCTATGCTTAGTGCCCTTTGAGTGCATTATGTAGGAAAGAACCTGGTAGAACATCCCACACAAACGAATGCTCCACATGCGGGTTTCACATGCCACCAACTCCACATTCTCAGGCAACTTCAGCGCCACAGCCGTTTTCAGATAGCCCTCAATGCAAAGGCTCTAGACGCAAATATTGGTGTGAGAGCTAATTCAATCAAGGAAACACTGCATGTTGGTGAAGGGCATATTGAAGAAGGATCAGCCGAGTGGTTCTTGTGGGAGAACAACTCCATTTGGCTCACTAACTTCACACACCATCAGGCTTCCAAGCAGCTCTCAAGGAAACTCAGTTTTCACACTCTATGCTTAGTGCCCTTTGAGTGCCTAGGACTGAAATGAAGCTTGGTTGGCATCCCAAACAAACGAATGCTCCACATGCGGGTTTCACATGCCACCAACTCCACATTCACAGGCAATTTCAGCGCCAAAGCCGTTTTCAGATAGCCCTCAATGCAAAGGCTCTAGACGCAAATATTGGTGTGAGAGCTAATTCAATCAAGGAAACACTGCATGTTGGTGAAGGGCATATTGAAGAAGGATCAGCCGAGTGGTTCTTGTGGGAGAACAACTCCATTTGGCTCACTAACTTCACACACCATCAGGCTTCCAAGCAGCTCTCAAGGAAACTCAGTTTTCACACTCTATGCTTAGTGCCCTTTGAGTGCATTATGTAGGAAAGAACCTGGTAGAACATCCCACACAAACGAATGCTCCCCATGCGGGTTTCACATGCCACCAACTCCACATTCTCAGGCAACTTCAGTGCCACAGCCGTTTTCAGATAGCCCTCAATGCAAAGGCTCTAGACGCAAATATTGGTGTGAGAGCTAATTCAGTCAAGGAAACACTGCATGTTGGTGAAGGGCATATTGAAGAAGGATCAGCCGAGTGGTTCTTGTGGGAGAACAACTCAATTGGGCTCACTAACTTTACACACCATAAGGCTTCCAAGCAGCTCTCAAGGAAACTCAGTTTTCACACTCTATGCTTAGTGCCCTTTGAGTGCCTAGGACTGAAATGAAGCTTGGAGAGCATCCCCCACAAACGAATGTTCCACATGCGGGTTTCACATGCCACCAACTCCACATTCACAGGCAATTTCAGCGCCAAAGCCGTTTTCAGATAGCCCTCAATGCAAAGGCTCTAGACGCAAATATTGGTGTGAGAGCTAATTCAATCAAGGAAACACTGCATGTTGGTGAAGGGCATATTGAAGAAGGATCAGCCGAGTGGTTCTTGTGGGAGAACAACTCCATTTGGCTCACTAACTTCACACACCATCAGGCTTCCAAGCAGCTCGCAAGGAAACTCAGTTTCCACACTCTATGCTTAGTGCCCTTTCAGTGCATTATCTAGGAATGATCCTGGTAGAGCATGCCACACAAACGAATGCTCCACATGCGGGTTTCACATGCCACCAACTCCACATTCACAGGCAACTTCAGCGCCACAGCCGTTTTCAGATAGCCCTCAATGCAAAGGCTCTAGACGCAAATATTGGTGTGAGAGCTAATTCAATCAAGGAAACACTGCATGTTGGTGAAGGGCATATTGAAGAAGGATCAGCCGAGTGGTTCTTGTGGGAGAACAACTCCATTTGGCTCACTAACTTCACACACCATCAGGCTTCCAAGCAGCTCTCAAGGAAACCAAGTTTTCATCGTCTAAGCTTAGTGCCCTTTGAGTGCATTATCTAGGAATGAACGTGGTAGAGCATCCAACACAAATGAATGCTCCACATGCGGGTTTCACATGCCACCAACTCCACATTCACAGGCAACTTCAGCGCCACAGCCGTTTTCAGATAGCACTCAATGCAAAGGATCTAGACGCAAATATTGGTGTGAGAGCTAATTCAATCAAGGAAACACTGCATGTTGGTGAAGGGCATATTGAAGAAGGATCAGCCGAGTGGTTCTTGTGGGAGAACAACTCCATTTGGCTCACTAACTTCACACACCATCAGGCTTCCAAGCAGCTCTCAAGGAAACTCAGTTTTCACACTCTATGCTTAGTGCCTTTTGAGTGCATTATCTAGGAATGAACCTGGTAGAGCATGCCACACAAACGAATGCTCCACATGCGGGTTTCACATGCTACCAACTCCACATTCACAGGCAACTTCAGCGCCACAGCCGTTTTCAGATAGCCCTCAATGCAAAGGCTCTAGACGCAAATATTGGTGTGAGAGCTAATTCAATCAAGGAAACACTGCATGTTGGTGAAGGGCATATTGAAGAAGGATCAGCCGAGTGGTTCTTGTGGGAGAACAACTCCATTTGGCTAACTTCACACACCATCAGGCTTCCAAGCAGCTCTCAAGGACACTCAGTTTTCACAGTCTAAGCATAGTGCCCTTTGAGTGCATTATCTAGGAATGAACCTGGTAGAGCATGCCACACAAACGAATGCTCCACATGCGGGTTTCACATGCCACCAACTCCACATTCACAGGCAACTTCAGCGCCACAGCCGTTTTCAGATAGCACTCAATGCAAAGGCTCTAGACACAAATATTGGTGTGAGAGCTAATTCAATCAAGGAAACACTGCATGTTGGTGAAGGGCATCTTGAAGAAGGATCAGCCGAGTGGTTCTTGTGGGAGAACAACTCCATTTGGCTCACTAACTTCACACACCATCAGGCTTCCAAGCAGCTCTCAAGGAAACTCAGTTTTCACAGTCTAAGCTTAGTGCCCTTTGAGTGCATTATCTAGGAATGAACCTGGTAGAGCATGCCACACAAACGAATGCTCCACATGCGGGTTTCACATGCCACCAACTCCACATTCTCAGGCAACTTCAGCGCCACAGCCGTTTTCAGATAGCACTCAATGCAAAGGCTCTAGACACAAATATTGGTGTGAGAGCTAATTCAATCAAGGAAACACTGCATGTTGGTGAAGGGCATCTTGAAGAAGGATCAGCCGAGTGGTTCTTGTGGGAGAACAACTCCATTTGGCTCACTAACTTCACACACCATCAGGCTTCCAAGCAGCTCTCAAGGAAACTCAGTTTTCACAGTCTAAGCTTAGTGCCCTTTGAGTGCCGAGGACTGAAATGAAGCTTGGTGAGCATCCCACACAAACGAATGCTCCACATGCGGGTTTCACATGCCACCAACTCCACATTCTCAGGCAACTTCAGCGCCAAAGCCGTTTTCAGATAGCCCTCAATGCAAAGGCTCTGGACGCAAATATTGGTGTGAGAGCTAATTCAATCAAGGAAACACTGCATGTTGGTGAAGGGCATCTTGAAGAAGGATCAGCCGAGTGGTTCTTGTGGGAGAACAACTCCATTTGGCTCACTAACTTCACACACCATCAGGCTTCCAAGCAGCTCTCAAGGAAACTCAGTTTTCACAGTCTAAGCTTAGTGCCCTTTGAGTGCATTATCTAGGAATGAACCTGGTAGAGCATGCCACACAAACGAATGCTCCACATGCGGGTTTCACATGCCACCAACTCCACATTCACAGGCAACTTCAGCGCCACAGCCGTTTTCAGATAGCACTCAATGCAAAGGCTCTAGACGCAAATATTGGTGTGAGAGCTAATTCAATCAAGGAAACACTGCATGTTGGTGAAGGGCATCTTGAAGAAGGATCAACCGAGTGGTTCTTGTGGGAGAACAACTCCATTTGGCTCACTAACTTCACACACCATCAGGCTTCCAAGCAGCTCTCAAGGAAACTCAGTTTTCACAGTCTAAGCTTAGTGCCCTTTGAGTGCATTATCTAGGAATGAACCTGGTAGAGCATGCCACACAAACGAATGCTCCACATGCAGGTTTCACATGCCACCAACTCCACATTCACAGGCAACTTCAGCGCCACAGCCGTTTTCAGATAGCCCTCAATGCAAAGGCTCTAGAAGCAAATATTGGTGTGAGAGCTAATTCAATCAAGGAAACACTGCATGTTGGTGAAGGGCATATTGAAGAAGGATCAGCCGAGTGGTTCTTGTGGTAGAACAACTCCATTTGGCTCACTAACTTCACACACCATCAGGCTTTCAAGCAGCTCTCAAGGAAACTCAGTTTTCACACTCTATGCTTAGTGCCCTTTGAGTGCATTATGTAGGAAAGAACCTGGTAGACCATCCCACAGAAACGAATGCTCCCCATGCGGGTTTCACATGCAACCAACTCCACATTCTCAGGCAACTTCAGCGCCACAGCCGTTTTCAGATAACCCGCAATGCAAAGGCTCTGGACGCAAATATTGGTGTGAGAGCTAATTCAATCAAGGAAACACTGCATGTTGGTGAAGGGCATCTTGAAGAAGGATCAGCCGAGTGGTTCTTGTGGGAGAACAACTCCATTTGGCTCACTAACTTCACACACCATCAGGCTTCCAAGCAGCTCTCAAGGAAACTCAGTTTTCACAGTCTAAGCTTAGTGCCCTTTGAGTGCCTTATCTAGGAATGAACCTGGTAGAGCATGCCACACAAACGAATGCTCCACATGCGGGTTTCACATGCCACCAACTCCACATTCACAGGCAACTTCAGCGCCACAGCCGTTTTCAGATAGCCCTCAATGCAAAGGCTCTAGACGCAAATATTGGTGTAAGAGCTAATTCAATCAAGGAAACACTGCATGTTGGTGAAGGGCATATTGAAGAAGGATTAGCCGAGTGGTTCTTGTGGTAGAACAACTCCATTTGGCTCACTAACTTCACACACCATCAGGCTTCCAAGCAGCTCTCAAGGAAACTCAGTTTTCACACTCTATGCTTAGTGCCCTTTGAGTGCCTAGTACTGAAATGAAGCTTAGTGAGCATCCCCCACAAACGAATGCTCCACATGCGGGTTTCACATGCCACCAACTCCACATTCACAGGCAATTTCAGCGCCAAAGCCGTTTTCAGATAGCCCTCAATGCAAAGGCTCTAGACGCAAATATTGGTGTGAGAGCTAATTCAATCAAGGAAACACTGCATGTTGGTGAAGGGCATATTGAAGAAGGATTAGCCGAGTGGTTCTTGTGGTAGAACAACTCCATTTGGCTCACTAACTTCACACACCATCAGGCTTCCAAGCAGCTCTCAAGGAAACTCAGTTTTCACACTCTATGCTTAGTGCCCTTTGAGTGCCTAGTACTGAAATGAAGCTTAGTGAGCATCCCCCACAAACGAATGCTCCACATGCGGGTTTCACATGCCACCAACTCCACATTCACAGGCAATTTCAGCGCCAAAGCCGTTTTCAGATAGCCCTCAATGCAAAGGCTCTAGACGCAAATATTGGTGTGAGAGCTAATTCAATCAAGGAAACACTGCATGTTGGTGAAGGGCATATTGAAGAAGGATCAGCCGAGTGGTTCTTGTGGGAGAACAACTCCATTTGGCTCACTAACTTCACACACCATCAGGCTTCCAAGCAGCTCTCAAGGAAACTCAGTTTTCACAGTCTAAGCTTAGTGCCCTTTGAGTGCCTAGGACTGAAATGAAGCTTGGTGGGCATCCCAAACAAACGAATGCTCCACATGCGGGTTTCACATGCCACCAACTCCACATTCTCAGGCAACTTCAGCGCCACAGCCGTTTTCAGATAGCCCTCAATGCAAAGGCTCTAGACGCAAATATTGGTGTGAGAGCTAATTCAATCAAGGAAACACTGCATGTTGGTGAAGGGCATATTGAAGAAGGATCAGCCGAGTGGTTCTTGTGGGAGAACAACTCCATTTGGCTCACTAACTTCACACACCATCAGGCTTCCAAGCAGCTCTCAAGGAAACTCAGTTTTCACAGTCTAAGCTTAGTGCCCTTTGAGTGCCTAGGACTGAAATGAAGCTTGGTGGGCATCCCAAACAAACGAATGCTCCAGATGCGGGTTTCACATGCCACCAACTCCACATTCTCAGGCAACTTCAGCGCCACAGCCGTTTTCAGATAGCCCTCAATGCAAAGGCTCTAGACGCAAATATTGGTGTGAGAGCTAATTCAATCAAGGAAACACTGCATGTTGGTGAAGGGCATATTGAAGAAGGATCAGCCGAGTGGTTCTTGTGGGAGAACAACTCCATTTGGCTCACTAACTTCACACACCATCAGGCTTCCAAGCAGCTCTGAAGGAAACTCAGTTTTCACACTCTATGCTTAGTGCCCTTTGAGTGCATTATCTAGGAATGAACCTGGTAGAGCATGCCACACAAACGAATGCTCCACATGCGGGTTTCACATGCCACCAACTCCACATTCACAGGCAACTTCAGCGCCACAGCCGTTTTCAGATAGCCCTCAATGCAAAGGCTCTAGACGCAAATATTGGTGTGAGAGCTAATTCAATCAAGGAAACACTGCATGTTGGTGAAGGGCATATTGAAGAAGGATCAGCCGAGTGGTTCTTGTGGGAGAACAACTCCATTTGGCTCACTAACTTCACACACCATCAGGCTTCCAAGCAGCTCTCAAGGAAACTCAGTTTTCACACTCTATGCTTAGTGCCCTTTAAGTACCTAGGACTGAAAAGAAGCTTAGTGAGCATCCCACACAAACGAATGCTCCACATGCGGGTTTCACATGCCACCAACTCCACATTCACAGGCAACTTCAGCGCCACAGCCGTTTTCAGATAGCCCTCAATGCAAAGGCTCTAGACACAAATATTGGTGTGAGAGCTAATTCAATCAAGGAAACACTGCATGTTGGTGAAGGGCATCTTGAAGAAGGATCAGCCGAGTGGTTCTTGTGGGAGAACAACTCCATTTGGCTCACTAACTTCACACACCATCAGGCTTCCAAGCAGCTCTCAAGGAAACTCAGTTTTCACACTCTATGCTTAGTGCCCTTTGAGTACCTTGGACTGAAATGAAGCTTGGTGAGCATCCCCCACAAACGAATGCTCCACATGCGGGTTTCACATGCCACCAACTCCACATTCTCAGGCAACTTCAGCGCCACAGCCGTTTTCAGATAGCCCTCAATGCAAAGGCTCTAGACGCAAATATTCGTGTGAGAGCTAATTCAATCAAGGAAACACTGCATGTTGGTGAAGGGCATATTGAAGAAGGATCAGCCGAGTGGTTCTTGTGGGAGAACAACTCCATTTGGCTCACTAACTTCACACACCATCAGGCTTCCAAGCAGCTCTCAAGGAAACTCAGTTTTCACACTCTATGCTTAGTGCCCTTTGAGTGCCTAGGACTGAAATGAAGCTTGGTGGGCATCCCAAACAAACGAATGCTCCACATGCGGGTTTCACATGCCACCAACTCCACATTCACCTGCAATTTCAGCGCCACAGCCGTTTTCAGATAGCCCTCAATGCAAAGGCTCTAGACGCAAATATTGGTGTGAGAGCTAATTCAATCAAGGAAACACTGCATGTTGGTGAAGGGCATATTGAAGAAGGATCAGCCGAGTGGTTCTTGTGGGAGAACAACTCCATTTGGCTCACTAACTTCACACACCATCAGGCTTCCAAGCAGCTCTCAAGGAAACTCAGTTTTCACAGTCTAAGCTTAGTGCCCTTTGAGTGCCTAGGACTGAAATGAAGCTTGGTGGGCATCCCAAACAAACGAATGCTCCACATGCGGGTTTCACATGCCACCAACTCCACATTCTCAGGCAACTTCAGCGCCACAGCCGTTTTCAGATAGCCCTCAATGCAAAGGCTCTAGACGCAAATATTGGTGTGAGAGCTAATTCAATCAAGGAAACACTGCATGTTGGTGAAGGGCATATTGAAGAAGGATCAGCCGACTGGTTCTTGTGGGAGAACAACTCCATTTGGCTCACTAACTTCACACACCATCAGGCTTCCAAGCAGCTCTGAAGGAAACTCAGTTTTCACACTCTATGCTTAGTGCCCTTTGAGTGCATTATCTAGGAATGAACGTGGTAGAGCATCCCAAACAAACGAATGCTCCACATGCGGGTTTCACATGCCACCAACAACACATTCACAGGCAACTTCAGCGCCAAAGCCGTTTTCAGATAGCCCTCAATGCAAAGTCTCTAGACGCAAATATTGGTGTGAGAGCTAATTCAATCAAGGAAACACTGCATGTTGGTGAAGGGCATCTTGAAGAAGGATCAGCCGAGTGGTTCTTGTGGGAGAACAACTCCATTTGGCTCACTAACTTCACACACCATCAGGCTTCCAAGCAGCTCTCAAGGAAACTCAGTTTTCACAGTCTAAGCTTAGTGCCCTTTGAGTGCATTATCTAGGAATGAACCTGGTAGAGCATGCCACACAAACGAATGCTCCACATGCGGGTTTCACATGCCACCAACTCCACATTCACAGGCAACTTCAGCGCCACAGCCGTTTTCAGATAGCCCTCAATGCAAAGGCTCTAGACGCAAATATTGGTGTGAGAGCTAATTCAATCAAGGAAACACTGCATGTTGGTGAAGGGCATATTGAAGAAGGATCAGCCGAGTGGTTCTTGTGGGAGAACAACTCCATTTGGCTCACTAACTTCACACACCATCAGGCTTCCAAGCAGCTCTCAAGGAAACTCAGTTTTCACACTCTATGCTTAGTGCCCTTTGAGTGCCTAGGACTGAAAAGAAGCTTAGTGAGCATCCCACACAAACGAATGCTCCACATGCGGGTTTCACATGCCACCAACTCCACATTCACAGGCAACTTCAGCGCCACAGCCGTTTTCAGATAGCCCTCAATGCAAAGGCTCTAGACGCAAATATTGGTGTGAGAGCTAATTCAATCAAGGAAACACTGCATGTTGGTGAAGGGCATATTGAAGAAGGATCAGCCGAGTGGTTCTTGTGGGAGAACAACTCCATTTGGCAAACTTCACACACCATCAGGCTTCCAAGCAGCTCTCAAGGAAACTCAGTTTTCACACTCTATGCTTAGTGCCCTTTGAGTGCCTAGGACTGAAATGAAGCTTGGTGGGCATCCCAAACAAACGAATGCTCCACATGCGGGTTTCACATAGCACCAACTCCACATTCACCTGCAATTTCAGCGCCACAGCCGTTTTCAGATAGCCCTCAATGCAAAGGCTCTAGACGCAAATATTGGTGTGAGAGCTAATTCAATCAAGGAAACACTGCATGTTGGTGAAGGGCATATTGAAGAAGGATCAGCCGAGTGGTTCTTGTGGGAGAACAACTCCATTTGGCAAACTTCACACACCATCAGGCTTCCAAGCAGCTCTCAAGGAAACTCAGTTTTCACACTCTATGCTTAGTGCGCTTTGAGTGCGTAGGACTGAAATGAAGCTTGGTGAGCATCCCACACAAACGAATGCTCCACATGCGGGTTTCACATGCCACCAACTCCACATTCACAGGCAACTTCAGCGCCACAGCCGTTTTCAGATAGCCCTCAATGCAAAGGCTCTAGACGCAAATATTGGTGTGAGAGCTAATTCAATCAAGGAAACACTGCATGTTGGTGAAGGGCATATTGAAGAAGGATCAGCCGAGTGGTTCTTGTGGGAGAACAACTCCATTTGGCTCACTAACTTCACACACCATCAGGCTTCCAAGCAGCTCTCAAGGAAACTCAGTTTTCACAGTCTAAGCTTAGTGCCCTTTGAGTGCATTATCTAGGAATGAACCTGGTAGAGCATGCCATACAAACGAATGCTCCACATGCGGGTTTCACATGCCACCAACTCCACATTCACAGGCAACTTCAGCGCCATAGCCGTTTTCAGATAGCATTCAATGCAAAGGCTCTAGACACAAATATTGGTGTGAGAGCTAATTCAATCAAGGAAACACTGCATGTTGGTGAAGAGCATATTGAAGAAGGATCAGCCGAGTGGTTCTTGTCTGAGAACAACTCCATTTGGCTCACTAACTTCACAAACCATCAGGCTTCCAAGCAGCTCGCAAGGAAACTCAGTTTTCACACTCTATGCTTAGTGCCCTTTGAGTACCTAGGACTGAAATGAAGCTTGGTGAGCATCCCCCACAAACGAATGCTCCACATGCGGGTTTCACATGCCACCAACTCCACATTCACAGGCAACTTCAGCGCCACAGCCGTTTTCAGATAGCCCTCAATGCAAAGGCTCTAGACGCAAATATTGGTGTGAGAGCTAATTCAATCAAGGAAACACTGCATGTTGGTGAAGGGCATATTGAAGAAGGATCAGCCGAGTGGTTCTTGTGGGAGAACAACTCCATTTGGCTCACTAACTTCACAAACCATCAGGCTTCCAAGCAGCTCTCAAGGAAACTCAGTTTTCACACTCTATGCTTAGTGCCCTTTGAGAGCCTAGTACTGAAATGAAGCTTGGTGAGCATCCCCCACAAACGAATGCTCCACATGCGGGTTTCACATGCCACCAACTCCACATTCACAGGCAATTTCAGCGCCAAAGCCGTTTTCAGATAACCCTCAATGCAAAGGCTCTAGACGCAAATATTGGTGTGAGAGCTAATTCAATCAAGGAAACACTGCATGTTGGTGAAGGGCATCTTGAAGAAGGATCAGCCGAGTGGTTCTTGTGGGAGAACAACTCCATTTGGCTCACTAACTTCACACACCATCAGGCTTCCAAGCAGCTCGCAAGGAAACTCAGTTTCCACACTCTATGCTTAGTGCGCTTTCAGTGCATTATCTAGGAATGAACCTGGTAGAGCATGCCACACAAACGAATGCTCCACATGCGGGTTTCACATGCCACCAACTCCACATTCACAGGCAACTTCAGCACCACAGCCGTTTTCAGATAGCCCTCAATGCAAAGGCTCTAGACGCAAATATTGGTGTGAGAGCTAATTCAATCAAGGAAACACTGCATGTTGGTGAAGGGCATATTGAAGGAGGATCAGCCGAGTGGTTCTTGTGGGAGAACAACTCCATTTGGCAAACTTCACACACCATCAGGCTTCCAAGCAGCTCTCAAGGAAACTCAGTTTTCACACTCTATGCTTAGTGCCCTTTGAGTGCCTAGGACTGAAATGAAGCTTGGTGAGCATCCCACACAAACGAATGCTCCACATGCGGGTTTCACATGCCACCAACTCCACATTCACAGGCAACTTCAGCGCCAAAGCCGTTTTCAGATAGCCCTCAATGCAAAGGCTCTAGACGCAAATATTGGTGTGAGAGCTAATTCAATCAAGGAAACACTGCATGTTGGTGAAGGGCATATTGAAGAAGGATCAACTGAGTGGTTCTTGTGGGAGAACAACTCCATTTGGCTCACTAACTTCACACACCATCAGGCTTCCAAGCAGCTCTCAAGGAAACTCAGTTTTCACAGTCTAAGCTTAGTGCCCTTTGAGTGCATTATCTAGGAATGAACCTGGTAGAGCATGCCATACAAACGAATGCTCCACATGCGGGTTTCACATGCCACCAACTCCACATTCACAGGCAACTTCAGCGCCATAGCCGTTTTCAGATAGCATTCAATGCAAAGGCTCTAGACACAAATATTGGTGTGAGAGCTAATTCAATCAAGGAAACACTGCATGTTGGTGAAGGGCATATTGAAGAAGGATCAGCCGAGTGGTTCTTCTGGGAGAACAACTCCATTTGGCTCACTAACTTCACAAACCATCAGGCTTCCAAGCAGCTCGCAAGGAAACTCAGTTTTCACACTCTATGCTTAGTGCCCTTTGAGTACCTAGGACTGAAATGAAGCTTGGTGAGCATCCCCCACAAACGAATGCTCCACATGCGGGTTTCACATGCCACCAACTCCACATTCACAGGCAACTTCAGCGCCACAGCCGTTTTCAGATAGCCCTCAATGCAAAGGCTCTAGACGCAAATATTGGTGTGAGAGCTAATTCAATCAAGGAAACACTGCATGTTGGTGAAGGGCATATTGAAGAAGGATCAGCCGAGTGGTTCTTGTGGGAGAACAACTCCATTTGGCTCACTAACTTCACACACCATCAGGCTTCCAAGCAGCTCTCAAGGAAACTCAGTTTTCACACTCTATGCTTAGTGCCCTTTGAGTGCATTATCTAGGAAAGAACCTGGTAGGACATCCCCCACAAACGAATGCTCCCCATGCGGGATTCACATGCCACCAACTCCACATTCACAGGCAACTTCAGTGCCACAGCCGTTTTCAGATAGCCCTCAATGCAAAGGCTCTAGACGCAAATACTGGTGTGAGAGCTAATTCAATCAAGGAAACACTGCATGTTGGTGAAGGGCATATTGAAGAAGGATCAGCCGAGTGGTTCTTGTGGGAGAACAACTCCATTTGGCTCACTAACTTCACACACCATCAGGCTTCCAAGCAGCTCTCAAGGAAACTCAGTTTTCACACTCTATGCTTAGTGCCCTTTGAGTGCCTAGTACTGAAATGAAGCTTAGTGAGCATCCCCCACAAACGAATGCTCCACATGCGGGTTTCACATGCCACCAACTCCACATTCACAGGCAATTTCAGCGCCAAAGCCGTTTTCAGATAGCCCTCAATGCAAAGGCTCTAGACGCAAATATTGGTGTGAGAGCTAATTCAATCAAGGAAACACTGCATGTTGGTGAAGGGCATCTTGAAGAAGGATCAGCCGAGTGGTTCTTCTGGGAGAACAACTCCATTTGGCTCACTAACTTCACACACCATCAGGCTTCCAAGCAGCTCGCAAGGAAACTCAGTTTCCACACTCTATGCTTAGTGCGCTTTCAGTGCATTATCTAGGAATGAACCTGGTAGAGCATGACACACAAACGAATGCTCCACATGCGGGTTTCACATGCCACCAACTCCACATTCACAGGCAACTTCAGCACCACAGCCGTTTTCAGATATCCCTCAATGCAAAGGCTCTAGACGCAAATATTGGTGTGAGAGCTAATTCAATCAAGGAAACACTGCATGTTGGTGAAGGGCATATTGAAGGAGGATCAGCCGAGTGGTTCTTGTGGGAGAACAACTCCATTTGGCAAACTTCACACACCATCAGGCTTCCAAGCAGCTCTCAAGGAAACTCAGTTTTCACACTCTATGCTTAGTGCCCTTTGAGTGCCTAGGACTGAAATGAAGCTTGGTGAGCATGCCACACAAACGAATGCTCCACATGCGGGTTTCACATGCCACCAACTCCACATTCACAGGCAACTTCAGCGCCACAGCCGTTTTCAGATAGCCCTCAATGCAAAGGCTCTAGACGCAAATATTGGTGTGAGAGCTAATTCAATCAAGGAAACACTGCATGTTGGTGAAGGGCATATTGAAGAAGGATCAGCCAAGTGGTTCTTGTGGTAGAACAACTCCATTTGGCTCACTAACTTCACACACCATCAGGCTTCCAAGCAGCTCTCAAGGAAACTCAGTTTTCACACTCTATGCTTAGTGCCCTTTGAGTGCATTATCTAGGAAAGAACCTGGTAGAACATCCCCCACAAACGAATGCTCCCCATGCGGGATTCACATGCCACCAACTCCACATTCACAGGCAACTTCAGTGCCACAGCCGTTTTCAGATAGCCCTCAATGCAAAGGCTCTAGACGCAAATATTGGTGTGAGAGCTAATTCAATCAAGGAAACACTGCATGTTGGTGAAGGGCATATTGAAGAAGGATCAGCCGAGTGGTTCTTGTGGGAGAACAACTCCATTTGGCTCACTAACTTCACACACCATCAGGCTTCCAAGCAGCTCTCAAGGAAACTCAGTTTTCACAGTCTAAGCTTAGTGCCCTTTGAGTGCATTATCTAGGCATGAACCTGGTAGAGCATGCCACACAAACGAATGCTCCACATGCGGGTTTCACATGCCACCAACTCATCATTCACAGGCAACTTCAGCGCCACAGCTCTTTTCAGATAACACACAATGCAAAGGCTCTAGACGCAAATATTGGTGTGAGAGCTAATTCAATCAAGGAAACACTGCATGTTGGTGAAGGGCATATTGAAGAAGGATCAGCCGAGTGGTTCTTGTGGGAGAACAACTCCATTTGGCTCACTAACTTCACACACCATCAGGCTTCCAAGCAGCTCGCAAGGAAACTCAGTTTCCACACTCTATGCTTAGTGCGCTTTCAGTGCATTATCTAGGAATGAACCTGGTAGAGCATGCCATACAAACGAATGCTCCACATGCGGGTTTCACATGCCACCAACTCCACATTCACAGGCAACTTCAGCGCCATAGCCGTTTTCAGATAGCATTCAATGCAAAGGCTCTAGACACAAATATTGGTGTGAGAGCTAATTCAATCAAGGAAACACTGCATGTTGGTGAAGAGCATATTGAAGAAGGATCAGCCGAGTGGTTCTTGTCTGAGAACAACTCCATTTGGCTCACTAACTTCACAAACCATCAGGCTTCCAAGCAGCTCGCAAGGAAACTCAGTTTTCACACTCTATGCTTAGTGCCCTTTGAGTACCTAGGACTGAAATGAAGCTTGGTGAGCATCCCCCACAAACGAATGCTCCACATGCGGGTTTCACATGCCACCAACTCCACATTCACAGGCAACTTCAGCGCCACAGCCGTTTTCAGATAGCCCTCAATGCAAAGGTTCTAGACGCAAATATTGGTGTGAGAGCTAATTCAATCAAGGAAACACTGCATGTTGGTGAAGGGCATATTGAAGAAGGATCAGCCGAGTGGTTCTTGTGGGAGAACAACTCCATTTGGCTCACTAACTTCACACACCATCAGGCTTCCAAGCAGCTCTCAAGGAAACTCAGTTTTCACACTCTATGCTTAGTGCCCTTTGAGAGCCTAGTACTGAAATGAAGCTTGGTGAGCATCCCCACAAACGAATGCTCCACATGCGGGTTTCACATGCCACCAACTCCACATTCTCAGGCAATTTCAGCGCCAAAGCCGTTTTCAGATAGCCCTCAATGCAAAGGCTCTAGACGCAAATATTGGTGTGAGAGCTAATTCAATCAAGGAAACACTGCATGTTGGTGAAGGGCATCTTGAAGAAGGATCAGCCGAGTGGTTCTTGTGGGAGAACAACTCCATTTGCTCACTAACTTCACACACCATCAGGCTTCCAGCAGCTCGCAAGGAAACTCAGTTTCCACACTCTATGCTTAGTGCGCTTTCAGTGCATTATCTAGAATGAACCTGGTAGAGCATGCCACACAAACGAATGCTCCACATGCGGGTTTCACATGCCACCAACTCCACATTCACAGGCAACTTCAGCACCACAGCCGTTTTCAGATAGCCCTCAATGCAAAGGCTCTAGACGCAAATATTGGTGTGAGAGCTAATTCAATCAAGGAAACACTGCATGTTGGTGAAGGGCATATTGAAGGAGGATCAGCCGAGTGGTTCTTGTGGGAGAACAACTCCATTTGGCAAACTTCACACACCATCAGGCTTCCAAGCAGCTCTCAAGGAAACTCAGTTTTCACACTCTATGCTTAGTGCCCTTTGAGTGCCTAGGACTGAAATGAAGCTTGGTGAGCATCCCACACAAACGAATGCTCCCCATGCGGGTTTCACATGCCACCAACTCCACATTCACAGGCAACTTCAGCGCCAAAGCCGTTTTCAGATAGCCCTCAATGCAAAGGCTCTAGACGCAAATATTGGTGTGAGAGCTAATTCAATCAAGGAAACACTGCATGTTGGTGAAGGGCATATTGAAGAAGGATCAACTGAGTGGTTCTTGTGGGAGAACAACTCCATTTGGCTCACTAACTTCACACACCATCAGGCTTCCAAGCAGCTCTCAAGGAAACTCAGTTTTCACAGTCTAAGCTTAGTGCCCTTTGAGTGCATTATCTAGGAATGAACCTGGTAGAGCATGCCATACAAACGAATGCTCCACATGCGGGTTTCACATGCCACCAACTCCACATTCACAGGCAACTTCAGCGCCATAGCCGTTTTCAGATAGCATTCAATGCAAAGGCTCTAGACACAAATATTGGTGTGAGAGCTAATTCAATCAAGGAAACACTGCATGTTGGTGAAGGGCATATTGAAGAAGGATCAGCCGAGTGGTTCTTGTGGGAGAACAACTCCATTTGGCTCACTAACTTCACAAACCATCAGGCTTCCAAGCAGCTCGCAAGGAAACTCAGTTTTCACACTCTATGCTTAGTGCCCTTTGAGTACCTAGGACTGAAATGAAGCTTGGTGAGCATCCCCCACAAACGAATGCTCCACATGCGGGTTTCACATGCCACCAACTCCACATTCACAGGCAACTTCAGCGCCACAGCCGTTTTCAGATAGCCCTCAATGCAAAGGCTCTAGACGCAAATATTGGTGTGAGAGCTAATTCAATCAAGGAAACACTGCATGTTGGTGAAGGGCATATTGAAGAAGGATCAGCCGAGTGGTTCTTGTGGGAGAACAACTCCATTGGGCTCACTAACTTCACACACCATCAGGCTTCCAAGCAGCTCTCAAGGAAACTCAGTTTTCACAGTCTAAGCTTAGTGCCCTTTGAGTGCATTATCTAGGCATGAACCTGGTAGAGCATGCCACACAAACGAATGCTCCACATGCGGGTTTCACATGCCACCAACTCATCATTCACAGGCAACTTCAGCGCCACAGCTGTTTTCAGATAGCACACAATGCAAAGGCTCTAGACGCAAATATTGGTGTGAGAGCTAATTCAATCAAGGAAACACTGCATGTTGGTGAAGGGCATGTTGAAGAAGGATCAGCCGAGTGGTTCTTGTGGGAGAACAACTCCATTTGGCTCACTAACTTCACACACCACCAGGCTTCCAAGCAGCTCTCAAGGAAACTCAGTTTTCACACTCTATGCTTAGTGCCCTTTGAGTGCCTAGTACTGAAATGAAGCTTAGTGAGCATCCCCCACAAACGAATGCTCCACATGCGGGTTTCACATGCCACCAACTCCACATTCACAGGCAATTTCAGCGCCAAAGCCGTTTTCAGATAGCCCTCAATGCAAAGGCTCTAGACGCAAATATTGGTGTGAGAGCTAATTCAATCAAGGAAACACTGCATGTTGGTGAAGGGCATCTTGAAGAAGGATCAGCCGAGTGGTTCTTGTGGGAGAACAACTCCATTTGGCTCACTAACTTCACACACCATCAGGCTTCCAAGCAGCTCGCAAGGAAACTCAGTTTCCACACTCTATGCTTAGTGCGCTTTCAGTGCATTATCTAGGAATGAACCTGGTAGAGCATGCCACACAAACGAATGCTCCACATGCGGGTTTCACATGCCACCAACTCCACATTCACAGGCAACTTCAGCACCACAGCCGTTTTCAGATAGCCCTCAATGCAAAGGCTCTAGACGCAAATATTGGTGTGAGAGCTAATTCAATCAAGGAAACACTGCATGTTGGTGAAGGGCATATTGAAGGAGGATCAGCCGAGTGGTTCTTGTGGGAGAACAACTCCATTTGGCAAACTTCACACACCATCAGGCTTCCAAGCAGCTCTCAAGGAAACTCAGTTTTCACACTCTATGCTTAGTGCCCTTTGAGTGCCTAGGACTGAAATGAAGCTTGGTGAGCATGCCACACAAACGAATGCTCCACATGCGGGTTTCACATGCCACCAACTCCACATTCACAGGCAACTTCAGCGCCACAGCCGTTTTCAGATAGCCCTCAATGCAAAGGCTCTAGACGCAAATATTGGTGTGAGAGCTAATTCAATCAAGGAAACACTGCATGTTGGTGAAGGGCATATTGAAGAAGGATCAGCCAAGTGGTTCTTGTGGTAGAACAACTCCATTTGGCTCACTAACTTCACACACCATCAGGCTTCCAAGCAGCTCTCAAGGAAACTCAGTTTTCACACTCTATGCTTAGTGCCCTTTGAGTGCATTATCTAGGAAAGAACCTGGTAGAACATCCCACACAAACGAATGCTCCCCATGCGGGATTCACATGCCACCAACTCCACATTCACAGGCAACTTCAGTGCCACAGCCGTTTTCAGATAGCCCTCAATGCAAAGGCTCTAGACGCAAATATTGGTGTGAGAGCTAATTCAATCAAGGAAACACTGCATGTTGGTGAAGGGCATATTGAAGAAGGATCAGCCGAGTGGTTCTTGTGGGAGAACAACTCCATTTGGCTCACTAACTTCACACACCATCAGGCTTCCAAGCAGCTCTCAAGGAAACTCAGTTTTCACAGTCTAAGCTTAGTGCCCTTTGAGTGCATTATCTAGGCATGAACCTGGTAGAGCATGCCACACAAACGAATGCTCCACATGCGGGTTTCACATGCCACCAACTCATCATTCACAGGCAACTTCAGCGCCACAGCTGTTTTCAGATAACACACAATGCAAAGGCTCTAGACGCAAATATTGGTGTGAGAGCTAATTCAATCAAGGAAACACTGCATGTTGGTGAAGGGCATATTGAAGAAGGATCAGCCGAGTGGTTCTTGTGGGAGAACAACTCCATTTGGCTCACTAACTTCACACACCATCAGGCTTCCAAGCAGCTCTCAAGGAAACTCAGTTTTCACACTCTATGCTTAGTGCCCTTTAAGTACCTAAGACTGAAAAGAAGCTTAGTGAGCATCCCACACAAACGAATGCTCCACATGCGGGTTTCACATGCCACCAACTCCACATTCACAGGCAACTTCAGCGCCATAGCCGTTTTCAGATAGCCCTCAATGCAAAGGCTCTAGACACAAATATTGGTGTGAGAGCTAATTCAATCAAGGAAACACTGCATGTTGGTGAAGGGCATATTGAAGAAGGATCAGCCGAGTGGTTCTTGTGGGAGAACAACTCCATTTGGCTCACTAACTTCACACACCATCAGGCTTCCAAGCAGCTCTCAAGGAAACTCAGTTTTCACAGTCTAAGCTTAGTGCCCTTTGAGTGCATTATCTAGGAATGAACCTGGTAGAGCATGCCATACAAACGAATGCTCCACATGCGGGTTTCACATGCCACCAACTCCACATTCACAGGCAACTTCAGCGCCATAGCCGTTTTCAGATAGCATTCAATGCAAAGGCTCTAGACACAAATATTGGTGTGAGAGCTAATTCAATCAAGGAAACACTGCATGTTGGTGAAGAGCATATTGAAGAAGGATCAGCCGAGTGGTTCTTGTCTGAGAACAACTCCATTTGGCTCACTAACTTCACAAACCATCAGGCTTCCAAGCAGCTCGCAAGGAAACTCAGTTTTCACACTCTATGCTTAGTGCCCTTTGAGTACCTAGGACTGAAATGAAGCTTGGTGAGCATCCCACACAAACGAATGCTCCACATGCGGGTTTCACATGCCACCAACTCCACATTCACAGGCAACTTCAGCGCCACAGCCGTTTTCAGATAGCCCTCAATGCAAAGGTTCTAGACGCAAATATTGGTGTGAGAGCTAATTCAATCAAGGAAACACTGCATGTTGGTGAAGGGCATATTGAAGAAGGATCAGCCGAGTGGTTCTTGTGGGAGAACAACTCCATTTGGCTCACTAACTTCACACACCATCAGGCTTCCAAGCAGCTCTCAAGGAAACTCAGTTTTCACACTCTATGCTTAGTGCCCTTTGAGAGCCTAGTACTGAAATGAAGCTTGGTGAGCATCCCCCACAAACGAATGCTCCACATGCGGGTTTCACATGCCACCAACTCCACATTCACAGGCAATTTCAGCGCCAAAGCCGTTTTCAGATAGCCCTCAATGCAAAGGCTCTAGACGCAAATATTGGTGTGAGAGCTAATTCAATCAAGGAAACACTGCATGTTGGTGAAGGGCATCTTGAAGAAGGATCAGCCGAGTGGTTCTTGTGGGAGAACAACTCCATTTGGCTCACTAACTTCACACACCATCAGGCTTCCAAGCAGCTCGCAAGGAAACTCAGTTTCCACACTCTATGCTTAGTGCGCTTTCAGTGCATTATCTAGGAATGAACCTGGTAGAGCATGCCACACAAACGAATGCTCCACATGCGGGTTTCACATGCCACCAACTCCACATTCACAGGCAACTTCAGCACCACAGCCGTTTTCAGATAGCCCTCAATGCAAAGGCTCTAGACGCAAATATTGGTGTGAGAGCTAATTCAATCAAGGAAACACTGCATGTTGGTGAAGGGCATATTGAAGGAGGATCAGCCGAGTGGTTCTTGTGGGAGAACAACTCCATTTGGCAAACTTCACACACCATCAGGCTTCCAAGCAGCTCTCAAGGAAACTCAGTTTTCACACTCTATGCTTAGTGCCCTTTGAGTGCCTAGGACTGAAATGAAGCTTGGTGAGCATCCCACACAAACGAATGCTCCACATGCGGGTTTCACATGCCACCAACTCCACATTCACAGGCAACTTCAGCGCCAAAGCCGTTTTCAGATAGCCCTCAATGCAAAGGCTCTAGACGCAAATATTGGTGTGAGAGCTAATTCAATCAAGGAAACACTGCATGTTGGTGAAGGGCATATTGAAGAAGGATCAACTGAGTGGTTCTTGTGGGAGAACAACTCCATTTGGCTCACTAACTTCACACACCATCAGGCTTCCAAGCAGCTCTCAAGGAAACTCAGTTTTCACAGTCTAAGCTTAGTGCCCTTTGAGTGCATTATCTAGGAATGAACCTGGTAGAGCATGCCATACAAACGAATGCTCCACATGCGGGTTTCACATGCCACCAACTCCACATTCACAGGCAACTTCAGCGCCATAGCCGTTTTCAGATAGCATTCAATGCAAAGGCTCTAGACACAAATATTGGTGTGAGAGCTAATTCAATCAAGGAAACACTGCATGTTGGTGAAGGGCATATTGAAGAAGGATCAGCCGAGTGGTTCTTGTGGGAGAACAACTCCATTTGGCTCACTAACTTCACAAACCATCAGGCTTCCAAGCAGCTCGCAAGGAAACTCAGTTTTCACACTCTATGCTTAGTGCCCTTTGAGTACCTAGGACTGAAATGAAGCTTGGTGAGCATGCCACACAAACGAATGCTCCACATGCGGGTTTCACATGCCACCAACTCCACATTCACAGGCAACTTCAGCGCCACAGCCGTTTTCAGATAGCCCTCAATGCAAAGGCTCTAGACGCAAATATTGGTGTGAGAGTTAATTCAATCAAGGAAACACTGCATGTTGGTGAAGGGCATATTGAAGAAGGATCAGCCAAGTGGTTCTTGTGGTAGAACAACTCCATTTGGCTCACTAACTTCACACACCATCAGGCTTCCGAGCAGCTCTCAAGGAAACTCAGTTTTCACACTCTATGCTTAGTGCCCTTTGAGTGCATTATCTAGGAAAGAACCTGGTAGAACATCCCCACAAACGAATGCTCCCCATGCGGGATTCACATGCCACCAACTCCACATTCACAGGCAACTTCAGTGCCACAGCCGTTTTCAGATAGCCCTCAATGCAAAGGCTCTAGACGCAAATACTGGTGTGAGAGCTAATTCAATCAAGGAAACACTGCATGTTGGTGAAGGGCATATTGAAGAAGGATCAGCCGAGTGGTTCTTGTGGGAGAACAACTCCATTTGGCTCACTAACTTCACACACCATCAGGCTTCCAAGCAGCTCTCAAGGAAACTCAGTTTTCACAGTCTAAGCTTAGTGCCCTTTGAGTGCATTATCTAGGCATGAACCTGGTAGAGCATGCCACACAAACGAATGCTCCACATGCGGGTTTCACATGCCACCAACTCCACATTCACAGGCAACTTCAGCGCCACAGCTGTTTTCAGATAGCACACAATGCAAAGGCTCTAGACGCAAATATTGGTGTGAGAGCTAATTCAATCAAGGAAACACTGCATGTTGGTGAAGGGCATATTGAAGAAGGATCAGCCGAGTGGTTCTTGTGGGAGAACAACTCCATTTGGCTCACTAACTTCACACACCATCAGGCTTCCAAGCAGCTCTCAAGGAAACTCAGTTTTCACACTCTATGCTTAGTGCCCTTTGAGTGCATTATCTAGGAAAGAACCTGGTAGAACATCCCCCACAAACGAATGCTCCCCATGCGGGATTCACATGCCACCAACTCCACATTCACAGGCAACTTCAGTGCCACAGCCGTTTTCAGATAGCCCTCAATGCAAAGGCTCTAGACGCAAATATTGGTGTGAGAGCTAATTCAATCAAGGAAACACTGCATGTTGGTGAAGGGCATATTGAAGAAGGATCAGCCGAGTGGTTCTTGTGGGAGAACAACTCCATTTGGCTCACTAACTTCACACACCATCAGGCTTCCAAGCAGCTCTCAAGGAAACTCAGTTTTCACAGTCTAAGCTTAGTGCCCTTTGAGTGCATTATCTAGGCATGAACCTGGTAGAGCATGCCACACAAACGAATGCTCCACATGCGGGTTTCACATGCCACCAACTCATCATTCACAGGCAACTTCAGCGCCACAGTTGTTTTCAGATAACACACAATGCAAAGGCTCTAGACGCAAATATTGGTGTGAGAGCTAATTCAATCAAGGAAACACTGCATGTTGGTGAAGGGCATATTGAAGAAGGATCAGCCGAGTGGTTCTTGTGGGAGAACAACTCCATTTGGCTCACTAACTTCACACACCATCAGGCTTCCAAGCAGCTCTCAAGGAAACTCAGTTTTCACACTCTATGCTTAGTGCCCTTTGAGTACCTAGGACTGAAATGAAGCTTGGTGAGCATCCCCCACAAACGAATGCTCCACATGCGGGTTTCACATGCCACCAACTCCACATTCTCAGGCAACTTCAGCGCCAAAGCCGTTTTCAGATAGCCCTCAATGCAAAGGCTCTAGACGCAAATATTGGTGTGAGAGCTAATTCAATCAGGGAAACACTGCATGTTTGGGAAGGGCATATTGAAGAAGGATCAGCCGAGTGGTTCTTGTGGGAGAACAACTCCATTTGGCTCACTAACTTCACACACCATCAGGCTTCCAAGCAGCTCTCAAGGAAACTCAGTTTTCATCGTCTAAGCTTAGTGCCCTTTGAGTGCATTATCTAGGAATGAACGTGGTAGAGCATCCCACACAAACGAATGCTCCACATGCGGGTTTCACATGCCACCAACTCCACATTCACAGGCAACTTCAGCGCCACAGTCGTTTTCAGATAGCACTCAATGCAAAGGCTCTAGACGCAAATATTGGTGTGAGAGCTAATTCAATCAAGGAAACACTGCATGTTGGTGAAGGGCATATTGTAGAAGGATCAGCCGAGTGGTTCTTGTGGGAGAACAACTCCATTTGGCTCACTAACTTCACACACCATCAGGCTTCCAAGCAGCTCGCAAGGAAACTCAGTTTTCACACTCTATGCTTAATGCCCTTTAAGCACCTAGGACTGAAATGAAGCTTAGTGAGCATCCAAAACAAACGAATGCTCCATAAGCGGGTTTCACATGCCACCAACTCCACATTCACAGGCAACTTCAGCGCCAAAGCCGTTTTCAGATAGCCCTCAATGCAAAGGCTCTAGACGCAAATATTGGTGTGAGAGCTAATTCAATCAAGGAAACACTGCATGTTGGTGAAGGGCATATTGAAGAAGGTTCAGCCGAGTGGTTCTTGTAGGAGAACAACTCCATTTGGCTCACTAACTTCACACACCATCAGGCTTCCAAGCAGCTCTCAAGGAAACTCAGTTTTCACACTCTATGCTTAGTGCCCTTTGAGTGCATTATCTAGGAATGAACCTGGTAGAGCATGCCACACAAACGAATGCTCCACATGCTGGTTTCACATGCTACCAACTCCACATTCACAGGCAACTTCAGCGCCACAGCCGTTTTCAGATAGCCCTCAATGAAAAGGCTCTAGACGCAAATATTGGTGTGAGAGCTAATTCAATCAAGGAAACACTGCATGTTGGGGAAGGGCATATTGAAGAAGGATCAGCCGAGTGGTTCTTGTGGGAGAACAACTCCATTTGGCTAACTTCACACACCATCAGGCTTCCAAGCAGCTCTCAAGGAAACTCAGTTTTCACACTCTATGCTTAGTGCCCTTTGAGTGCCTAGGACTGAAATGAAGCTTGGTGACCATCCAACACAAACGAATGCTCCACATGCGGGTTTCACATGCCACCAACTCCACATTCACAGGCAACTTCAGCGCCACAGCCGTTTTCAGATAGCCCTCAATGCAAAGGCTCTAGACGCAAATATTGGTGTGAGAGCTAATTCAATCAAGGAAACACTGCATGTTGGTGAAGGGCATATTGAAGAAGGATCAGCCGAGTGGTTCTTGTGGGAGAACAACTCCATTTGGCTCACTAACTTCACACACCATCAGGCTTCCAAGCAGCTCTCAAGGAAACTCAGTTTTCACAGTCTAAGCTTAGTGCCCTTTGAGTGCATTATCTAGGCATGAACCTGGTAGAGCATGCCACACAAACGAATGCTCCACATGCGGGTTTCACATGCCACCAACTCCACATTCACAGGCAACTTCAGCGCCACAGCCGTTTTCAGATAGCACTCAATGCAAAGGCTCTAGACGCAAATATTGGTGTGAGAGCTAATTCAATCAAGGAAACACTGCATGTTGGTGAAGGGCATATTGAAGAAGGATCAGCCGAGTGGTTCTTGTGGGAGAACAACTCCATTTGGCTCACTAACTTCACACACCATCAGGCTTCCAAGCAGCTCTCAAGGAAACTCAGTTTTCATCGTCTAAGCTTAGTGCCCTTTGAGTGCATTATCTAGGAATGAACGTGGTAGAGCATCCCACACAAACGAATGCTCCACATGCGGGTTTCACATGCCACCAACTCCACATTCACAGGCAACTTCAGCGCCACAGCCGTTTTCAGATAGCACTCAATGCAAAGGCTCTAGACGCAAATATTGGTGTGAGAGCTAATTCAATCAAGGAAACACTGCATGTTGGTGAAGGGCATATTGTAGAAGGATCAGCCGAGTGGTTCTTGTGGGAGAACAACTCCATTTGGCTCACTAACTTCACACACCATCAGGCTTCCAAGCAGCTCGCAAGGAAACTCAGTTTTCACACTCTATGCTTAGTGCCCTTTAAGTACCTAGGACTGAAATGAAGCTTAGTGTGCATCCAAAACAAACGAATGCTCCACAAGCGGGTTTCACATGCCACCAACTCCACATTCTCAGGCAACTTCAGCGCCAAAGCCGTTTTCAGATAGCCCTCAATGCAAAGGCTCTAGACGCAAATATTGGTGTGAGAGCTAATTCAATCAAGGAAACACTGCATGTTGGTGAAGGGCATATTGAAGAAGAATCAGCCGAGTGGTTCTTGTGGGAGAACAACTCCATTTGGCTCACTAACTTCACACACCATCAGGCTTCCAAGCAGCTCTCAAGGAAACTCAGTTTTCACACTCTATGCTTAGTGCCCTTTGAGGGCATTATCTAGGAATGAACCTGCTAGAGCATCCCACACAAACAAATGCTCCACATGTGGGTTTCACATGCCACCAACTCCACATTCACAGACAACTTCAGCGCCAAAGCCACTTTCAGATAGCCCTCAATGCAAAGGCTCGAGACACAAATATTGGTGTGAGAGCTAATTCAATCAAGGAAACACTGCATGTTGGTGAAGGGCATATTGAAGAAGAATCAGCCGAGTGGTTCTTGTGGGAGAACAACTCCATTTGGCTCACTAACTTCACACACCATTAGGCTTCCAAGCAGCTCTCAAGGAAACTCAGTTTTCACACTCTATGCTTAGTGCACTTTGAGGGCATTATCTAGGAATGAACCTGGTAGAGCATCCCACACAAACGAATGCTCCACAAGCGGGTTTCACATGCCACCAACTCCACATTCACAGACAACTTCAGCGCGAAAGCCACTTTCAGATAGCCCTCAATGCAAAGGCTCTAGACGCAAATATTGGTGTGAGAGCTAATTCAATCAAGGAAACACTGCATGTTGGTGAAGGGCATATTGAAGAAGAATCAGCCGAGTGGTTCTTGTTGGAGAACAACTCCATTTGGCTCACTAACTTCACACACCATCAGGCTTCCAAGCAGCTCTCAAGGAAACTCAGTTTTCACACTCTATGCTTAGTGCCCTTTGAGTGCATTATCTAGGAATGAACCTGGTAGAGCATCCCACACAAACGAATGCTCCACAAGCGGGTTTCACATGCCACCAACTCCACATTCTCAGGCAACTTCAGCGCCACAGCCGTTTTCAGATAGCCCTCAATGCAAAGGCTCTAGACGCAAATATTGGTGTGAGAGCTAATTCAATGAAGGAAACACTGCATGTTGGTGAAGGGCATATTGAAGAAGAATCAGCCGAGTGGTTCTTGTGGGAGAACAACTCCATTTGGCTCACTAACTTCACACACCATCAGGCTTCCAAGCAGCTCTCAAGGAAACTCAGTTTTCACACTCTATGCTTAGTGCCCTTTGAGGGCATTATCTAGGAATGAACCTGGTAGAGCATCCCACACAAACAAATGCTCCACATGTGGGTTTCACATGCCACCAACTCCACATTCACAGACAACTTCAGCGCCAAAGCCACTTTCAGATAGCCCTCAATGCAAAGGCTCGAGACACAAATATTGGTGTGAGAGCTAATTCAATCAAGGAAACACTGCATGTTGGTGAAGGGCATATTGAAGAAGAATCAGCCGAGTGGTTCTTGTGGGAGAACAACTCCATTTGGCTCACTAACTTCACACACCATTAGGCTTCCAAGCAGCTCTCAAGGAAACTCAGTTTTCACACTCTATGCTTAGTGCCCTTTGAGGGCATTATCTAGGAATGAACCTGCTTGAGCATCCCACACAAACGAATGCTCCACAAGCGGGTTTCACATGCCACCAACTCCACATTCACAGACAACTTCAGCGCGAAAGCCACTTTCAGATAGCCCTCAATGCAAAGGCTCTAGACGCAAATATTGGTGTGAGAGCTAATTCAATCAAGGAAACACTGCATGTTGGTGAAGGGCATATTGAAGAAGAATCAGCCGAGTGGTTCTTGTTGGAGAACAACTCCATTTGGCTCACTAACTTCACACACCATCAGGCTTCCAAGCAGCTATCAAGGAAACTCAGTTTTCACACTCTATGCTTAGTGCCCTTTGAGTGCATTATCTAGGAATGAACCTGCTAGAGCATCCCACACAAACGAATGCTCCACATGCGGGTTTCACATGCCACCAACTCCACATTCACAGACAACTTCAGCGCCAAAGCCACTTTCAGATAGCCCTCAATGCAAAGGCTCTAGACGCAAATATTTGTGTGAGAGCTAATTCAATCAAGGAAACACTGCATGTTGGTGAAGGGCATATTGAAGAAGAATCAGCCGAGTGGTTCTTGTGGGAGAACAACTCCATTTGGCTCACTAACTTCACACACCATCAGGCTTCCAAGCAGCTCTCAAGGAAACTCAGTTTTCACACTCTATGCTTAGTGCCCTTTGAGTGCATTATCTAGGAATGAACCTGGTAGAGCATCCCACACAAACGAATGCTCCACAAGCGGGTTTCACATGCCACCAACTCCACATTCTCGGGAAACTTCAGCGCCAAAGCCACTTTCAGATAGCCCTCAATGCAAAGGCTCTAGACGCAAATATTGCTGTGAGAGCTAATTCAATCAAGGAAACACTGCATGTTGGTGAAGGGCATATAGAAGAAGAAGCAGTCGAGTGGTTCTTGTGGGAGAACAACTCCATTTGGCTCACTAACTTCACACACCATCAGGCTTCCAAGCAGCTCTCAAGGAAACTCAGTTTTCACACTCTATGCTTAGTGCCCTTTGAGTGCATTATCTAGGAATGAACCTGCTTGAGCATCCCACACAAACGAATGCTCCACAAGCGGGTTTCACATGCCACCAACTCCACATTCTCAGGCAACTTCAGCGCCACAGCCGTTTTCAGATAGCCCTCAATGCAAAGGCTCTAGACGCAAATATTGGTGTGAGAGCTAATTCAATCAAGGAAACACTGCATGTTGGTGAAGGGCATATTGAAGAAGAATCAGCCGAGTGGTTCTTGTGGGAGAACAACTCCATTTGGCTCACTAACTTCACACACCATCAGGCTTCCAAGCAGCTCTCAAGGAAACTCAGTTTTCACACTCTATGCTTAGTGCCCTTTGAGGGCATTATCTAGGAATGAACCTGGTAGAGCATCCCACACAAACAAATGCTCCACATGTGGGTTTCACATGCCACCAACTCCACATTCACAGACAACTTCAGCGCCAAAGCCACTTTCAGATAGTCCTCAATGCAAAGGCTCGAGACGCAAATATTGGTGTGAGAGCTAATTCAATCAAGGAAACACTGCATGTTGGTGAAGGGCATATTGAAGAAGAATCAGCCGAGTGGTTCTTGTGGGAGAACAACTCCATTTGGCTCACTAACTTCACACACCATTAGGCTTCCAAGCAGCTCTCAAGGAAACTCAGTTTTCACACTCTATGCTTAGTGCCCTTTGAGTGCATTATCTAGGAATGAACCTGGTAGAGCATCCCACACAAACGAATGCTCCACAAGCGGGTTTCACATGCCACCAACTCCACATTCACAGACAACTTCAGCGCCAAAGCCACTTTCAGATAGCCCTCAATGCAAAGGCTCTAGACGCAAATATTGGTGTGAGAGCTAATTCAATCAAGGAAACACTGCATGTTGGTGAAGTGCATATTGAAGAAGAAGCAGCCGAGTGGTTCTTGTGGGAGAACAACTCCATTTGGCTCACTAACTTCACACACCATCAGGCTTCCAAGCAGCTCTCAAGGAAACTCAGTTTTCACACTCTATGCTTAGTGCCCTTTGAGTGCATTATCTAGGAATGAACCTGGTAGAGCATCCCACACAAACGAATGCTCCACAAGCGGGTTTCACATGCCACCAACTCCACATTCTCAGTCAACTTCAGCGCCACAGCCGTTTTCAGATAGCCCTCAATGCAAAGGCTCTAGACGCAAATATTGGTGTGAGAGCTAATTCAATCAAAGAAACACTGCATGTTGGTGAAGGGCATATTGAAGAAGAATCAGCCGAGTGGTTCTTGTGGGAGAACAACTCCATTTGGCTCACTAACTTCACACACCATCAGGCTTCCAAGCAGCTCTCAAGGAAACTCAGTTTTCACACTCTATGCTTAGTGCCCTTTGAGGGCATTATCTAGGAATGAACCTGGTAGAGCATCCCAGACAAACGAATGCTCCACAAGCGGGTTTCACATGCCACCAACTCCACATTCACAGACAACTTCAGCGCCAAATCCACTTTCAGATAGCCCTCAATGTAAAGGCTCTAGACGCAAATATTGGTGTGAGAGCTAATTCAATCAAGGAAACACTGCATGTTGGTGAAGGGCATATAGAAGAAGAATCAGCCGAGTGGTTCTTGTGGGAGAACAACTCCATTTGGCTCACTAACTTCACACACCATCAGGCTTCCAAGCAGCTCTCAAGGAAACTCAGTTTTCACACTCTATGCTTAGTGCCCTTTGAGTGCATTATCTAGGAATGAACCTGCTAGAGCATCCCACACAAACGAATGCTCCACAAGCGGGTTTCACATGCCACCAACTCCACATTCTCAGGCAACTTCAGCGCCACAGCCGTTTTCAGATAGCCCTCAATGCAAAGGCTCTAGACGCAAATATTGGTGCGAGAGCTAATTCAATGAAGGAAACACTGCATGTTGGTGAAGGGCATATTGAAGAAGAAGCAGCCGAGTGGTTCTTGTGGGAGAACAACTCCATTTGGCTCACTAACTTCACACACCATCAGGCTTCCAAGCAGCTCTCAAGGAAACTCAGTTTTCACACTCTATGCTTAGTGCCCTTTGAGGGCATTATCTAGGAATGAACCTGGTAGAGCATCCCACACAAAAAAATGCTCCACATGTGGGTTTCACATGCCACCAACTCCACATTCACAGACAACTTCAGCGCCAAAGCCACTTTCAGATAGCCCTCAATGCAAAGGCTCTAGACGCAAATATTGGTGTGGGAGCTAATTCAATCAAGGAAACACTGCATGTTGGTGAAGGGCATATTGAAGAAGAATCAGCCGAGTGGTTCTTGTGGGAGAACAACTCCATTTGGCTCACTAACTTCACACACCATCAGGCTTTCAAGCAGCTCTCAAGGAAACTCAGTTTTCACACTCTATGCTTAGTGCCCTTTGAGGGCATTATCTAGGAATGAACCTGGTAGAGCATCCCACACAAACGATTGCTCCACATGCGTGTTTCACATGCCACCAACTCCACATTCACAGACAACTTCAGCGCCAAAGCCACTTTCAGATAGCCCTCAATGCAAAGGCTCTAGACGTAAATCTTGGTGTGAGACCTAATTCAATCAAGGAAACACTGCATGTTGGTGAAGGGCATATTGAAGAAGAATCAGCCGAGTGGTTCTTGTGGGAGAACAGCTCCATTTGGCTCACTAACTTCACACACCATCAGGCTTTCAAGCAGCTCTCAAGGAAACTCAGTTTTCACACTCTATGCTTAGTGCCCTTTGAGGGCATTATCTAGGAATGAACCTGGTAGAGCATCCCACACAAACGAATGCTCCACAAGCGGGTTTCACATGCCACCAACTCCACATTCTCAGTCAACTTCAGCGCCACAGCCGTTTTCAGATAGCCCTCAATGCAAAGGCTCTAGACGCAAATATTGGTGTGAGAGCTAATTCAATCAAGGAAACACTGCATGTTTTTGAAGGGCATATTGAAGAAGAATCAGCCGAGTGGTTCTTGTGGGAGAACAACTCCATTTGGCTCACTAACTTCACACACCATCAGGCTTCCAAGCAGCTCTCAAGGAAACTCAGTTTTCACACTCTATTCTTAGTGCCCTTTGAGGGCATTATCTAGGAATGAACCTGGTAGAGCATCCCAGACAAACGAATGCTCCACAAGCGGGTTTCACATGCCACCAACTCCACATTCACAGACAACTTCAGCGCCAAATCCACTTTCAGATAGCCCTCAATGTAAAGGCTCTAGACGCAAATATTGGTGTGAGAGCTAATTCAATCAAGGAAACACTGCATGTTGGTGAAGGGCATATAGAAGAAGAATCAGCCGAGTGGTTCTTGTGGGAGAACAACTCCATTTGGCTCACTAACTTCACACACCATCAGGCTTCCAAGCAGCTCTCAAGGAAACTCTGTTTTCACACTCTATGCTTAGTGCCCTTTGAGTGCATTATCTAGGAATGAACCTGCTAGAGCATCCCACACAAACGAATGCTCCACAAGCGGGTTTCACATGCCACCAACTCCACATTCTCAGGCAACTTCAGCGCCACAGCCGTTTTCAGATAGCCCTCAATGCAAAGGCTCTAGACGCAAATATTGGTGTGAGAGCTAATTCAATGAAGGAAACACTGCATGTTGGTGAAGGGCATATTGAAGAAGAAGCAGCCGAGTGGTTCTTGTGGGAGAACAACTCCATTTGGCTCACTAACTTCACACACCATCAGGCTTCCAAGCAGCTCTCAAGGAAACTCAGTTTTCACACTCTATGCTTAGTGCCCTTTGAGGGCATTATCTAGGAATGAACCTGGTAGAGCATCCCACACAAAAAAATGCTCCACATATGGGTTTCACATGCCACCAACTCCACATTCACAGACAACTTCAGCGCCAAAGCCACTTTCAGATAGCCCTCAATGCAAAGACTCTAGACGCAAATATTGGTGTGGGAGCTAATTCAATCAAGGAAACACTGCATGTTGGTGAAGGGCATATTGAAGAAGAATCAGCCGAGTGGTTCTTGTGGGAGAACAACTCCATTTGGCTCACTAACTTCACACACCATTAGGCTTCCAAGCAGCTCTCAAGGAAACTCAGTTTTCACACTCTATGCTTAGTGCCCTTTGAGTGCATTATCTAGGAATGAACCTGGTAGAGCATCCCACACAAACGAATGCTCCACAAGCGGGTTTCACATGCCACCAACTCCACATTCACAGACAACTTCACCGCCAAAGCCACTTTCAGATAGCCCTCAATGCAAAGGCTCTAGATGCAAATCTGGGTGTGAGACCTAATTCAATCAAGGAAACACTGCATGTTGGTGAAGGGCATATTGAAGAAGAATCAGCCGAGTGGTTCTTGTGGGAGAACAACTCCATTTGGCTCACTAACTTCACACACCATCAGGCTTTCAAGCAGCTCTCAAGGAAACTCAGTTTTCACACTCTATGCTTAGTGCCCTTTGAGGGCATTATCTAGGAATGAACCTGGTAGAGCATCCCACACAAACGAATGCTCCACAAGCGGGTTTCACATGCCACCAACTCCACATTCACAGGCAACTTCAGCGCCAAAGCCTCTTTCAGATAGCCCTCAATGCAAAGGCTCTAGACGCAAATATTGGTGTGAGAGCTAATTCAATCAAGGAAACACTGCATGTTGGTGAAGGGCATATTGAAGAAGAATCAGCCGAGTGGTTCTTGTTGGAGAACAACTCCATTTGGCTCACTAACTTCACACACCATCAGGCTTCCAAGCAGCTCTCAAGGAAACTCAGTTTTCACACTCTATGCTTAGTGCCCTTTGAGGGCATTATCTAGGAATGAACCTGGTAGAGCATCCCACACAAACGAATGCTCCACATGCGGGTTTCACATGCCACCAACTCCACATTCACAGACAACTTCAGCGCCAAAGCCGTTTGCAGATAGCCCTCAATGCAAAGGCTCTAGACGCAAATATTGGTGTGAGAGCTAATTCAATCAAGGAAACACTGCATGTTGGTGAAGGGCATATTGAAGAAGAATCAGCCGAGTGGTTCTTGTGGGAGAACAACTCCATTTGGCTCACTAACTTCACACACCATCAGGCTTCCAAGCAGCTCTCAAGGAAACTCAGTTTTCACACTCTATGCTTAGTGCCCTTTGAGGGCATTATCTAGGAATGAACCTGGTAGAGAATCCCACACAAACGAATGCTCCACAAGCGGGTTTCACATGCAACCAACTCCACATTCTCAGGCAACTTCAGCGCCAAAGCCACTTTCAGATAGCCCTCAATGCAAAGGCTCTAGACGCAAATATTGCTGTGAGAGCTAATTCAATCAAGGAAACACTGCATGTTGGTGAAGGGCATATAGAAGAAGAAGCAGTCGAGTGGTTCTTGTGGGAGAACAACTCCATTTGGCTCACTAACTTCACACACCATCAGGTTTCCAAGCAGCTCTCAAGGAAACTCAGTTTTCACACTCTATGCTTAGTGCCCTTTGAGTGCATTATCTAGGAATGAACCTGCTAGAGCATCCCACACAAACGAATGCTCCATAAGCGGGTTTCACATGCCACAAACTCCACATTCTCAGTCAACTTCAGCGCCACAGCCGTTTTCAGATAGCCCTCAATGCAAAGGATCTAGACGCAAATATTGGTGTGAGAGCTAATTCAATCAAGGAAACACTGCATGTTGATGAAGGGCATATTGAAGAAGAAGCAGCCGAGTGGTTCTTGTGGGAGAACAACTCCATTTGGCTCACTAACTTCACACACCATCCGGCTTCCAAGCAGCTCTCAAGGAAACTCAGTTTTCACACTCTATGCTTAGTGCCCTTTGAGGGCATTATCTAGGAATGAACCTGGTAGAGCATCCCACACAAACGAATGCTCCACAAGCGGGTTTCACATGCCACCAACTCCACATTCTCAGTCAACTTCAGCGCCACAGCCGTTTTCAGATAGCCCTCAATGCAAAGGCTCTAAACGCAAATATTGGTGTGAGAGCTAATTCAATCAAGGAAACACTGCATGTTGGTGAAGGGCATATTGAAGAAGAATCAGCCGAGTGGTTCTTGTGGGAGAACAACTCCATTTGGCTCACTAACTTCACACACCATCAGGCTTCCAAGCAGCTCTCAAGGAAACTCAGTTTTCACACTCTATGCTTAGTGCCCTTTGAGTGCATTATCTAGGAATGAACCTGGTAGAGCATCCCAGACAAACGAATGCTCCACAAGCGGGTTTCACATGCAACCAACTCCACATTCACAGACAACTTCAGCGCCAAATCCACTTTCAGATAGCCCTCAATGCAAAGGCTCTAGACGCAAATATTGGTGTGAGAGCTAATTCAATCAAGGAAACACTGCATGTTGGTGAAGGGCATATAGAAGAAGAATCAGCCGAGTGGTTCTTGTGGGAGAACAACTCCATTTGGCTCACTAACTTCACACACCATCAGACTTCCAAGCAGCTCTCAAGGAAACTCAGTTTTCACACTCTATGCTTAGTGCCCTTTGAGTGCATTATCTAGGAATGAACCTGCTAGAGCATCCCACACAAACGAATGCTCCACAAGCGGGTTTCACATGCCACCAACTCCACATTCTCAGGCAACTTCAGCGCCAAAGCCACTTTCAGATAGCCCTCAATGCAAAGGCTCTAGACGCAAATATTGGTGTGAGAGCTAATTCAATGAAGGAAACACTGCATGTTGGTGAAGGGCATATTGAAGAAGAAGCAGCCGAGTGGTTCTTGTGGGAGAACAACTCCATTTGGCTCACTAACTTCACACACCATCAGGCTTCCAAGCAGCTCTCAAGGAAACTCAGTTTTCACACTCTATGCTTAGTGCCCTTTGAGGGCATTATCTAGGAATGAACCTGGTAGAGCATCCCACACAAAAAAATGCTCCACATGTGGGTTTCACATGCCACCAACTCCACATTCACAGACAACTTCAGCGCCACAGCCGTTTGCAGATCGCCCTCAATGCAAAGGCTCTAGACGCAAATATTGGTGTGGGAGCTAATTCAATCAAGGAAACACTGCATGTTGGTGAAGGGCATATTGAAGAAGAATCAGCCGAGTGGTTCTTGTGGGAGAACAACTCCATTTGGCTCACTAACTTCACACACCATTAGGCTTCCAAGCAGCTCTCAAGGAAACTCAGTTTTCACACTCTATGCTTAGTGCCCTTTGAGTGCATTATCTAGGAATGAACCTGGTAGAGCATCCCACAAAAACGAATGCTCCACAAGCGGGTTTCACATGCAACCAACTCCACATTCACAGACAACTTCAGCGCCAAATCCACTTTCAGATAGCCCTCAATGCAAAGGCTCTAGACGCAAATATTGGTGTGAGAGCTAATTCAATCAAGGAAACACTGCATGTTGGTGAAGGGCATATAGAAGAAGAATCAGCCGAGTGGTTCTTGTGGGAGAACAACTCCATTTGGCTCACTAACTTCACACACCATCAGACTTCCAAGCAGCTCTCAAGGAAACTCAGTTTTCACACTCTATGCTTAGTGCCCTTTGAGTGCATTATCTAGGAATGAACCTGCTAGAGCATCCCACACAAACGAATGCTCCACAAGCGGGTTTCACATGCCACCAACTCCACATTCTCAGGCAACTTCAGCGCCAAAGCCACTTTCAGATAGCCCTCAATGCAAAGGCTCTAGACGCAAATATTGGTGTGAGAGCTAATTCAATGAAGGAAACACTGCATGTTGGTGAAGGGCATATTGAAGAAGAAGCAGCCGAGTGGTTCTTGTGGGAGAACAACTCCATTTGGCTCACTAACTTCACACACCATCAGGCTTCCAAGCAGCTCTCAAGGAAACTCAGTTTTCACACTCTATGCTTAGTGCCCTTTGAGGGCATTATCTAGGAATGAACCTGGTAGAGCATCCCACACAAAAAAATGCTCCACATGTGGGTTTCACATGCCACCAACTCCACATTCACAGACAACTTCAGCGCCACAGCCGTTTGCAGATCGCCCTCAATGCAAAGGCTCTAGACGCAAATATTGGTGTGGGAGCTAATTCAATCAAGGAAACACTGCATGTTGGTGAAGGGCATATTGAAGAAGAATCAGCCGAGTGGTTCTTGTGGGAGAACAACTCCATTTGGCTCACTAACTTCACACACCATTAGGCTTCCAAGCAGCTCTCAAGGAAACTCAGTTTTCACACTCTATGCTTAGTGCCCTTTGAGTGCATTATCTAGGAATGAACCTGGTAGAGCATCCCACAAAAACGAATGCTCCACAAGCGGGTTTCACATGCCACCAACTCCACATTCACAGACAACTTCACCGCCAAAGCCACTTTCAGATAGCCCTCAATGCAAAGGCTCTAGATGCAAATCTGGGTGTGAGACCTAATTCAATCAAGGAAACACTGCATGTTGGTGAAGGGCATATTGAAGAAGAATCAGCCGAGTGGTTCTTGTGGGAGAACGACTCCATTTGGCTCACTAACTTCACACACCATCAGGCTTCCAAGCAGCTCTCAAGGAAACTCAGTTTTCACACTCTATGCTTAGTGCCCTTTGAGTGCATTATCTAGGAATGAACCTGGTAGAGCATCCCACACAAACGAATGCTCCACAAGCGGGTTTCACATGCCACCAACTCCACATTCACAGGCAACTTCAGCGCCAAAGCCTCTTTCAGATAGCCCTCAATGCAAAGGCTCTAGACGCAAATATTGGTGTGAGAGCTAATTCAATCAAGGAAACACTGCATGTTGGTGAAGGGCATATTGAAGAAGAAGCAGCCGAGTGGTTCTTGTGGGAGAACAACTCCATTTGGCTCACTAACTTCACACACCATCAGGCTTCCAAGCAGCTCTCAAGGAAACTCAGGTTTCACACTCTATGCTTAGTGCCCTTTGAGTGCATTATCTAGGAATGGACCTGGTAGAGCATCCCACACAAATGAATGCTCCACAAGCGGGTTTCACATGCCACCAACTCCACATTCTCAGGCAACTTCAGCGCCACAGCCGTTTTCAGATAGCCCTCAATGCAAAGGCTCCAGACGCAAATATTGGTGTGAGAGCTAATTCAATCAAGGAAACACTGCATGTTGGTGAAGGGCATATTGAAGAAGAATCAGCCGAGTGGTTCTTGTTGGAGAACAACTCCATTTGGCTCACTAACTTCACACACCATCAGGCTTCCAAGCAGCTCTCAAGGAAACTCAGTTTTCACACTCTATGCTTAGTGCCCTTTGAGGGCATTATCTAGGAATGAACCTGGTAGAGCATCCCACACAAACGAATGCTCCACATGCGGGTTTCACATGCCACCAACTCCACATTCACAGACAACTTCAGCGCCAAAGCCGTTTGCAGATAGCCCTCAATGCAAAGGCTCTAGACGCAAATATTGGTGTGAGAGCTAATTCAATCAAGGAAACACTGCATGTTGGTGAAGGGCATATTGAAGAAGAATCAGCCGAGTGGTTCTTGTGGGAGAACAACTCCATTTGGCTCACTAACTTCACACACCATCAGGCTTCCAAGCAGCTCTCAAGGAAACTCAGTTTTCACACTCTATGCTTAGTGCCCTTTGAGGGCATTATCTAGGAATGGACCTGGTAGAGAATCCCACACAAACGAATGCTCCACAAGCGGGTTTCACATGCAACCAACTCCACATTCTCAGGCAACTTCAGCGCCAAAGCCACTTTCAGATAGCCCTCAATGCAAAGGCTCTAGACGCAAATATTGCTGTGAGAGCTAATTCAATCAAGGAAACACTGCATGTTGGTGAAGGGCATATAGAAGAAGAAGCAGTCGAGTGGTTCTTGTGGGAGAACAACTCCATTTGGCTCACTAACTTCAGACACCATCAGGCTTCCAAGCAGCTCTCAAGGAAACTCAGTTTTCACACTCTATGCTTAGTGCCCTTTGAGGGCATTATCTAGGAATGAACCTGGTAGAGCAACCCAGACAAACGAATGCTCCACAAGCGGGTTTCACATGCCTAAAACTCCACATTCACAGGCAACTTCAGCGCCAAAGCCACTTTCAGATAGCCCTCAATGCAAAGGCTCGAGACGCAAATATTGGTGTGAGAGCTAATTCAATGAAGGAAACACTGCATGTTGGTGAAGGGCATATTGAAGAAGAATCAGCCGAGTGGTTCTTGTGGGAGAACAACTCCATTTGGCTCACTAACTTCACACACCATCAGGCTTCCAAGCAGCTCTCAAGGAAACTCAGTTTTCACACTCTATGCTTAGTGCCCTTTGAGGGCATTATCTAGGAATGAACCTGGTAGAGCATCCCACACAAAAAAATGCTCCACATGTGGGTTTCACATGCCACCAACTCCACATTCACAGACAACTTCAGCGCCAAAGCCACTTTCAGATAGCCCTCAATGCAAAGGCTCTAGATGCAAATCTGGGTGTGAGACCTAATTCAATCAAGGAAACACTGCATGTTGGTGAAGGGCATATTGAAGAAGAATCAGCCGAGTGGTTCTTGTGGGAGAACGACTCCATTTGGCTCACTAACTTCACACACCATCAGTCTTTCAAGCAGCTCTCAAGGAAACTCAGTTTTCACACTCTATGCTTAGTGCCCTTTGAGTGCATTATCTAGGAATGAACCTGGTAGAGCATCCCACACAAACGAATGCTCCACAAGCGGGTTTCACATGCCACCAACTCCACATTCACAGGCAACTTCAGCGCCAAAGCCTCTTTCAGATAGCCCTCAATGCAAAGGCTCTAGACGCAAATATTGGTGTGAGAGCTAATTCAATCAAGGAAACACTGCATGTTGGTGAAGGGCATATTGAAGAAGAAGCAGCCGAGTGGTTCTTGTGGGAGAACAACTCCATTTGGCTCACTAACTTCACACACCATCAGGCTTCCAAGCAGCTCTCAAGGAAACTCAGGTTTCACACTCTATGCTTAGTGCCCTTTGAGTGCATTATCTAGGAATGGACCTGGTAGAGCATCCCACACAAATGAATGCTCCACAAGCGGGTTTCACATGCCACCAACTCCACATTCTCAGGCAACTTCAGCGCCACAGCCGTTTTCAGATAGCCCTCAATGCAAAGGCTCCAGACGCAAATATTGGTGTGAGAGCTAATTCAATCAAGGAAACACTGCATGTTGGTGAAGGGCATATTGAAGAAGAATCAGCCGAGTGGTTCTTGTTGGAGAACAACTCCATTTGGCTCACTAACTTCACACACCATCAGGCTTCCAAGCAGCTCTCAAGGAAACTCAGTTTTCACACTCTATGCTTAGTGCCCTTTGAGGGCATTATCTAGGAATGAACCTGGTAGAGCATCCCACACAAACGAATGCTCCACATGCGGGTTTCACATGCCACCAACTCCACATTCACAGACAACTTCAGCGCCAAAGCCGTTTGCAGATAGCCCTCAATGCAAAGGCTCTAGACGCAAATATTGGTGTGAGAGCTAATTCAATCAAGGAAACACTGCATGTTGGTGAAGGGCATATTGAAGAAGAATCAGCCGAGTGGTTCTTGTGGGAGAACAACTCCATTTGGCTCACTAACTTCACACACCATCAGGCTTCCAAGCAGCTCTCAAGGAAACTCAGTTTTCACACTCTATGCTTAGTGCCCTTTGAGGGCATTATCTAGTAATGGACCTGGTAGAGAATCCCACACAAACGAATGCTCCACAAGCGGGTTTCACATGCAACCAACTCCACATTCTCAGGCAACTTCAGCGCCAAAGCCACTTTCAGATAGCCCTCAATGCAAAGGCTCTAGACGCAAATATTGCTGTGAGAGCTAATTCAATCAAGGAAACACTGCATGTTGGTGAAGGGCATATAGAAGAAGAAGCAGTCGAGTGGTTCTTGTGGGAGAACAACTCCATTTGGCTCACTAACTTCAGACACCATCAGGCTTCCAAGCAGCTCTCAAGGAAACTCAGTTTTCACACTCTATGCTTAGTGCCCTTTGAGGGCATTATCTAGGAATGAACCTGGTAGAGCAACCCAGACAAACGAATGCTCCACAAGCGGGTTTCACATGCCTAAAACTCCACATTCACAGGCAACTTCAGCGCCAAAGCCACTTTCAGATAGCCCTCAATGCAAAGGCTCGAGACGCAAATATTGGTGTGAGAGCTAATTCAATGAAGGAAACACTGCATGTTGGTGAAGGGCATATTGAAGAAGAATCAGCCGAGTGGTTCTTGTGGGAGAACAACTCCATTTGGCTCACTAACTTCACACACCATCAGGCTTCCAAGCAGCTCTCAAGGAAACTCAGTTTTCACACTCTATGCTTAGTGCCCTTTGAGTGCATTATCTAGGAATGAACCTGGTAGAGCATCCCACACAAACGAATGCTCCACAAGCGGGTTTCACATGCCACCAACTCCACATTCTCAGGCAACTTCAGCGCCACAGCCGTTTTCAGATAGCCCTCAATGCAAAGGCTCTAGACGCAAATATTGGTGTGAGAGCTAATTCAATCAAGGAAACACTGCATGTTGGTGAAGGGCATATTGAAGAAGAATCAGCCGAGTGGTTCTTGTGGGAGAACAACTCCATTTGGCTCACTAACTTCACACACCATCAGGCTTCCAAGCAGCTCTCAAGGAAACTCAGTTTTCACACTCTATGCTTAGTGCCCTTTGAGGGCATTATCTAGGAATGAACCTGGTAGAGCATCCCAGACAAACGAATGCTCCACAAGCGGGTTTCACATGCCACCAACTCCACATTCACAGACAACTTCAGCGCCAAAGCCACTTTCAGATAGCCCTCAATGCAAAGGCTCTAGACGCAAATATTGGTGTGAGAGCTAATTCAATCAAGGAAACACTGCATGTTGGTGAAGGGCATATTGAAGAAGAATCAGCCGAGTGGTTCTTGTGGGAGAACAACTCAATTTGGCTCACTAACTTCACACACCATCAGGCTTCCAAGCAGCTCTCAAGGAAACTCAGTTTCACACTCTATGCTTAGTGCCCTTTGAGTGCATTATCTAGGAATGAACCTGGTAGAGCATCCCACACAAACGAATGCTCCACAAGCGGGTTTCACATGCCACCAACTCCACATTCTCAGGCAACTTCAGCGTCACAGCCGTTTTCAGATAGCCCTCAATGCAAAGGCTCGAGACGCAAATATTGTTGTGAGAGCTAATTCAATCAAGGAAACACTGCATGTTGGTGAAGGGCATATTGAAGAAGAATCAGCCGAGTGGTTCTTGTGGGAAAACAACTCCATTTGGCTCACTAACTTCACACACCATCAGGCTTCCAAGCAGCTCTCAAGGAAACTCAGTTTTCACACTCTATTCTTAGTGCCCTTTGAGGGCATTATCTAGGAATGAACCTGGTAGAGCATCCCAGACAAACGAATGCTCCACAAGCGGGTTTCACATGCAACCAACTCCACATTCACAGACAACTTCAGCGCCAAATCCACTTTCAGATAGCCCTCAATGCAAAGGCTCTAGACGCAAATATTGCTGTGAGAGCTAATTCAATCAAGGAAACACTGCATGTTGGTGAAGGGCATATAGAAGAAGAATCAGCCGAGTGGTTCTTGTGGGAGAACAACTCCATTTGGCTCACTAACTTCACACACCATCAGGCTTCCAAGCAGCTCTCAAGGAAACTCAGTTTTCACACTCTATGCTTAGTGCCCTTTGAGTGCATTATCTAGGAATGAACCTGGTAGAGCATCCCACACAAACGAATGCTCCACAAGCGGGTTTCACATGCCACCAACTCCACATTCTCAGGCAACTTCAGCGCCACAGCCGTTTTCAGATAGCCCTCAATGCAAAGGCTCTAGACGCAAATATTGGTGTGAGAGCTAATTCAATGAAGGAAACACTGCATGTTGGTGAAGGGCATATTGAAGAAGAATCAGCCGAGTGGTTCTTGTGGGAGAACAACTCCATTTGGCTCACTAACTTCACACACCATCAGGCTTCCAAGCAGCTCTCAAGGAAACTCAGTTTTCACACTCTATGCTTAGTGCCCTTTGAGGGCATTATCTAGGAATGAACCTGGTAGAGCATCCCACACAAACAAATGCTCCACATGTGGGTTTCACATGCCACCAACTCCACATTCACAGACAACTTCAGCGCAAAAGCCACTTTCAGATAGCCCTCAATGCAAAGGCTCTAGACGCAAATATTGGTGTGAGAGCTATTTCAATCAAGGAAACACTGCATGTTGGTGAAGGGCATATTGAAGAAGAATCAGCCGAGTGGTTCTTGTGGGAGAACAACTCCATTTGGCTCACTAACTTCACACACCATCAGGCTTCCAAGCAGCTCTCAAGGAAACTCAGTTTTCACACTCTATGCTTAGTGCCCTTTGAGTGCCTTATCTAGGAATGAACCTGGCAGAGCATCCCACACAAACGAATGCTCCACTAGCGGGTTTCACATGCCACCAACTCCACATTCACAGACAACTTCAGCGCCAAAGCCACTTTCAGATAGCCCTCAATGCAAAGGCTCTAGACGCAAATATTGGTGTGAGAGCTAATTCAATCAAGGAAACACTGCATGTTGGTGAAGGGCATATTGAAGAAGAATCAGCCGAGTGGTTCTTGTGGGAGAACAACACCATTTGGCTCACTAACTTCACACACCATCAGGCTTCCAAGCAGCTCTCAAGGAAACTCAGTTTTCACACTCTATGCTTAGTGCCCTTTGAGGACATTATCTAGGAATGAACCTGGAAGAGCATCCCACACAAACGAATGCTCTACAACCAGGTTCAACATGCCACCAACTCCACATTCTCAGGCAACTTCAGCGCCACAGCCGTTTTCAGATAGCCCTCAATGCAAAGGCTCTAGACGCAAATATTGGTGTGAGAGCTAATTCAGTCAAGGAAACACTGCATGTTGGGTGAAGGGCATATTGAAGAAGAATCAGCCGAGTGGTTCTTGTGGGAGAACAACTCCATTTGGCTCACTAACTTCACACACCATCAGGCTTCCAAGCAGCTCTCAAGGAAACTCACTTTTCACACTTTATGCTTAGTGCCCTTTCAGTGCATTATCTAGGAATGAACCTGGTAGAGCATCCCACACAAACGAATGCTCCACAAGCGGGTTTCACATGCCACCAACTCCACATTCACAGACAACTTCAGCGCCAAAGCCACTTTCAGATAGCCCTCAATGCAAAGGCTCCAGACGCAAATATTGGTGTGAGAGCTAATTCAATGAAGGAAACACTGCATGTTGGTGAAGGGCATATTGAAGAAGAATCAGCCGAGTGGTTCTTGTGGGAGAACAACTCCATTTGGCTCACTAACTTCACACACCATCAGGTTTCCAAGCAGCTCTCAAGGAAACTCAGTTTTCACACTCTATGCTTAGTGCCCTTTGAGTGCATTATCTAGGAATGAACCTGGTAGAGCATCCCACACAAACGAATGCTCCGCAAGCGGGTTTCACATGCCACCAACTCCAAATTCTCAGGCAACTTCAGTGCCACAGCCGTTTTCAGATCGCCCTCAATGCAAAGGCTCTAGACGCAAATATTGGTGTGAGAGCTAATTCAATCAAGGAAACACTGCATGTTGGTGAAGGGCATATTAAAGAAGAATCAGCCGAGTGGTTCTTGTGGGAGAACAACTCCATTTGGCTCACTAACTTCACACACCATCAGGCTTCCAAGCAGCTCTCAAGGAAACTCAGTTTTCACACTCTATGCTTAGTCCCCTTTGAGGGCATTATCTAGGAATGAACCTGGAAGAGCATCCCACACAAATGAATGCTCCACATGCGGGTTTCACATGCCACCAACTCCACATTCACAGACAACTTCAGCGCCAAAGCCGTTTTCAGATAGCCCTCAATGCAAAGGCTCTAGACGCAAATATTGGTGTGAGAGCTAATTCAATCAAGGAAACACTGCATGTTGGTGAAGGGCATATTGAAGAAGAATCAGCCGAGTGGTTCTTGTGGGAGAACAACTCCATTTGGCTCACTAACTTCACACACCATCAGGCTTCCAAGCAGCTCTCAAGGAAACTCAGTTTTCACACTCTATGCTTAGTGCCCTTTGAGTGCATTATCTAGGAATGAACCTGGTAGAGCATCCCACACAAACGAATGCTCCGCCAGCGGGTTTAACATGCCACCAACTCCACATTCAAAGGCAACTTCAGCGCCACAACCGTTTTCAGATAGCCCTCAATGCAAAGGCTCGAGACGCAAATATTGTTGTGAGAGCTAATTCAATCAAGGAAACACTGCATGTTGGTGAAGGGCATATTGAAGAAGAATCAGCCGAGTGGTTCTTGTGGGAAAACAACTCCATTTGGCTCACTAACTTCACACACCATCAGGCTTCCAAGCAGCTCTCAAGGAAACTCAGTTTTCACACTCTATTCTTAGTGCCCTTTGAGGGCATTATCTAGGAATGAATCTGGTAGAGCATCCCAGACAAACGAATGCTCCACAAGCGGGTTTCACATGCAACCAACTCCACATTCACAGACAACTTCAGCGCCAAATCCACTTTCAGATAGCCCTCAATGCAAAGGCTCTAGACGCAAATATTGCTGTGAGAGCTAATTCAATCAAGGAAACACTGCATGTTGGTGAAGGGCATATAGAAGAAGAATCAGCCGAGTGGTTCTTGTGGGAGAACAACTCCATTTGGCTCACTAACTTCACACACCATCAGGCTTCCAAGCAGCTCTCAAGGAAACTCAGTTTTCACACTCTATGCTTAGTGCCCTTTGAGTGCATTATCTAGGAATGAACCTGGTAGAGCATCCCACACAAACGAATGCTCCACAAGCGGGTTTCACATGCCACCAACTCCACATTCTCAGGCAACTTCAGCGCCACAGCCGTTTTCAGATAGCCCTCAATGCAAAGGCTCTAGACGCAAATATTGGTGTGAGAGCTAATTCAATCAAGGAAACACTGCATGTTGGTGAAGGGCATATTGAAGAAGAATCAGCCGAGTGGTTCTTGTGGGAGAACAACTCCATTTGGCTCACTAACTTCACACACCATCAGGCTTCCAAGTAGCTCTCAAGGAAACTCAGTTTTCACACTCTATGCTTAGTGCCCTCTGAGGGCATTATCTAGGAATGAACCTGGTAGAGCATCCCACACAAACAAATGCTCCACATGTGGGTTTCACATGCCACCAACTCCACATTCACAGACAACTTCAGCGCCAAAGCCACTTTCAGATAGCCCTCAATGCAAAGGCTCTAGACGCAAATATTGGTGTGAGAGCTATTTCAATCAAGGAAACACTGCATGTTGGTGAAGGGCATATTGAAGAAGAATCAGCCGAGTGGTTCTTGTGGGAGAACAACTCCATTTGGCTCACTAACTTCACACACCATCAGGCTTCCAAGCAGCTCTCAAGGAAACTCAGTTTTCACACTCTATGCTTAGTGCCCTTTGAGTGCATTATCTAGGAATGAACCTGGTAGAGCATCCCACACAAACGAATGCTCCACATGCGGGTATCACATGCCACCAACTCCACATTCACAGACAACTTCAGCGCCAAAGCCGTTTTCTGATAGCCCTCAATGCAAAGGCTCTAGACGCAAATATTGGTGTGAGAGCTAATTCAATCAAGGAAACACTGCATGTTGGTGAAGGGCATATTGAAGAAGAATCAGCCGAGTGGTTCTTGTGGGAGAACAACACCATTTGGCTCACTAACTTCACACACCATCAGACTTCCAAGCAGCTCTCAAGGAAACTCAGTTTTCACACTCTATGCTTAGTGCCCTTTGAGGACATTATCTAGGAATGAACCTGGAAGAGCATCCCACACAAACGAATGCTCTACAACCAGGTTCAACATGCCACCAACTCCACATTCTCAGGCAACTTCAGCGCCAAAGCCGTTTTCAGATAGCCCTCAATGCAAAGGCTCTAGACGCAAATATTGGTGTGAGAGCTAATTCAGTCAAGGAAACACTGCATGTTGGTGAAGGGCATATTGAAGAAGAATCAACCGAGTGGTTCTTGTGGGAGAACAACTCCATTTGGCTCACTAACTTCACACACCATCAGGCTTCCAAGCAGCTCTCAAGGAAACTCACTTTTCACACTTTATGCTTAGTGCCCTTTCAGTGCATTATCTAGGAATGAACCTGGTAGAGCATCCCACACAAACGAATGCTCCACAAGCGGGTTTCACATGCCACCAACTCCACATTCACAGACAACTTCAGCGCCAAAGCCACTTTCAGATAGCCCTCAATGCAAAGGCTCGAGACGCAAATATTGGTGTGAGAGCTAATTCAATCAAGGAAACACTGCATGTTGGTGAAGGGCATATTGAAGAAGAATCAGCCGAGTGGTTCTTGTGGGAGAACAACTCCATTTGGCTCTCTAACTTCACACACCATCAGGCTTCCAAGCAGCTCTCAAGGAAACTCAGTTTTCACACTCTATGCTTAGTGCCCTTTGAGTGCATTATCTAGGAATGAACCTGGTAGAGCATCCCACACAAACGAATGCTCCACATGCGGGTTTCACATGCCACCAACTCCACATTCTCAGGCAACTTCAGCGCCACAGCCGTTTTCAGATAGCCCTCAATGCAAAGGCTCTAGGCGCAAATATTGCTGTGAGAGCTAATTCAGTCAAGGAAACACTGCATGTTGGTGAAGGGCATATTGAAGAAGGATCAGCTGAGTGGTTCTTGTGGGAGAACAACTCCATTTGGCTCACTAACTTCACACACCATCAGGCTTCCAAGCAGCTCTCAAGGAAACTCAGTTTTCACACTCTATGCTTAGTGCCCTTTGAGTGCATTATCTAGGAATGAACATGGTAGAGCATCCCACACAAACGAATGCTCCACATGCGGGTATCACATGCCACCAACTCCACATTCACAGACAACTTCAGCGCCAAAGCCGTTTTCTGAAAGCCCTCAATGCAAAGGCTCTAGACGCAAATATTGGTGTGAGAGCTAATTCAATCAAGGAAACACTGCATGTTGGTGAAGGGCATATTGAAGAAGAATCAGCCGAGTGGTTCTTGTGGGAGAACAACACCATTTGGCTCACTAACTTCACACACCATCAGACTTCCAAGCAGCTCTCAAGGAAACTCAGTTTTCACACTCTATGCTTAATGCCCTTTGAGGGCATTATCTAGGAATGAACCTGGTAGAGCATCCCAGACAAACGAATGCTCCACAAGCGGGTTTCACATGCCACCAACTCCACATTCACAGACAACTTCAGCGCCAAAGCCACTTTCAGATAGCCCTCAATGCAAAGGCTCGAGACGCAAATATTGGTGTGAGAGCTAATTCAATCAAGGAAACACTGCATGTTGGTGAAGGGCATATTGAAGAAGAATCAGCCGAGTGGTTCTTGTGGGAGAACAACTCCATTTGGCTCACTAACTTCACACACCATCAGGCTTCCAAGCAGCTCTCAAGGAAACTCAGTTTTCACACTCTATGCTTAGTGCCCTTTGAGTGCATTATCTAGGAATGAACCTGGTAGAGCATCCCACACAAACGAATGCTCCACAAGCGGGTTTCACATGCCACCAACTCCACATTCACAGGCAACTTCAGCGCAACAGCCGTTTTCAGATAGCCCTCAATGCAAAGGCTCTAGACGCAAATATTGGTGTGAGAGCTAATTCAATCAAGGAAACACTGCATGTTGGTGAAGGGCATATTGAAGAAGAATCAGCCGAGTGGTTCTTGTGGGAGAACAACTCCATTTGGCTCACTAACTTCACACACCATCAGGCTTCCAAGCAGCTCTCAAGGAAACTCAGTTTTCACACTCTATTCTTAGTGCCCTTTGAGGGCATTATCTAGGAATGAACCTGGTAGAGCATCCCAGAAAACGAAAGCTCCACAAGCGGGTTTCACATGCAACCAACTCCACATTCACAGACAACTTCAGCGCCAAAGCCACTTTCAGATAGCCCTCAATGCAAAGGCTCTAGACGCAAATATTGCTGTGAGAGCTAATTCAATCAAGGAAACACTGCATGTTGGTGAAGGGCATATAGAAGAAGAATCAGCCGAGTGGTTCTTGTGGGAGAACAACTCCATTTGGCTCACTAACTTCACACACCATCAGGCTTCCAAGCAGCTCTCAAGGAAACTCAGTTTTCACACTCTATGCTTAGTGCCCTTTGAGTGCATTATCTAGGAATGAACCTGCTAGAGCATCCCACACAAACGAATGCTCCACAAGCGGGTTTCACATGCCACCAACTCCACATTCTCAGGCAACTTCAGCGCCAAATCCACTTTCAGATAGCCCTCAATGCAAAGGCTCTAGACGCAAATATTGGTGTGAGAGCTAATTCAATGAAGGAAACACTGCATGTTGGTGAAGGGCATATTGAAGAAGAAGCAGCCGAGTGGTTCTTGTGGGAGAACAACTCCATTTGGCTCACTAACTTCACACACCATCAGGCTTCCAAGCAGCTCTCAAGGAAACTCAGTTTTCACACTCTATGCTTAGTGCCCTTTGAGTGCATTATCTAGGAATGAACCTGGTAGAGCATCCCACACAAACAAATGCTCCACATGTGGGTTTCACATGCCACCAACTCCACATTCACAGACAACTTCAGCGCCAAAGACACTTTCAGATAGCCCTCAATGCAAAGGCTCGAGACGCAAATATTGGTGTGAGAGCTAATTCAATCAAGGAAACACTGCATGTTGGTGAAGTGCATATTGAAGAAGAAGCAGCCGAGTGGTTCTTGTGGGAGAACAACTCCATTTGGCTCACTAACTTCACACACCATCAGGCTTCCAAGCAGCTCTCAAGGAAACTCAGTTTTCACACTCTATGCTTAGTGCCCTTTGAGTGCATTATCTAGGAATGAACCTGGTAGAGCATCCCACACAAACGAATGCTCCACATGCGGGTATCACATGCCACCAACTCCACATTCACAGACAACTTCAGCGCCAAAGCCGTTTTCTGAAAGCCCTCAATGCAAAGGATCTAGACGCAAATATTGGTGTGAGAGCTAATTCAATCAAGGAAACACTGCATGTTGGTGAAGGGCATATTGAAGAAGAATCAGCCGAGTGGTTCTTGTGGGAGAACAACACCATTTGGCTCACTAACTTCACACACCATCAGACTTCCAAGCAGCTCTCAAGGAAACTCAGTTTTCACACTCTATGCTTAATGCCCTTTGAGGGCATTATCTAGGAATGAACCTGGTAGAGCATCCCAGACAAACGAATGCTCCACAAGCGGGTTTCACATGCCACCAACTCCACATTCACAGACAACTTCAGCGCCAAAGCCACTTTCAGATAGCCCTCAATGCAAAGGCTCGAGACGCAAATATTGGTGTGAGAGCTAATTCAATCAAGGAAACACTGCATGTTGGTGAAGGGCATATTGAAGAAGAATCAGCCGAGTGGTTCTTGTGGGAGAACAACTCCATTTGGCTCACTAACTTCACACACCATCAGGCTTCCAAGCAGCTCTCAAGGAAACTCAGTTTTCACACTCTATGCTTAGTGCCCTTTGAGTGCATTATCTAGGAATGAACCTGGTAGAGCATCCCACACAAACGAATGCTCCACAAGCGGGTTTCACATGCCACCAACTCCACATTCTCAGGCAACTTCAGCGCCACAGCCGTTTTCAGATAGCCCTCAATGCAAAGGCTCTAGACGCAAATATTGGTGTGAGAGCTAATTCAATGAAGGAAACACTGCATGTTGGTGAAGGGCATATTGAAGAAGAAGCAGCCGAGTGGTTCTTGTGGGAGAACAACTCCATTTGGCTCACTAACTTCACACACCATCAGGCTTCCAAGCAGCTCTCAAGGAAACTCAGTTTTCACACTCTATGCTTAGTGCCCTTTGAGTGCATTATCTAGGAATGAACCTGGTAGAGCATCCCACACAAACAAATGCTCCACATGTGGGTTTCACATGCCACCAACTCCACATTCACAGACAACTTCAGCGCCAAAGCCACTTTCAGATAGCCCTCAATGCAAAGGCTCTAGACGCAAATATTGGTGTGAGAGCTAATTCAATCAAGGAAACACTGCATGTTGGTGAAGGGCATATTGAAGAAGAAGCAGCCGAGTGGTTCTTGTGGGAGAACAACTCCATTTGGCTCACTAACTTCACACACCATCAGGCTTCCAAGCAGCTCTCAAGGAAACTCAGTTTTCACAGTCTATGCTTAGTGCCCTTTGAGGGCTTTATCTAGGAATGAACCTGGCAGAGCATCCCACACAAACGAATGCTCCACAAGCGGGTTTCACATGCCACAAACTCCACATTCACAGACAACTTCAGCGCCAAAGCCACTTTCAGATAGCCCTCAATGCAAAGGCTCTAGACGCAAATATTGGTGTGAGTGCTAATTCAATCAAGGAAACACTGCATGTTGGTGAAGGGCATATTGAAGAAGAATCAGCCGAGTGGTTCTTGTGGGAGAACAACTCCATTTGGCTCACTAACTTCACACACCATCAGGCTTCCAAGCAGATCTCAAGGAAACTCAGTTTTCACAGTCTATGCTTAGTGCCCTTTGAGGGCATTATCTAGGAATGAACCTGGTAGAGCATCCCACACAAACGAATGCTCCACATGCGGGTTTCACATGCCACCAACTCCACATTCACAGACAACTTCAGCGCCAAAGCCACTTTCAGATAGCCCTCAATGCAAAGGCTCTAGACGCAAATATTGGTGTGAGAGCTAATTCAATCAAGGAAACACTGCATGTTGGTGAAGTGCATATTGAAGAAGAAGCAGCCGAGTGGTTCTTGTGGGAGAACAACTCCATTTGGCTCACTAACTTCACACACCATCAGACTTCCAAGCAGCTCTCAAGGAAACTCAGTTTTCACACTCTATGCTTAGTGCCCTTTGAGTGCATTATCTAGGAATGAACCTGGTAGAGCATCCCACACAAACGAATGCTCCACATGCGGGTATCACATGCCACCAACTCCACATTCACAGACAACTTCAGCGCCAAAGCCGTTTTCTGATAGCCCTCAATGCAAAGGCTCTAGACGCAAATATTGGTGTGAGAGCTAATTCAATCAAGGAAACACTGCATGTTGGTGAAGGGCATATTGAAGTAGAATCAGCCGAGTGGTTCTTGTGGGAGAACAACACCATTTGGCTCACTAACTTCACACACCATCAGGCTTCCAAGCAGCTCTCAAGGAAACTCAGTTTTCACACTCTATGCTTAGTGCCCTTTGAGGGCATTATCTAGGAATGAACCTGGTAGAGCATCCCACACAAACGAATGCTCCACATGCGGGTTCAAAATGCCACCAACTCCACATTCTCAGGCAACTTCAGCGCCAAAGCCGTTTTCAGATAGCCCTCAATGCAAAAGCTCTAGACGCAAATATTTGTGTGAGAGCCAATTCAGTCAAGGAAACACTGCATGTTGGTGAAGGGCATATTGAAGAAGAATCAGCCGAGTGGTTCTTGTGGGAGAACAACTCCATTTGGCTCACTAACTTCACACACCATCAGGCTTCCAAGCAGCTCTCAAGGAAACTCAGTTTTCACACTCTATGCTTAGTGCCCTTTCAGTGCATTATCTAGGAATGAACCTGGTAGAGCATCCCACACAAACGAATGCTCCACAAGCGGGTTTCACATGCCACCAACTCCACATTCTCAGGCAACTTCAGTGCCACAGCCGTTTTAGATAGCCCTCAATGCAAAGGCTCTAGACGCAAATATTGGTGTGAGAGCTAATTCAATCAAGGAAACACTGCATGTTGGTGAAGGGCATATTGAAGAAGAATCAGCCGAGTGGTTCTTGTGGGAGAACCACTCCATTTGGCTCACTAACTTCACACACCATCAGGCTTCCAAGCAGCTCTCAAGGAAACTCAGTTTTCACACTCTATGCTTAGTCCCCTTTGAGGGCATTATCTAGGAATGAACCTGGTAGAGCATCCCACACAAATGAATGCTCCACATGCGGGTTTCACACGCCACCAACTCCACATTCACAGACAACTTCAGCGCCAAAGCCGTTTTCAGATAGCCCTCAATGCAAAGGCTCTAGACGCAAATATTGGTGTGAGAGCTAATTCAATCAAGGAAACACTGCATGTTGGTGAAGGGCATATTGAAGAAGAATCAGCCGAGTGGTTCTTGTGGGAGAACAACTCCATTTGGCTCACTAACTTCACACACCATCAGGCTTCCAAGCAGCTCTCAAGGAAACTCAGTTTTCACACTCTATGCTTAGTGCCCTTTGGGTGCATTATCTAGGAATGAACCTGGTAGAGCATCCCACACAAACGAATGCTCCACAAGCGGGTTTCACATGCCACCAACTCCACATTCTCAGGCAACTTCAGCGCCACAGCCGTTTGCAGATCGCCCTCAATGCAAAGGCTCTAGACGCAAATATTGGTGTGAGAGCTAATTCAATCAAGGAAACACTGCATTTTGGTGAAGGGCATATTGAAGAAGAATCAGCCGAGTGGTTCTTGTGGGAGAACAACTCCATTTGGCTCACTAACTTCACAAACCATCAGGCTTCCAAGCAGCTCTCAAGGAAACTCACTTTGCACACTCTATGCTTAGTGCCCTTTGAGTGCATTATCTAGGAATGAACCTGGTAGAGCATCCCACACAAACGAATGCTCCACAAGCGGGTTTCACATGCCACCAACTCCACATTCACAGACAACTTCAGCGCCAAAGCCACTTTCAGATAGCCCTCAATGCAAAGGCTCGAGACGCAAATATTGGTGTGAGAGCTAATTCAATCAAGGAAACACTGCATGTTGGTGAAGTGCATATTGAGGAAGAAGCAGCCGAGTGGTTCTTGTGGGAGAACAACTCCATTTGGCTCACTAACTTCACACACCATCAGGCTTCCAAGCAGCTCTCAAGGAAACTCAGTTTTCACACTCTATGCTTAGTGCCCTTTGAGTGCATTATCTAGGAATGAACCTGGTAGAGCATCCCACACAAACAAATGCTCCACATGTGGGTTTCACATGCCACCAACTCCACATTCACAGACAACTTCAGCGCCAAAGACACTTTCAGATAGCCCTCAATGCAAAGGCTCGAGACGCAAATATTGGTGTGAGAGCTAATTCAATCAAGGAAACACTGCATGTTGGTGAAGTGCATATTGAAGAAGAAGCAGCCGAGTGGTTCTTGTGGGAGAACAACTCCATTTGGCTCACTAACTTCACACACCATCAGGCTTCCAAGCAGCTCTCAAGGAAACTCAGTTTTCACACTCTATGCTTAGTGCCCTTTGAGTGCATTATCTAGGAATGAACCTGGTAGAGCATCCCACACAAACGAATGCTCCACATGCGGGTATCACATGCCACCAACTCCACATTCACAGACAACTTCAGCGCCAAAGCCGTTTTCTGAAAGCCCTCAATGCAAAGGATCTAGACGCAAATATTGGTGTGAGAGCTAATTCAATCAAGGAAACACTGCATGTTGGTGAAGGGCATATTGAAGAAGAATCAGCCGAGTGGTTCTTGTGGGAGAACAACACCATTTGGCTCACTAACTTCACACACCATCAGACTTCCAAGCAGCTCTCAAGGAAACTCAGTTTTCACACTCTATGCTTAATGCCCTTTGAGGGCATTATCTAGGAATGAACCTGGTAGAGCATCCCAGACAAACGAATGCTCCACAAGCGGGTTTCACATGCCACCAACTCCACATTCACAGACAACTTCAGCGCCAAAGCCACTTTCAGATAGCCCTCAATGCAAAGGCTCGAGACGCAAATATTGGTGTGAGAGCTAATTCAATCAAGGAAACACTGCATGTTGGTGAAGGGCATATTGAAGAAGAATCAGCCGAGTGGTTCTTGTGGGAGAACAACTCCATTTGGCTCACTAACTTCACACACCATCAGGCTTCCAAGCAGCTCTCAAGGAAACTCAGTTTTCACACTCTATGCTTAGTGCCCTTTGAGTGCATTATCTAGGAATGAACCTGGTAGAGCATCCCACACAAACGAATGCTCCACAAGCGGGTTTCACATGCCACCAACTCCACATTCTCAGGCAACTTCAGCGCCACAGCCGTTTTCAGATAGCCCTCAATGCAAAGGCTCTAGACGCAAATATTGGTGTGAGAGCTAATTCAATGAAGGAAACACTGCATGTTGGTGAAGGGCATATTGAAGAAGAAGCAGCCGAGTGGTTCTTGTGGGAGAACAACTCCATTTGGCTCACTAACTTCACACACCATCAGGCTTCCAAGCAGCTCTCAAGGAAACTCAGTTTTCACACTCTATGCTTAGTGCCCTTTGAGTGCATTATCTAGGAATGAACCTGGTAGAGCATCCCACACAAACAAATGCTCCACATGTGGGTTTCACATGCCACCAACTCCACATTCACAGACAACTTCAGCGCCAAAGCCACTTTCAGATAGCCCTCAATGCAAAGGCTCTAGACGCAAATATTGGTGTGAGAGCTAATTCAATCAAGTAAACACTGCATGTTGGTGAAGGGCATATTGAAGAAGAAGCAGCCGAGTGGTTCTTGTGGGAGAACAACTCCATTTGGCTCACTAACTTCACACACCATCAGGCTTCCAAGCAGCTCTCAAGGAAACTCAGTTTTCACAGTCTATGCTTAGTGCCCTTTGAGGGCTTTATCTAGGAATGAACCTGGCAGAGCATCCCACACAAACGAATGCTCCACAAGCGGGTTTCACATGCCACAAACTCCACATTCACAGACAACTTCAGCGCCAAAGCCACTTTCAGATAGCCCTCAATGCAAAGGCTCTAGACGCAAATATTGGTGTGAGTGCTAATTCAATCAAGGAAACACTGCATGTTGGTGAAGGGCATATTGAAGAAGAATCAGCCGAGTGGTTCTTGTGGGAGAACAACTCCATTTGGCTCACTAACTTCACACACCATCAGGCTTCCAAGCAGATCTCAAGGAAACTCAGTTTTCACAGTCTATGCTTAGTGCCCTTTGAGGGCATTATCTAGGAATGAACCTGGTAGAGCATCCCACACAAACGAATGCTCCACATGCGGGTTTCACATGCCACCAACTCCACATTCACAGACAACTTCAGCGCCAAAGCCACTTTCAGATAGCCCTCAATGCAAAGGCTCTAGACGCAAATATTGGTGTGAGAGCTAATTCAATCAAGGAAACACTGCATGTTGGTGAAGTGCATATTGAAGAAGAAGCAGCCGAGTGGTTCTTGTGGGAGAACAACTCCATTTGGCTCACTAACTTCACACACCATCAGACTTCCAAGCAGCTCTCAAGGAAACTCAGTTTTCACACTCTATGCTTAGTGCCCTTTGAGTGCATTATCTAGGAATGAACCTGGTAGAGCATCCCACACAAACGAATGCTCCACATGCGGGTATCACATGCCACCAACTCCACATTCACAGACAACTTCAGCGCCAAAGCCGTTTTCTGATAGCCCTCAATGCAAAGGCTCTAGACGCAAATATTGGTGTGAGAGCTAATTCAATCAAGGAAACACTGCATGTTGGTGAAGGGCATATTGAAGTAGAATCAGCCGAGTGGTTCTTGTGGGAGAACAACACCATTTGGCTCACTAACTTCACACACCATCAGGCTTCCAAGCAGCTCTCAAGGAAACTCAGTTTTCACACTCTATGCTTAGTGCCCTTTGAGGGCATTATCTAGGAATGAACCTGGTAGAGCATCCCACACAAACGAATGCTCCACATGCGGGTTCAAAATGCCACCAACTCCACATTCTCAGGCAACTTCAGCGCCAAAGCCGTTTTCAGATAGCCCTCAATGCAAAAGCTCTAGACGCAAATATTTGTGTGAGAGCCAATTCAGTCAAGGAAACACTGCATGTTGGTGAAGGGCATATTGAAGAAGAATCAGCCGAGTGGTTCTTGTGGGAGAACAACTCCATTTGGCTCACTAACTTCACACACCATCAGGCTTCCAAGCAGCTCTCAAGGAAACTCAGTTTTCACACTCTATGCTTAGTGCCCTTTCAGTGCATTATCTAGGAATGAACCTGGTAGAGCATCCCACACAAACGAATGCTCCACAAGCGGGTTTCACATGCCACCAACTCCAAATTCTCAGGCAACTTCAGTGCCACAGCCGTTTTAGATAGCCCTCAATGCAAAGGCTCTAGACGCAAATATTGGTGTGAGAGCTAATTCAATCAAGGAAACACTGCATGTTGGTGAAGGGCATATTGAAGAAGAATCAGCCGAGTGGTTCTTGTGGGAGAACCACTCCATTTGGCTCACTAACTTCACACACCATCAGGCTTCCAAGCAGCTCTCAAGGAAACTCAGTTTTCACACTCTATGCTTAGTCCCCTTTGAGGGCATTATCTAGGAATGAACCTGGTAGAGCATCCCACACAAATGAATGCTCCACATGCGGGTTTCACACGCCACCAACTCCACATTCACAGACAACTTCAGCGCCAAAGCCGTTTTAGATAGCCCTCAATGCAAAGGCTCTAGACGCAAATATTGGTGTGAGAGCTAATTCAATCAAGGAAACACTGCATGTTGGTGAAGGGCATATTGAAGAAGAATCAGCCGAGTGGTTCTTGTGGGAGAACAACTCCATTTGGCTCACTAACTTCACACACCATCAGGCTTCCAAGCAGCTCTCAAGGAAACTCAGTTTTCACACTCTATGCTTAGTGCCCTTTGGGTGCATTATCTAGGAATGAACCTGGTAGAGCATCCCACACAAACGAATGCTCCACAAGCGGGTTTCACATGCCACCAACTCCACATTCTCAGGCAACTTCAGCGCCACAGCCGTTTGCAGATCGCCCTCAATGCAAAGGCTCTAGACGCAAATATTGGTGTGAGAGCTAATTCAATCAAGGAAACACTGCATTTTGGTGAAGGGCATATTGAAGAAGAATCAGCCGAGTGGTTCTTGTGGGAGAACAACTCCATTTGGCTCACTAACTTCACAAACCATCAGGCTTCCAAGCAGCTCTCAAGGAAACTCACTTTGCACACTCTATGCTTAGTGCCCTTTGAGTGCATTATCTAGGAATGAACCTGGTAGAGCATCCCACACAAACGAATGCTCCACAAGCGGGTTTCACATGCCACCAACTCCACATTCACAGACAACTTCAGCGCCAAAGCCACTTTCAGATAGCCCTCAATGCAAAGGCTCGAGACGCAAATATTGGTGTGAGAGCTAATTCAATCAAGGAAACACTGCATGTTGGTGAAGTGCATATTGAGGAAGAAGCAGCCGAGTGGTTCTTGTGGGAGAACAACTCCATTTGGCTCACTAACTTCACACACCATCAGACTTCCAAGCAGCTCTCAAGGAAACTCAGTTTTCACACTCTATGCTTAGTGCCCTTTGAGTGCATTATCTAGGAATGAACCTGGTAGAGCATCCCACACAAACGAATGCTCCACATGCGGGTATCACATGCCACCAACTCCACATTCACAGACAACTTCAGCGCCAAAGCCGTTTTCTGATAGCCCTCAATGCAAAAGCTCTAGACGCAAATATTTGTGTGAGAGCCAATTCAGTCAAGGAAACACTGCATGTTGGTGAAGGGCATATTGAAGAAGAATCAGCCGAGTGGTTCTTGTGGGAGAACAACTCCATTTGGCTCACTAACTTCACACACCATCAGACTTCCAAGCAGCTCTCAAGGAAACTCAGTTTTCACACTCTATGCTTAGTGCCCTTTGAGTGCATTATCTAGGAATGAACCTGCTAGAGCATCCCACACAAACGAATGCTCCACATCCTGGTTCAACATGCCACCAACTCCACATTCTCAGGCAACTTCAGCGCCAAAGCCGTTTTCAGATAGCCCTCAATGCAAAAGCTCTAGACACAAATATTTGTGAGAGAGCTAATTCAGTCAAGGAAACACTGCATGTTGGTGAAGGGCATATTGAAGAAGAATCAGCCGAGTGGTTCTTGTGGGAGAACAACTCCATTTGGCTCACTAACTTCACACACCATCAGGCTTCCAAGCAGCTCTCAAGGAAACTCAGTTTTCACACTCTATGCTTAGTGCCCTTTGAGTGCATTATCTAGGAATGAACCTGGTAGAGCATCCCAGACAAACGAATGCTCCACAAGCGGGTTTCACATGCCACCAACTCCACATTCACAGACAACTTCAGCGCCAAAGCCACTTTCAGATAGCCCTCAATGCAAAGGCTCGAGACGCAAATATTGGTGTGAGAGCTAATTCAATCAAGGAAACACTGCATGTTGGTGAAGGGCATATTGAAGAAGAATCAGCCGAGTGGTTCTTGTGGGAGAACAACTCCATTTGGCTCACTAACTTCACACACCATCAGGCTTCCAAGCAGCTCTCAAGGAAACTCAGTTTTCACACTCTATGCTTAGTGCCCTTTGAGTGCATTATCTAGGAATGAACCTGGTAGAGCATCCCACACAAACGAATGCTCCACATGCGGGTATCACATGCCACCAACTCCACATTCACAGACAACTTCAGCGCCAAAGCCGTTTTCTGATAGCCCTCAATGCAAAGGCTCGAGACGCAAATATTGGTGTGAGAGCTAATTCAATCAAGGAAACACTGCATGTTGGTGAAGGGCATATTGAAGAAGAATCAGCCGAGTGGTTCTTGTGGGAGAACAACACCATTTGGCTCACTAACTTCACACACCATCAGGCTTCCAAGCAGCTCTCAAGGAAACTCAGTTTTCACACTCTATGCTTAGTCCCCTTTGAGGGCATTATCTAGGAATGAACCTGGTAGAGCATCCCACACAAATGAATGCTCCACATGCGGGTTTCACATGCCACCAACTCCACATTCACAGACAACTTCAGCGCCAAAGCCGTTTTCAGATAGCCCTCAATGCAAAGGCTCTAGACGCAAATATTGGTGTGAGAGCTAATTCAATCAAGGAAACACTGCATGTTGGTGAAGGGCATATTGAAGAAGAATCAGCCGAGTGGTTCTTGTGGGAGAACAACTCCATTTGGCTCACTAACTTCACACACCATCAGGCTTCCAAGCAGCTCTCAAGGAAACTCAGTTTTCACACTCTATGCTTAGTGCCCTTTGGGTGCATTATCTAGGAATGAACCTGGTAGAGCATCCCACACAAACGAATGCTCCACAAGCGGGTTTCACATGCCACCAACTCCACATTCTCAGGCAACTTCAGCGCCACAGCCGTTTGCAGATCGCCCTCAATGCAAAGGCTCTAGACGCAAATATTGGTGTGAGAGCTAATTCAATCAAAAAAACACTGCATTTTGGTGAAGGGCATATTGAAGAAGAATCAGCCGAGTGGTTCTTGTGGGAGAACAACTCCATTTGGCTCACTAACTTCACACACCATCAGGCTTCCAAGCAGCTCTCAAGGAAACTCACTTTGCACACTCTATGCTTAGTGCCCTTTGAGTGCATTATCTAGGAATGAACCTGGTAGAGCATCCCACACAAACGAATGCTCCACAAGCGGGTTTCACATGCCACCAACTCCACATTCACAGACAACTTCAGCGCCAAAGCCACTTTCAGATAGCCCTCAATGCAAAGGCTCGAGACGCAAATATTGGTGTGAGAGCTAATTCAATCAAGGAAACACTGCATGTTGGTGAAGGGCATATTGAAGAAGAATCAGCCGAGTGGTTCTTGTGGGAGAACAACTCCATTTGGCTCACTAACTTCATACACCATCAGGCTTCCAAGCAGCTCTCAAGGAAACTCAGTTTTCACACTCTATGCTTAGTGCCCTTTGAGTGCATTATCTAGGAATGAACCTGGTAGAGCATCCCACACAAACGAATGCTCCACATGCGGGTTTCACATGCCACCAACTCCACATTCACAGACAACTTCAGCGCCAAAGCCACTTTCAGATAGCCCTCAATGCAAAGGCTCTAGACGCAAATATTGGTGTGAGAGCTAATTCAATCAAGGAAACACTGCATGTTGGTGAAGTGCATATTGAAGAAGAAGCAGCCGAGTGGTTCTTGTGGGAGAACAACTCCATTTGGCTCACTAACTTCACACACCATCAGACTTCCAAGCAGCTCTCAAGGAAACTCAGTTTTCACACTCTATGCTTAGTGCCCTTTGAGTGCATTATCTAGGAATGAACCTGGTAGAGCATCCCACACAAACGAATGCTCCACATGCGGGTATCACATGCCACCAACTCCACATTCACAGACAACTTCAGCGCCAAAGCCGTTTTCTGATAGCCCTCAATGCAAAGGCTCTAGACGCAAATATTGGTGTGAGAGCTAATTCAATCAAGGAAACACTGCATGTTGGTGAAGGGCATATTGAAGTAGAATCAGCCGAGTGGTTCTTGTGGGAGAACAACACCATTTGGCTCACTAACTTCACACACCATCAGGCTTCCAAGCAGCTCTCAAGGAAACTCAGTTTTCACACTCTATGCTTAGTGCCCTTTGAGGGCATTATCTAGGAATGAACCTGGTAGAGCATCCCACACAAACGAATGCTCCACATGCGGGTTCAAAATGCCACCAACTCCACATTCTCAGGCAACTTCAGCGCCAAAGCCGTTTTCAGATAGCCCTCAATGCAAAAGCTCTAGACGCAAATATTTGTGTGAGAGCCAATTCAGTCAAGGAAACACTGCATGTTGGTGAAGGGCATATTGAAGAAGAATCAGCCGAGTGGTTCTTGTGGGAGAACAACTCCATTTGGCTCACTAACTTCACACACCATCAGGCTTCCAAGCAGCTCTCAAGGAAACTCAGTTTTCACACTCTATGCTTAGTGCCCTTTCAGTGCATTATCTAGGAATGAACCTGGTAGAGCATCCCACACAAACGAATGCTCCACAAGCGGGTTTCACATGCCACCAACTCCAAATTCTCAGGCAACTTCAGTGCCACAGCCGTTTTAGATAGCCCTCAATGCAAAGGCTCTAGACGCAAATATTGGTGTGAGAGCTAATTCAATCAAGGAAACACTGCATGTTGGTGAAGGGCATATTGAAGAAGAATCAGCCGAGTGGTTCTTGTGGGAGAACCACTCCATTTGGCTCACTAACTTCACACACCATCAGGCTTCCAAGCAGCTCTCAAGGAAACTCAGTTTTCACACTCTATGCTTAGTCCCCTTTGAGGGCATTATCTAGGAATGAACCTGGTAGAGCATCCCACACAAATGAATGCTCCACATGCGGGTTTCACACGCCACCAACTCCACATTCACAGACAACTTCAGCGCCAAAGCCGTTTTCAGATAGCCCTCAATGCAAAGGCTCTAGACGCAAATATTGGTGTGAGAGCTAATTCAATCAAGGAAACACTGCATGTTGGTGAAGGGCATATTGAAGAAGAATCAGCCGAGTGGTTCTTGTGGGAGAACAACTCCATTTGGCTCACTAACTTCACACACCATCAGGCTTCCAAGCAGCTCTCAAGGAAACTCAGTTTTCACACTCTATGCTTAGTGCCCTTTGGGTGCATTATCTAGGAATGAACCTGGTAGAGCATCCCACACAAACGAATGCTCCACAAGCGGGTTTCACATGCCACCAACTCCACATTCTCAGGCAACTTCAGCGCCACAGCCGTTTGCAGATCGCCCTCAATGCAAAGGCTCTAGACGCAAATATTGGTGTGAGAGCTAATTCAATCAAGGAAACACTGCATTTTGGTGAAGGACATATTGAAGAAGAATCAGCCGAGTGGTTCTTGTGGGAGAACAACTCCATTTGGCTCACTAACTTCACAAACCATCAGGCTTCCAAGCAGCTCTCAAGGAAACTCACTTTGCACACTCTATGCTTAGTGCCCTTTGAGTGCATTATCTAGGAATGAACCTGGTAGAGCATCCCACACAAACGAATGCTCCACAAGCGGGTTTCACATGCCACCAACTCCACATTCACAGACAACTTCAGCGCCAAAGCCACTTTCAGATAGCCCTCAATGCAAAGGCTCGAGACGCAAATATTGGTGTGAGAGCTAATTCAATCAAGGAAACACTGCATGTTGGTGAAGTGCATATTGAGGAAGAAGCAGCCGAGTGGTTCTTGTGGGAGAACAACTCCATTTGGCTCACTAACTTCACACACCATCAGACTTCCAAGCAGCTCTCAAGGAAACTCAGTTTTCACACTCTATGCTTAGTGCCCTTTGAGTGCATTATCTAGGAATGAACCTGGTAGAGCATCCCACACAAACGAATGCTCCACATGCGGGTATCACATGCCACCAACTCCACATTCACAGACAACTTCAGCGCCAAAGCCGTTTTCTGATAGCCCTCAATGCAAAGGCTCTAGACGCAAATATTGGTGTGAGAGCTAATTCAATCAAGGAAACACTGCATGTTGGTGAAGGGCATATTGAAGTAGAATCAGCCGAGTGGTTCTTGTGGGAGAACAACACCATTTGGCTCACTAACTTCACACACCATCAGGCTTCCAAGCAGCTCTCAAGGAAACTCAGTTTTCACACTCTATGCTTAGTGCCCTTTGAGGGCACTATCTAGGAATGAACCTGGTAGAGCATCCCACACAAACGAATGCTTCACATGCGGGTTCAAAATGCCACCAACTCCACATTCTCAGGCAACTTCAGCGCCAAAGCCGTTTTCAGATAGCCCTCAATGCAAAAGCTCTAGACGCAAATATTTGTGTGAGAGCCAATTCAGTCAAGGAAACACTGCATGTTGGTGAAGGGCATATTGAAGAAGAATCAGCCGAGTGGTTCTTGTGGGAGAACAACTCCATTTGGCTCACTAACTTCACACACCATCAGGCTTCCAAGCAGCTCTCAAGGAAACTCAGTTTTCACACTCTATGCTTAGTGCCCTTTGAGTGCATTATCTAGGAATGAACCTGCTAGAGCATCCCACACAAACGAATGCTCCACAAGCGGGTTTCACATGCCACCAACTCCACATTCTCAGGCAACTTCAGCGCCAAATCCACTTTCAGATAGCCCTCAATGCAAAGGCTCTAGACGCAAATATTGGTGTGAGAGCTAATTCAATGAAGGAAACACTGCATGTTGGTGAAGGGCATATTGAAGAAGAAGCAGCCGAGTGGTTCTTGTGGGAGAACAACTCCATTTGGCTCACTAACTTCACACACCATCAGGCTTCCAAGCAGCTCTCAAGGAAACTCAGTTTTCACACTCTATGCTTAGTGCCCTTTGAGTGCATTATCTAGGAATGAACCTGGTAGAGCATCCCACACAAACAAATGCTCCACATGTGGGTTTCACATGCCACCAACTCCACATTCACAGACAACTTCAGCGCCAAAGACACTTTCAGATAGCCCTCAATGCAAAGGCTCGAGACGCAAATATTGGTGTGAGAGCTAATTCAATCAAGGAAACACTGCATGTTGGTGAAGTGCATATTGAAGAAGAAGCAGCCGAGTGGTTCTTGTGGGAGAACAACTCCATTTGGCTCACTAACTTCACACACCATCAGGCTTCCAAGCAGCTCTCAAGGAAACTCAGTTTTCACACTCTATGCTTAGTGCCCTTTGAGTGCATTATCTAGGAATGAACCTGGTAGAGCATCCCACACAAACGAATGCTCCACATGCGGGTATCACATGCCACCAACTCCACATTCACAGACAACTTCAGCGCCAAAGCCGTTTTCTGAAAGCCCTCAATGCAAAGGATCTAGACGCAAATATTGGTGTGAGAGCTAATTCAATCAAGGAAACACTGCATGTTGGTGAAGGGCATATTGAAGAAGAATCAGCCGAGTGGTTCTTGTGGGAGAACAACACCATTTGGCTCACTAACTTCACACACCATCAGACTTCCAAGCAGCTCTCAAGGAAACTCAGTTTTCACACTCTATGCTTAATGCCCTTTGAGGGCATTATCTAGGAATGAACCTGGTAGAGCATCCCAGACAAACGAATGCTCCACAAGCGGGTTTCACATGCCACCAACTCCACATTCACAGACAACTTCAGCGCCAAAGCCACTTTCAGATAGCCCTCAATGCAAAGGCTCGAGACGCAAATATTGGTGTGAGAGCTAATTCAATCAAGGAAACACTGCATGTTGGTGAAGGGCATATTGAAGAAGAATCAGCCGAGTGGTTCTTGTGGGAGAACAACTCCATTTGGCTCACTAACTTCACACACCATCAGGCTTCCAAGCAGCTCTCAAGGAAACTCAGTTTTCACACTCTATGCTTAGTGCCCTTTGAGTGCATTATCTAGGAATGAACCTGGTAGAGCATCCCACACAAACGAATGCTCCACAAGCGGGTTTCACATGCCACCAACTCCACATTCTCAGGCAACTTCAGCGCCACAGCCGTTTTCAGATAGCCCTCAATGCAAAGGCTCTAGACGCAAATATTGGTGTGAGAGCTAATTCAATGAAGGAAACACTGCATGTTGGTGAAGGGCATATTGAAGAAGAAGCAGCCGAGTGGTTCTTGTGGGAGAACAACTCCATTTGGCTCACTAACTTCACACACCATCAGGCTTCCAAGCAGCTCTCAAGGAAACTCAGTTTTCACACTCTATGCTTAGTGCCCTTTGAGTGCATTATCTAGGAATGAACCTGGTAGAGCATCCCACACAAACAAATGCTCCACATGTGGGTTTCACATGCCACCAACTCCACATTCACAGACAACTTCAGCGCCAAAGCCACTTTCAGATAGCCCTCAATGCAAAGGCTCTAGACGCAAATATTGGTGTGAGAGCTAATTCAATCAAGGAAACACTGCATGTTGGTGAAGGGCATATTGAAGAAGAAGCAGCCGAGTGGTTCTTGTGGGAGAACAACTCCATTTGGCTCACTAACTTCACACACCATCAGGCTTCCAAGCAGCTCTCAAGGAAACTCAGTTTTCACAGTCTATGCTTAGTGCCCTTTGAGGGCTTTATCTAGGAATGAACCTGGCAGAGCATCCCACACAAACGAATGCTCCACAAGCGGGTTTCACATGCCACAAACTCCACATTCACAGACAACTTCAGCGCCAAAGCCACTTTCAGATAGCCCTCAATGCAAAGGCTCTAGACGCAAATATTGGTGTGAGTGCTAATTCAATCAAGGAAACACTGCATGTTGGTGAAGGGCATATTGAAGAAGAATCAGCCGAGTGGTTCTTGTGGGAGAACAACTCCATTTGGCTCACTAACTTCACACACCATCAGGCTTCCAAGCAGATCTCAAGGAAACTCAGTTTTCACAGTCTATGCTTAGTGCCCTTTGAGGGCATTATCTAGGAATGAACCTGGTAGAGCATCCCACACAAACGAATGCTCCACATGCGGGTTTCACATGCCACCAACTCCACATTCACAGACAACTTCAGCGCCAAAGCCACTTTCAGATAGCCCTCAATGCAAAGGCTCTAGACGCAAATATTGGTGTGAGAGCTAATTCAATCAAGGAAACACTGCATGTTGGTGAAGTGCATATTGAAGAAGAAGCAGCCGAGTGGTTCTTGTGGGAGAACAACTCCATTTGGCTCACTAACTTCACACACCATCAGACTTCCAAGCAGCTCTCAAGGAAACTCAGTTTTCACACTCTATGCTTAGTGCCCTTTGAGTGCATTATCTAGGAATGAACCTGGTAGAGCATCCCACACAAACGAATGCTCCACATGCGGGTATCACATGCCACCAACTCCACATTCACAGACAACTTCAGCGCCAAAGCCGTTTTCTGATAGCCCTCAATGCAAAGGCTCTAGACGCAAATATTGGTGTGAGAGCTAATTCAATCAAGGAAACACTGCATGTTGGTGAAGGGCATATTGAAGTAGAATCAGCCGAGTGGTTCTTGTGGGAGAACAACACCATTTGGCTCACTAACTTCACACACCATCAGGCTTCCAAGCAGCTCTCAAGGAAACTCAGTTTTCACACTCTATGCTTAGTGCCCTTTGAGGGCATTATCTAGGAATGAACCTGGTAGAGCATCCCACACAAACGAATGCTCCACATGCGGGTTCAAAATGCCACCAACTCCACATTCTCAGGCAACTTCAGCGCCAAAGCCGTTTTCAGATAGCCCTCAATGCAAAAGCTCTAGACGCAAATATTTGTGTGAGAGCCAATTCAGTCAAGGAAACACTGCATGTTGGTGAAGGGCATATTGAAGAAGAATCAGCCGAGTGGTTCTTGTGGGAGAACAACTCCATTTGGCTCACTAACTTCACACACCATCAGGCTTCCAAGCAGCTCTCAAGGAAACTCAGTTTTCACACTCTATGCTTAGTGCCCTTTCAGTGCATTATCTAGGAATGAACCTGGTAGAGCATCCCACACAAACAAATGCTCCACATTCGCGTTTCACATGCCACCAACTCCAAATTCTCAGGCAACTTCAGTGCCACAGCCGTTTTAGATAGCCCTCAATGCAAAGGCTCTAGACGCAAATATTGGTGTGAGAGCTAATTCAATCAAGGAAACACTGCATGTTGGTGAAGGGCATATTGAAGAAGAATCAGCCGAGTGGTTCTTGTGGGAGAACCACTCCATTTGGCTCACTAACTTCACACACCATCAGGCTTCCAAGCAGCTCTCAAGGAAACTCAGTTTTCACACTCTATGCTTAGTCCCCTTTGAGGGCATTATCTAGGAATGAACCTGGTAGAGCATCCCACACAAATGAATGCTCCACATGCGGGTTTCACACGCCACCAACTCCACATTCACAGACAACTTCAGCGCCAAAGCCGTTTTCAGATAGCCCTCAATGCAAAGGCTCTAGACGCAAATATTGGTGTGAGAGCTAATTCAATCAAGGAAACACTGCATGTTGGTGAAGGGCATATTGAAGAAGAATCAGCCGAGTGGTTCTTGTGGGAGAACAACTCCATTTGGCTCACTAACTTCACACACCATCAGGCTTCCAAGCAGCTCTCAAGGAAACTCAGTTTTCACACTCTATGCTTAGTGCCCTTTGGGTGCATTATCTAGGAATGAACCTGGTAGAGCATCCCACACAAACGAATGCTCCACAAGCGGGTTTCACATGCCACCAACTCCACATTCTCAGGCAACTTCAGCGCCACAGCCGTTTGCAGATCGCCCTCAATGCAAAGGCTCTAGACGCAAATATTGGTGTGAGAGCTAATTCAATCAAGGAAACACTGCATTTTGGTGAAGGGCATATTGAAGAAGAATCAGCCGAGTGGTTCTTGTGGGAGAACAACTCCATTTGGCTCACTAACTTCACAAACCATCAGGCTTCCAAGCAGCTCTCAAGGAAACTCACTTTGCACACTCTATGCTTAGTGCCCTTTGAGTGCATTATCTAGGAATGAACCTGGTAGAGCATCCCACACAAACGAATGCTCCACAAGCGGGTTTCACATGCCACCAACTCCACATTCACAGACAACTTCAGCGCCAAAGCCACTTTCAGATAGCCCTCAATGCAAAGGCTCGAGACGCAAATATTGGTGTGAGAGCTAATTCAATCAAGGAAACACTGCATGTTGGTGAAGTGCATATTGAGGAAGAAGCAGCCGAGTGGTTCTTGTGGGAGAACAACTCCATTTGGCTCACTAACTTCACACACCATCAGACTTCCAAGCAGCTCTCAAGGAAACTCAGTTTTCACACTCTATGCTTAGTGCCCTTTGAGTGCATTATCTAGGAATGAACCTGGTAGAGCATCCCACACAAACGAATGCTCCACATGCGGGTATCACATGCCACCAACTCCACATTCACAGACAACTTCAGCGCCAAAGCCGTTTTCTGATAGCCCTCAATGCAAAAGCTCTAGACGCAAATATTTGTGTGAGAGCCAATTCAGTCAAGGAAACACTGCATGTTGGTGAAGGGCATATTGAAGAAGAATCAGCCGAGTGGTTCTTGTGGGAGAACAACTCCATTTGGCTCACTAACTTCACACACCATCAGACTTCCAAGCAGCTCTCAAGGAAACTCAGTTTTCACACTCTATGCTTAGTGCCCTTTGAGTGCATTATCTAGGAATGAACCTGCTAGAGCATCCCACACAAACGAATGCTCCACATCCTGGTTCAACATGCCACCAACTCCACATTCTCAGGCAACTTCAGCGCCAAAGCCGTTTTCAGATAGCCCTCAATGCAAAAGCTCTAGACACAAATATTTGTGAGAGAGCTAATTCAGTCAAGGAAACACTGCATGTTGGTGAAGGGCATATTGAAGAAGAATCAGCCGAGTGGTTCTTGTGGGAGAACAACTCCATTTGGCTCACTAACTTCACACACCATCAGGCTTCCAAGCAGCTCTCAAGGAAACTCAGTTTTCACACTCTATGCTTAGTGCCCTTTGAGTGCATTATCTAGGAATGAACCTGGTAGAGCATCCCAGACAAACGAATGCTCCACAAGCGGGTTTCACATGCCACCAACTCCACATTCACAGACAACTTCAGCGCCAAAGCCACTTTCAGATAGCCCTCAATGCAAAGGCTCGAGACGCAAATATTGGTGTGAGAGCTAATTCAATCAAGGAAACACTGCATGTTGGTGAAGGGCATATTGAAGAAGAATCAGCCGAGTGGTTCTTGTGGGAGAACAACTCCATTTGGCTCACTAACTTCACACACCATCAGGCTTCCAAGCAGCTCTCAAGGAAACTCAGTTTTCACACTCTATGCTTAGTGCCCTTTGAGTGCATTATCTAGGAATGAACCTGGTAGAGCATCCCACACAAACGAATGCTCCACATGCGGGTATCACATGCCACCAACTCCACATTCACAGACAACTTCAGCGCCAAAGCCGTTTTCTGATAGCCCTCAATGCAAAGGCTCGAGACGCAAATATTGGTGTGAGAGCTAATTCAATCAAGGAAACACTGCATGTTGGTGAAGGGCATATTGAAGAAGAATCAGCCGAGTGGTTCTTGTGGGAGAACAACACCATTTGGCTCACTAACTTCACACACCATCAGGCTTCCAAGCAGCTCTCAAGGAAACTCAGTTTTCACACTCTATGCTTAGTCCCCTTTGAGGGCATTATCTAGGAATGAACCTGGTAGAGCATCCCACACAAATGAATGCTCCACATGCGGGTTTCACATGCCACCAACTCCACATTCACAGACAACTTCAGCGCCAAAGCCGTTTTCAGATAGCCCTCAATGCAAAGGCTCTAGACGCAAATATTGGTGTGAGAGCTAATTCAATCAAGGAAACACTGCATGTTGGTGAAGGGCATATTGAAGAAGAATCAGCCGAGTGGTTCTTGTGGGAGAACAACTCCATTTGGCTCACTAACTTCACACACCATCAGGCTTCCAAGCAGCTCTCAAGGAAACTCAGTTTTCACACTCTATGCTTAGTGCCCTTTGGGTGCATTATCTAGGAATGAACCTGGTAGAGCATCCCACACAAACGAATGCTCCACAAGCGGGTTTCACATGCCACCAACTCCACATTCTCAGGCAACTTCAGCGCCACAGCCGTTTGCAGATCGCCCTCAATGCAAAGGCTCTAGACGCAAATATTGGTGTGAGAGCTAATTCAATCAAAAAAACACTGCATTTTGGTGAAGGGCATATTGAAGAAGAATCAGCCGAGTGGTTCTTGTGGGAGAACAACTCCATTTGGCTCACTAACTTCACACACCATCAGGCTTCCAAGCAGCTCTCAAGGAAACTCACTTTGCACACTCTATGCTTAGTGCCCTTTGAGTGCATTATCTAGGAATGAACCTGGTAGAGCATCCCACACAAACGAATGCTCCACAAGCGGGTTTCACATGCCACCAACTCCACATTCACAGACAACTTCAGCGCCAAAGCCACTTTCAGATAGCCCTCAATGCAAAGGCTCGAGACGCAAATATTGGTGTGAGAGCTAATTCAATCAAGGAAACACTGCATGTTGGTGAAGGGCATATTGAAGAAGAATCAGCCGAGTGGTTCTTGTGGGAGAACAACTCCATTTGGCTCACTAACTTCATACACCATCAGGCTTCCAAGCAGCTCTCAAGGAAACTCAGTTTTCACACTCTATGCTTAGTGCCCTTTGAGTGCATTATCTAGGAATGAACCTGGTAGAGCATCCCACACAAACGAATGCTCCACATGCGGGTTTCACATGCCACCAACTCCACATTCACAGACAACTTCAGCGCCAAAGCCGTTTTCTGATAGCCCTCAATGCAAAGGCTCGAGACGCAAATATTGGTGTGAGGGCTAATTCAATCAAGGAAACACTGCATGTTGGTGAAGGGCATATTGAAGAAGAATCAGCCGAGTGGTTCTTGTGGGAGAACAACACCATTTGGCTCACTAACTTCACACACCATCAGGCTTCCAAGCAGCTCTCAAGGAAACTCAGTTTTCACACTCTATGCTTAGTGCCCTTTGAGGGCATTATCTAGGAATGATCCTGGTAGAGCATCCCACACAAACGAATGCTCCACAAGCGGGTTTCACATGCCACCAACTCCACATTCTCAGGCAACTTCAGCGCCAAAGCCGTTTTCAGATAGCCCTCAATGCAAAAGCTCTAGACGCAAATATTGGTGTGAGAGCTAATTCAATCAAGGAAACACTGCATGTTGGTGAAGGGCATATTGAAGAAGAATCAGCCGAGTGGTTCTTGTGGGAGAACAACTCCATTTGGCTCACTAACTTCACACACCATCAGGCTTCCAAGCAGCTCTCAAGGAAACTCACTTTTCACACTCTATGCTTAGTGCCCTTTCAGTGCATTATCTAGGAATGAACCTGGTAGAGCATCCCAGACAAACGAATGCTCCACAAGCGGGTTTCACATGCCACCAACTCCACATTCACAGACAACTTCAGCGCCAAAACCACTTACAGATAGCCCATAATACTAAGGCTCGAGACGCAAATATTGGTGTGAGAGCTAATTCAATCAAGGAAACACTGCATGTTGGTGAAGGGCATATTGAAGAAGAAGCAGCCGAGTGGTTCTTGTGGGAGAACAACTCCATTTGGCTCACTAACTTCACACACCATCAGGCTTCCAAGCAGCTCTCAAGGAAACTCAGTTTTCACACTCTATGCTTAGTCCCCTTTGAGTGCATTATCTAGGAATGAACCTGGTAGAGCATCCCACACAAACGAATGCTCCACATGCGGGTTTCACATGCCACCAACTCCACATTCACAGACAACTTCAGCGCCAAAGCCGTTTTCAGATAGCCCTCAATGCAAAGGCTCTAGACGCAAATATTGGTGTGAGAGCTAATTCAATCAAGGAAACACTGCATGTTGGTGAAGGGCATATTGAAGAAGAATCAGCCGAGTGGTTCTTGTGGGAGAACAACTCCATTTGGCTCACTAACTTCACACACCATCAGGCTTCCAAGCAGCTCTCAAGGAAACTCAGTTTTCACACTCTATGCTTAGTCCCCTTTGAGGGCATTATCTAGGAATGAACCTGGTAGAGCATCCCAGACAAACGAATGCTCCACAAGCGGGTTTCACATGCCACCAACTCCGAATTCACAGACAACTTCAGCGCCAAAGTCACTTTCAGATAGCCCTCAATGCAAAGGCTCGAGACGCAAATATTGGTGTGAGAGCTAATTCAATCAAGGAAACACTGCATGTTGGTGAAGGGCATATTGAAGAAGAATCAGCCGAGTGGTTCTTGTGGAGAACAACTCCATTTGGCTCACTAACTTCACACACCATCAGGCTTCCAAGCAGCTCTCAAGGAAACTCAGTTTTCACATTCTATGCTTAGTGCCCTTTGAGTGCATTATCTAGGAATGAACCTGGTAGAGCATCCCACACAAACGAATGCTCCACAAGCGGGTTTCACATGCCACCAACTCCACATTCTCAGGCAACTTCAGCGCCACAGCCGTTTTCAGATAGCCCTCAATGCAAAGGCTCTAGACGCAAATATTGGTGTGAGAGCTAATTCAATCAAGGAAACACTGCATGTTGGTGAAGGGCATATTGAAGAAGAATCAGCCGAGTGGTTCTTGTGGGAGAACAACTCCATTTGGCTCACTAACTTCACACACCATCAGGCTTCCAAGCAGCTCTCAAGGAAACTCAGTTTTCACACTCTATGCTTAGTCCCCTTTGAGGGCATTATCTAGGAATGAACCTGGTAGAGCATCCCACACAAATGAATGCTCCACATGCGGGTTTCACATGCCACCAACTCCACATTCACAGACAACTTCAGCGCCAAAGCCGTTTTCAGATAGCCCTCAATGCAAAGGCTCTAGACGCAAATATTGGTGTGAGAGCTAATTCAATCAAGGAAACACTGCATGTTGGTGAAGGGCATATTGAAGAAGAATCAGCCGAGTGGTTCTTGTGGGAGAACAACTCCATTTGGCTCACTAACTTCACACACCATCAGGCTTCCAAGCAGTTCTCAAGGAAACTCAGTTTTCACACTCTATGCTTAGTGCCCTTTGAGTGCATTATCTAGGAATGAACCTGGTAGAGCATCCCACACAAACGAATGCTCCACAAGCGGGTTTCACATGCCACCAACTCCACATTCTCAGGCAACTTCAGCGCCACAGCCGTTTTCAGATAGCCCTCAATGCAAAGGCTCTAGACGCAAATATTGGTGTGAGAGCTAATTCAATCAAGGAAACACTGCATGTTGGTGAAGGGCATATTGAAGAAGAATCAGCCGAGTGGTTCTTGTGGGAGAACAACTCCATTTGGCTCACTAACTTCACACACCATCAGGCTTCCAAGCAGCTCTCAAGGAAACTCAGTTTTCACACTCTATGCTTAGTCCCGTTGGAGGGCATTATCTAGGAATGAACCTGGTAGAGCATCCCACACAAACGAATGCTCCACAAGCGGGTTTCACATGCCACCAACTCCACATTCACAGACAACTTCAGCGCCAAAGCCACTTTCAGATAGCCCTCAATGCAAAGGCTCGAGACGCAAATATTGGTGTGAGAGCTAATTCAATCAAGGAAACACTGCATGTTGGTGAAGGGCATATTGAAGAAGAATCAGCCGAGTGGTTCTTGTGGGAGAACAACTCCATTTGGCTCACTAACTTCATACACCATCAGGCTTCCAAGCAGCTCTCAAGGAAACTCAGTTTTCACACTCTATGCTTAGTGCCCTTTGAGTGCATTATCTAGGAATGAACCTGGTAGAGCATCCCACACAAACGAATGCTCCACATGCGGGTATCACATGCCACCAACTCCACATTCACAGACAACTTCAGCGCCAAAGCCGTTTTCTGATAGCCCTCAATGCAAAGGCTCGAGACGCAAATATTGGTGTGAGGGCTAATTCAATCAAGGAAACACTGCATGTTGGTGAAGGGCATATTGAAGAAGAATCAGCCGAGTGGTTCTTGTGGGAGAACAACACCATTTGGCTCACTAACTTCACACACCATCAGGCTTCCAAGCAGCTCTCAAGGAAACTCAGTTTTCACACTCTATGCTTAGTGCCCTTTGAGGGCATTATCTAGGAATGATCCTGGTAGAGCATCCCACACAAACGAATGCTCCACATCCTGGTTCAACATGCCACCAACTCCACATTCTCAGGCAACTTCAGCGCCAAAGCCGTTTTCAGATAGCCCTCAATGCAAAAGCTCTAGACGCAAATATTTGTGTGAGAGCTAATTCAGTCAAGGAAACACTGCATGTTGGTGAAGGGCATATTGAAGAAGAATCAGCCGAGTGGTTCTTGTGGGAGAACAACTCCATTTGGCTCACTAACTTCACACACCATCAGGCTTCCAAGCAGCTCTCAAGGAAACTCACTTTTCACACTCTATGCTTAGTGCCCTTTCAGTGCATTATCTAGGAATGAACCTGGTAGAGCATCCCAGACAAACGAATGCTCCACAAGCGGGTTTCACATGCCACCAACTCCACATTCACAGACAACTTCAGCGCCAAAGCCACTTTCAGATAGCCCTCAATGCAAAGGCTAGAGACGCAAATATTGGTGTGAGAGCTAATTCAATCAAGGAAACACTGCATGTTGGTGAAGGGCATATTGAAGAAGAATCAGCCAAGTGGTTCTTGTGGGAGAACAACTCCATTTGGCTCACTAACTTCACACACCATCAGGCTTCCAAGCAGCTCTCAAGGAAACTCAGTTTTCACACTCTATGCTTAGTGCCCTTTGAGTGCATTATCTAGGAATGAACCTGGTAGAGCATCCCACACAAACGAATGCTCCACAAGCGGGTTTCACATGCCACCAACTCCAAATTCTCAGGCAACTTCAGTGTCACAGCCGTTTTCAGATAGCCCTCAATGCAAAGGCTCTAGACGCAAATATTGCTGTGAGAGCTAATTCAATCAAGGAAACACTGCATGTTGGTGAAGGGCATATTGAAGAAGAATCAGCCGAGTGGTTCTTGTGGGAGAACAACTCCATTTGGCTCACTAACTTCACACACCATCAGGCTTCCAAGCAGCTCTCAAGGAAACTCACTTTTCACACTCTATGCTTAGTGCCCTTTCAGTGCATTATCTAGGAATGAACCTGGTAGAGCATCCCAGACAAACGAATGCTCCACAAGCGGGTTTCACATGCCACCAACTCCACATTCACAGACAACTTCAGCGCCAAAGCCACTTTCAGATAGCCCTCAATGCAAAGGCTAGAGACGCAAATATTGGTGTGAGAGCTAATTCAATCAAGGAAACACTGCATGTTGGTGAAGGGCATATTGAAGAAGAATTAGCAGAGTGGTTCTTGTGGGAGAACAACACCATTTGGCTCACTAACTTCACACACCATCAGGCTTCCAAGCAGCTCTCAAGGAAACTCAGTTTTCACACTCTATGCTTAGTGCCCTTTGAGTGCATTATCTAGGAATGAACCTGGTAGAGCATCCCACACAAACGAATGCTCCACAAGCGGGTTTCACATGTCACCAACTCCACATTCACAGGCAACTTCAGCGCCAAAGCCGTTTTCAGATAGCCCTCAATGCAAAAGCTCTAGACACAAATATTTGTGTGAGAGCTAATTCAATCAAGGAAACACTGCATGTTGGTGAAGGGCATATTGAAGAAGAATCAGCCGAGTGGTTCTTGTGGGAGAACAACTCCATTTGGCTCACTAACTTCACACACCATCAGGCTTCCAAGCAGCTCTCAAGGAAACTCACTTTTCACACTCTATGCTTAGTGCCCTTTCAGTGCATTATCTAGGAATGAACCTGGTAGAGCATCCCAGACAAACGAATGCTCCACAAGCGGGTTTCACATGCCACCAACTCCACATTCACAGACAACTTCAGCGCCAAAGCCACTTTCAGATAGCCCTCAATGCAAAGGCTCGAGACGCAAATATTGGTGTGAGAGCTAATTCAATCAAGGAAACACTGCATGTTGGTGAAGGGCATATTGAAGAAGAAGCAGCCGAGTGGTTCTTGTGGGAGAACAACTCCATTTGGCTCACTAACTTCACACACCATCAGGCTTCCAAGCAGCTCTCAAGGAAACTCACTTTTCACACTCTATGCTTAGTGCCCTTTGAGTGCATTATCTAGGAATGAACCTGGTAGAGCATCCCACACAAACGAATGCTCCACAAGCGGGTTTCACATGCCACCAACTCCACATTCTCAGGCAACTTCAGCGCCAAAGCCGTTTTCAGATAGCCCTCAATGCAAAAGCTCTAGACGCAAATATTTGTGTGAGAGCTAATTCAATCAAGGAAACACTGCATGTTGGTGAAGGGCATATTGAAGAAGAATCAGCCGAGTGGTTCTTGTGGGAGAACAACTCCATTTGGCTCACTAACTTCACACACCATCAGGCTTCCAAGCAGCTCTCAAGGAAACTCAGTTTTCACACTCTATGCTTAGTGCCCTTTCAGTGCATTATCTAGGAATGAACCTGGTAGAGCATCCCAGACAAACGAATGCTCCACAAGCGGGTTTCACATGCCACCAACTCCACATTCACAGACAACTTCAGCGCCAAAACCATTTACAGATAGCCCATAATGCTAAGGCTCGAGACGCAAATATTGGTGTGAGAGCTAATTCAATCAAGGAAACACTGCATGTTGGTGAAGGGCATATTGAAGAAGAAGCAGCCGAGTGGTTCTTGTGGGAGAACAACTCCATTTGGCTCACTAACTTCACACACCATCAGGCTTCCAAGCAGCTCTCAAGGAAACTCAGTTTTCACACTCTATGCTTAGTCCCCTTTGAGTGCATTATCTAGGAATGAACCTGGTAGAGCATCCCACACAAACGAATGCTCCACATGCGGGTTTCACATGCCACCAACTCCACATTCACAGACAACTTCAGCGCCAAAGCCGTTTTCAGATAGCCCTCAATGCAAAGGCTCTAGACGCAAATATTGGTGTGAGAGCTAATTCAATCAAGGAAACACTGCATGTTGGTGAAGGGCATATTGAAGAAGAATCAGCCGAGTGGTTCTTGTGGGAGAACAACTCCATTTGGCTCACTAACTTCACACACCATCAGGCTTCCAAGCAGCTCTCAAGGAAACTCAGTTTTCACACTCTATGCTTAGTCCCCTTTGAGGGCATTATCTAGGAATGAACCTGGTAGAGCATCCCAGACAAACGAATGCTCCACAAGCGGGTTTCACATGCCACCAACTCCGAATTCACAGACAACTTCAGCGCCAAAGTCACTTTCAGATAGCCCTCAATGCAAAGGCTCGAGACGCAAATATTGGTGTGAGAGCTAATTCAATCAAGGAAACACTGCATGTTGGTGAAGGGCATATTGAAGAAGAATCAGCAGAGTGGTTCTTGTGGAGAACAACTCCATTTGGCTCACTAACTTCACACACCATCAGGCTTCCAAGCAGCTCTCAAGGAAACTCAGTTTTCACATTCTATGCTTAGTGCCCTTTGAGTGCATTATCTAGGAATGAACCTGGTAGAGCATCCCACACAAACGAATGCTCCACAAGCGGGTTTCACATGCCACCAACTCCACATTCTCAGGCAACTTCAGCGCCACAGCCGTTTTCAGATAGCCCTCAATGCAAAGGCTAGAGACGCAAATATTGGTGTGAGAGCTAATTCAATCAAGGAAACACTGCATGTTGGTGAAGGGCATATTGAAGAAGAATCAGCCGAGTGGTTCTTGTGGGAGAACAACTCCATTTGGCTCACTAACTTCACACACCATCAGGCTTCCAAGCAGCTCTCAAGGAAACTCAGTTTTCACACTCTATGCTTAGTCCCCTTTGAGGGCATTATCTAGGAATGAACCTGGTAGAGCATCCCACACAAATGAATGCTCCACATGCGGGTTTCACATGCCACCAACTCCACATTCACAGACAACTTCAGCGCCAAAGCCGTTTTCAGATAGCCCTCAATGCAAAGGCTCTAGACGCAAATATTGGTGTGAGAGCTAATTCAATCAAGGAAACACTGCATGTTGGTGAAGGGCATATTGAAGAAGAATCAGCCGAGTGGTTCTTGTGGGAGAACAACTCCATTTGGCTCACTAACTTCACACACCATCAGGCTTCCAAGCAGTTCTCAAGGAAACTCAGTTTTCACACTCTATGCTTAGTGCCCTTTGAGTGCATTATCTAGGAATGAACCTGGTAGAGCATCCCAGACAAACGAATGCTCCACAAGCGGGTTTCACATGCCACCAACTCCACATTCTCAGGCAACTTCAGCGCCACAGCCGTTTTCAGATAGCCCTCAATGCAAAGGCTCTAGACGCAAATATTGGTGTGAGAGCTAATTCAATCAAGGAAACACTGCATGTTGGTGAAGGGCATATTGAAGAAGAATCAGCCGAGTGGTTCTTGTGGGAGAACAACTCCATTTGGCTCACTAACTTCACACACCATCAGGCTTCCAAGCAGCTCTCAAGGAAACTCAGTTTTCACACTCTATGCTTAGTCCCGTTGGAGGGCATTATCTAGGAATGAACCTGGTAGAGCATCCCACACAAACGAATGCTCCACAAGCGGGTTTCACATGCCACCAACTCCACATTCACAGACAACTTCAGCGCCAAAGCCACTTTCAGATAGCCCTCAATGCAAAGGCTCGAGACGCAAATATTGGTGTGAGAGCTAATTCAATCAAGGAAACACTGCATGTTGGTGAAGGGCATATTGAAGAAGAATCAGCCGAGTGGTTCTTGTGGGAGAACAACTCCATTTGGCTCACTAACTTCATACACCATCAGGCTTCCAAGCAGCTCTCAAGGAAACTCAGTTTTCACACTCTATGCTTAGTGCCCTTTGAGTGCATTATCTAGGAATGAACCTGGTAGAGCATCCCACACAAACGAATGCTCCACATGCGGGTATCACATGCCACCAACTCCACATTCACAGACAACTTCAGCGCCAAAGCCGTTTTCTGATAGCCCTCAATGCAAAGGCTCGAGACGCAAATATTGGTGTGAGGGCTAATTCAATCAAGGAAACACTGCATGTTGGTGAAGGGCATATTGAAGAAGAATCAGCCGAGTGGTTCTTGTGGGAGAACAACACCATTTGGCTCACTAACTTCACACACCATCAGGCTTCCAAGCAGCTCTCAAGGAAACTCAGTTTTCACACTCTATGCTTAGTGCCCTTTGAGGGCATTATCTAGGAATGATCCTGGTAGAGCATCCCACACAAACGAATGCTCCACATCCTGGTTCAACATGCCACCAACTCCACATTCTCAGGCAACTTCAGCGCCAAAGCCGTTTTCAGATAGCCCTCAATGCAAAAGCTCTAGACGCAAATATTTGTGTGAGAGCTAATTCAGTCAAGGAAACACTGCATGTTGGTGAAGGGCATATTGAAGAAGAATCAGCCGAGTGGTTCTTGTGGGAGAACAACTCCATTTGGCTCACTAACTTCACACACCATCAGGCTTCCAAGCAGCTCTCAAGGAAACTCACTTTTCACACTCTATGCTTAGTGCCCTTTCAGTGCATTATCTAGGAATGAACCTGGTAGAGCATCCCAGACAAACGAATGCTCCACAAGCGGGTTTCACATGCCACCAACTCCACATTCACAGACAACTTCAGCGCCAAAGCCACTTTCAGATAGCCCTCAATGCAAAGGCTAGAGACGCAAATATTGGTGTGAGAGCTAATTCAATCAAGGAAACACTGCATGTTGGTGAAGGGCATATTGAAGAAGAATCAGCCAAGTGGTTCTTGTGGGAGAACAACTCCATTTGGCTCACTAACTTCACACACCATCAGGCTTCCAAGCAGCTCTCAAGGAAACTCAGTTTTCACACTCTATGCTTAGTGCCCTTTGAGTGCATTATCTAGGAATGAACCTGGTAGAGCATCCCACACAAACGAATGCTCCACAAGCGGGTTTCACATGCCACCAACTCCAAATTCTCAGGCAACTTCAGTGTCACAGCCGTTTTCAGATAGCCCTCAATGCAAAGGCTCTAGACGCAAATATTGCTGTGAGAGCTAATTCAATCAAGGAAACACTGCATGTTGGTGAAGGGCATATTGAAGAAGAATCAGCCGAGTGGTTCTTGTGGGAGAACAACTCCATTTGGCTCACTAACTTCACACACCATCAGGCTTCCAAGCAGCTCTCAAGGAAACTCACTTTTCACACTCTATGCTTAGTGCCCTTTCAGTGCATTATCTAGGAATGAACCTGGTAGAGCATCCCAGACAAACGAATGCTCCACAAGCGGGTTTCACATGCCACCAACTCCACATTCACAGACAACTTCAGCGCCAAAGCCACTTTCAGATAGCCCTCAATGCAAAGGCTCGAGACGCAAATATTGGTGTGAGAGCTAATTCAATCAAGGAAACACTGCATGTTGGTGAAGGGCATATTGAAGAAGAATTAGCAGAGTGGTTCTTGTGGGAGAACAACACCATTTGGCTCACTAACTTCACACACCATCAGGCTTCCAAGCAGCTCTCAAGGAAACTCAGTTTTCACACTCTATGCTTAGTGCCCTTTGAGTGCATTATCTAGGAATGAACCTGGTAGAGCATCCCACACAAACGAATGCTCCACAAGCGGGTTTCACATGTCACCAACTCCACATTCACAGGCAACTTCAGCGCCAAAGCCGTTTTCAGATAGCCCTCAATGCAAAAGCTCTAGACACAAATATTTGTGTGAGAGCTAATTCAATCAAGGAAACACTGCATGTTGGTGAAGGGCATATTGAAGAAGAATCAGCCGAGTGGTTCTTGTGGGAGAACAACTCCATTTGGCTCACTAACTTCACACACCATCAGGCTTCCAAGCAGCTCTCAAGGAAACTCACTTTTCACACTCTATGCTTAGTGCCCTTTCAGTGCATTATCTAGGAATGAACCTGGTAGAGCATCCCAGACAAACGAATGCTCCACAAGCGGGTTTCACATGCCACCAACTCCACATTCACAGACAACTTCAGCGCCAAAGCCACTTTCAGATAGCCCTCAATGCAAAGGCTCGAGACGCAAATATTGGTGTGAGAGCTAATTCAATCAAGGAAACACTGCATGTTGGTGAAGGGCATATTGAAGAAGAAGCAGCCGAGTGGTTCTTGTGGGAGAACAACTCCATTTGGCTCACTAACTTCACACACCATCAGGCTTCCAAGCAGCTCTCAAGGAAACTCACTTTTCACACTCTATGCTTAGTGCCCTTTGAGTGCATTATCTAGGAATGAACCTGGTAGAGCATCCCACACAAACGAATGCTCCACAAGCGGGTTTCACATGCCACCAACTCCACATTCTCAGGCAACTTCAGCGCCAAAGCCGTTTTCAGATAGCCCTCAATGCAAAAGCTCTAGACGCAAATATTTGTGTGAGAGCTAATTCAATCAAGGAAACACTGCATGTTGGTGAAGGGCATATTGAAGAAGAATCAGCCGAGTGGTTCTTGTGGGAGAACAACTCCATTTGGCTCACTAACTTCACACACCATCAGGCTTCCAAGCAGCTCTCAAGGAAACTCAGTTTTCACACTCTATGCTTAGTGCCCTTTCAGTGCATTATCTAGGAATGAACCTGGTAGAGCATCCCAGACAAACGAATGCTCCACAAGCGGGTTTCACATGCCACCAACTCCACATTCACAGACAACTTCAGCGCCAAAACCATTTACAGATAGCCCATAATGCTAAGGCTCGAGACGCAAATATTGGTGTGAGAGCTAATTCAATCAAGGAAACACTGCATGTTGGTGAAGGGCATATTGAAGAAGAAGCAGCCGAGTGGTTCTTGTGGGAGAACAACTCCATTTGGCTCACTAACTTCACACACCATCAGGCTTCCAAGCAGCTCTCAAGGAAACTCAGTTTTCACACTCTATGCTTAGTCCCCTTTGAGTGCATTATCTAGGAATGAACCTGGTAGAGCATCCCACACAAACGAATGCTCCACATGCGGGTTTCACATGCCACCAACTCCACATTCACAGACAACTTCAGCGCCAAAGCCGTTTTCAGATAGCCCTCAATGCAAAGGCTCTAGACGCAAATATTGGTGTGAGAGCTAATTCAATCAAGGAAACACTGCATGTTGGTGAAGGGCATATTGAAGAAGAATCAGCCGAGTGGTTCTTGTGGGAGAACAACTCCATTTGGCTCACTAACTTCACACACCATCAGGCTTCCAAGCAGCTCTCAAGGAAACTCAGTTTTCACACTCTATGCTTAGTCCCCTTTGAGGGCATTATCTAGGAATGAACCTGGTAGAGCATCCCAGACAAACGAATGCTCCACAAGCGGGTTTCACATGCCACCAACTCCGAATTCACAGACAACTTCAGCGCCAAAGTCACTTTCAGATAGCCCTCAATGCAAAGGCTCGAGACGCAAATATTGGTGTGAGAGCTAATTCAATCAAGGAAACACTGCATGTTTTTGAAGGGCATATTGAAGAAGAAACAGCAGAGTGGTTCTTGTGGAGAACAACTCCATTTGGCTCACTAACTTCACACACCATCAGGCTTCCAAGCAGCTCTCAAGGAAACTCAGTTTTCACATTCTATGCTTAGTGCCCTTTGAGTGCATTATCTAGGAATGAACCTGGTAGAGCATCCCACACAAACGAATGCTCCACAAGCGGGTTTCACATGCCACCAACTCCACATTCTCAGGCAACTTCAGCGCCACAGCCGTTTTCAGATAGCCCTCAATGCAAAGGCTAGAGACGCAAATATTGGTGTGAGAGCTAATTCAATCAAGGAAACACTGCATGTTGGTGAAGGGCATATTGAAGAAGAATCAGCCGAGTGGTTCTTGTGGGAGAACAACTCCATTTGGCTCACTAACTTCACACACCATCAGGCTTCCAAGCAGCTCTCAAGGAAACTCAGTTTTCACACTCTATGCTTAGTCCCCTTTGAGGGCATTATCTAGGAATGAACCTGGTAGAGCATCCCACACAAATGAATGCTCCACATGCGGGTTTCACATGCCACCAACTCCACATTCACAGACAACTTCAGCGCCAAAGCCGTTTTCAGATAGCCCTCAATGCAAAGGCTCTAGACGCAAATATTGGTGTGAGAGCTAATTCAATCAAGGAAACACTGCATGTTGGTGAAGGGCATATTGAAGAAGAATCAGCCGAGTGGTTCTTGTGGGAGAACAACTCCATTTGGCTCACTAACTTCACACACCATCAGGCTTCCAAGCAGTTCTCAAGGAAACTCAGTTTTCACACTCTATGCTTAGTGCCCTTTGAGTGCATTATCTAGGAATGAACCTGGTAGAGCATCCCACACAAACGAATGCTCCACAAGCGGGTTTCACATGCCACCAACTCCACATTCTCAGGCAACTTCAGCGCCACAGCCGTTTTCAGATAGCCCTCAATGCAAAGGCTCTAGACGCAAATATTGGTGTGAGAGCTAATTCAATCAAGGAAACACTGCATGTTGGTGAAGGGCATATTGAAGAAGAATCAGCCGAGTGGTTCTTGTGGGAGAACAACTCCATTTGGCTCACTAACTTCACACACCATCAGGCTTCCAAGCAGCTCTCAAGGAAACTCAGTTTTCACACTCTATGCTTAGTCCCGTTGGAGGGCATTATCTAGGAATGAACCTGGTAGAGCATCCCACACAAATGAATGCTCCACATGCGGGTTTCACATGCCACCAACTCCACATTCACAGACAACTTCAGCGCCAAAGCCGTTTTCAGTTAGCCCTCAATGCAAAGGCTCTAGACGCAAATATTGGTGTGAGAGCTAATTCAATCAAGGAAACACTGCATGTTGGTGAAGGGCATATTGAAGAAGAATCAGCCGAGTGGTTCTTGTGGGAGAACAACTCCATTTGGCTCACTAACTTCACACACCATCAGGCTTCCAAGCAGCTCTCAAGGAAACTCAGTTTTCACACTCTATGCTTAGTGCCCTTTGAGTGCATTATCTAGGAATGAACCTGGTAGAGCATCCCACACAAACGAATGCTCCACAAGCGGGTTTCACATGCCACCAACTCCACATTCACAGACAACTTCAGCGCCAAAGCCGTTTTCAGATAGCCCTCAATGCAAAGGCTCTAGACGCAAATATTGGTGTGAGAGCTAATTCAATCAAGGAAACACTGCATGTTGGTGAAGGGCATATTGAAGAAGAATCAGCCGAGTGGTTCTTGTGGGAGAACAACTCCATTTGGCTCACTAACTTCACACACCATCAGGCTTCCAAGCAGCTCTCAAGGAAACTCAGTTTTCACACTCTATGCTTAGTCCCCTTTGAGGGCATTATCTAGGAATGAACCTGGTAGAGCATCCCAAACAAACGAATGCTCCACAAGCGGGTTTCACATGCCACCAACTCCACATTCACAGACAACTTCAGCGCCAAAGCCACTTTCAGATAGCCCTCAATGCAAAGGCTCGAGACGCAAATATTGGTGTGAGAGCTAATTCAATCAAGGAAACACTGCATGTTGGTGAAGGGCATATTGAAGAAGAATCAGCCGAGTGGTTCTTGTGGAGAACAACTCCATTTGGCTCACTAACTTCACACACCATCAGGCTTCCAAGCAGCTCTCAAGGAAACTCAGTTTTCACACTCTATGCTTAGTGCCCTTTGAGTGCATTATCTAGGAATGAACCTGGTAGAGCATCCCACACAAACGAATGCTCCACAAGAGGGTTTCACATGCCACCAACTCCACATTCTCAGGCAACTTCAGCGCCAAAGCCGTTTTCAGATAGCCCTCAATGCAAAGGCTCTAGACGCAAATATTGGTGTGAGAGCTAATTCAATCAAGGAAACACTGCATGTTGGTGAAGGGCATATTGAAGAAGAATCAGCCGAGTGGTTCTTGTGGGAGAACAACTCCATTTGGCTCACTAACTTCACACACCATCAGGCTTCCAAGCAGCTCTCCAGGAAACTCAGTTTTCACACTCTATGCTTAGTGCCCTTTGAGTGCATTATCTAGGAATGAACCTGGTAGAGCATCCCACACAAACGAATGCTCCACAAGCGGGTTTCACATGCCACCAATTCCACATTCTCAGGCAACTTCAGCGCCACAGCCGTTTTCAGATAGCCCTCAATGCAAAACTCTAGACGCAAATATTGGTGTGAGAGCTAATTCAATCAAGGAAACACTGCATGTTGGTGAAGGGCATATTGAAGAAGAATCAGCCGAGTGGTTCTTGTGGGAGAACAACTCCATTTGGCTCACTAACTTCACACACCATCAGGCTTCCAAGCAGCTCTCAAGGAAACTCACTTTTCACACTCTATGCTTAGTGCCCTTTCAGTGCATTATCTAGGAATGAACCTGGTAGAGCATCCCACACAAATGAATGCTCCACATGCGGGTTTCACATGCCACCAACTCCACATTCACAGACAACTTCAGCGCCAAAGCCGTTTTCAGTTAGCCCTCAATGCAAAGGCTCTAGACGCAAATATTGGTGTGAGAGCTAATTCAATCAAGGAAACACTGCATGTTGGTGAAGGGCATATTGAAGAAGAATCAGCCGAGTGGTTCTTGTGGGAGAACAACTCCATTTGGCTCACTAACTTCACACACCATCAGGCTTCCAAGCAGCTCTCAAGGAAACTCAGTTTTCACACTCTATGCTTAGTGCCCTTTGAGTGCATTATCTAGGAATGAACCTGGTAGAGCATCCCACACAAACGAATGCTCCACAAGCGGGTTTCACATGCCACCAACTCCACATTCTCAGGCAACTTCAGCGCCAAAGCCGTTTTCAGATAGCCCTCAATGCAAAGGCTCTAGACGCAAATCTTGGTGTGAGAGCTAATTCAATCAAGGAAACACTGCATGTTTTTGAAGGGCATATTGAAGAAGAATCAGCCGAGTGGTTCTTGTGGGAGAACAACTGCATTTGGCTCACTAACTTCACACACCATCAGGCTTCCAAGCAGCTCTCAAGGAAACTCAGTTTTCACACTCTATGCTTAGTGCCCTTTGAGTGCATTATCTAGGAATGAACCTGGCAGTGCATCCCACACAAACGAATGCTCCACATGCGGGTTTCACATGCCACCAACTCCACATTCTCAGGCAACTTCAGCGCCACAGCCGTTTGCAGATAGCCCTCAATGCAAAGGCTCTAGACGCAAATATTGGTGTGAGAGCTAATTCAATCAAGGAAACACTGCATGTTGGTGAAGGGCATATTGAAGAAGAATCAGCCGAGTGGTTCTTGTGGGAGAACAACTCCATTTGGCTCACTAACTTCACACACCATCAGGCTTCCAAGCAGCTCTCAAGGAAACTCAGTTTTCACACTCTATGCTTAGTCCCCTTTGAGGGCATTATCTAGGAATGAACCTGGTAGAGCATCCCACACAAACGAATGCTCCACAAGCGGGTTTCACATGCCACCAACTCCACATTCACAGACAACTTCAGCGCCAAAGCCACTTTCAGATAGCCCTCAATGCAAAGGCTCTAGACGCAAATATTGGTGTGAGAGCTAATTCAATCAAGGAAACACTGCATGTTGGTGAAGGGCATATTGAAGAAGAAGCAGCCGAGTGGTTCTTGTGGGAGAACAACTCCATTTGGCTCACTAACTTCACACACCATCAGGCTTCCAAGCAGCTCTCAAGGAAACTCAGTTTTCACAGTCTATGCTTAGTACCCTTTGAGGGCATTATCTAGGAATGAACCTGGTAGAGCATCCCACACAAACGAATGCTCCACAAGAGGGTTTCACATGCCACCAACTCCACATTCACAGACAAATTCAGTGCCAAAGCCACTTTCAGATAGCCCTCAATGCAAAGGCTCTAGACGCAAATATTGGTGTGAGAGCTAATTCAATCAAGGAAACACTGCATGTTGGTGAAGGGCATATTGAAGAAGAATCAGCCGAGTGGTTCTTGAGGGAGAACAACACCATTTGGCTCACTAACTTCACACACCATTAGGCTTCCAAGCAGCTCTCAAGGAAACTCAATTTTCACACTCTATGCTTAGTGCCCTTTGAGTGCATTATCTAGGAATGAACCTGGTAGAGCATCCCACACAAACGAATGCTCCACATGCGGGTTTCACATGCCACCAACTCCACATTCACAGACAACTTCAGCGCCAAAGCCGTTTTCAGATAGCCCTCAATGCAAAGGCTCTAGACGCAAATATTTGTGTGAGAGCTAATTCAATCAAGGAAACACTGCATGTTGGTGAAGGGCATATTGAAGAAGAATTAGCAGAGTGGTTCTTGTGGGAGAACAACTCCATTTGGCTCACTAACTTCACACACCATCAGGCTTCCAAGCAGCTCTCAAGGAAACTCAGTTTTCACACTCTATGCTTAGTGCCCTTTGAGTGCATTATCTAGGAATGAACCTGGTAGAGCATCCCACACAAACGAATGCTCCACATGCGGGTTTCACATGCCACCAACTCCACATTCTCAGGCAACTTCAGCGCCACAGCCGTTTTCAGATAGCCCTCAATGCAAAGGCTCTAGACGCCAATATTGGTGTGAGAGCTAATTCAATCAAGGAAACACTGCATGTTGGTGAAGGGCATATTGAAGAAGAATCAGCCGAGTGGTTCTTGTGGGAGAACAACTCCATTTGGCTCACTAACTTCACACACCATCAGGCTTCCAAGCAGCTCTCAAGGAAACTCAGTTTTCACACTCTATGCTTAGTGCCCTTTGGGTGCATTATCTAGGAATGAACCTGGCAGTGCATCCCACACAAACGAATGCTCCACATGCGGGTTTCACATGCCACCAACTCCACTTTCATACACAACTTCAGTGCCACAGCCGTTTGCAGATAGCCCTCAATGCAAAGGCTCTAGACGCAAATATTGGTGTGAGAGCTAATTCAATCAAGGAAACACTGCATGTTGGTGAAGGGCATATTGAAGAAGAATCAGCCGAGTGGTTCTTGTGGGAGAACAACTCCATTTGGCTCACTGACTTCACACACCATCAGGCTTCCAAGCAGCTCTCAAGGAAACTCAGTTTTCACACTCTATGCTTAGTGCCCTTTGAGTGCCTAGGACTGAAATGAAGCTTGGTGAGCATCCCACACAAACAAATGCTCCACAAGCGGGTTTCACATGCCATTAACTCCACATTCACAGGCAACATCAGCGCCACAGCCATTTCCAGTTAACCCTCAATGCAAAGGCTCTAGATGCAAATATTGGTGTGAGAGCTAATTCAATCAAGGAAACACTGCATGTTGGTGAAGGGCATATTGAAGAAGAATCAGCCGAGTGGTTCTTGTGGGAGAACAACTTCATTTCGCTCACTAACTTCACACACCATCAGGCTTCCAAGCAGCTCTCAAGGAAACTCAGTTTTCACACTCTATGCTTAGTGCCCTTTGAGTGCATTATCTAGGAATGAACCTGGTAGAGCATCCCACACAAACGAATGCTCCACATGCGGGTTTCACATGCCACCAACTCCACATTCACAGACAAATCAATTGGCTCACTAACTTCACACACCATCAGGCTTCCAAGCAGCTCTCAAGGAAACTCAGTTTTCACACTCTATGCTTATTGTCCTTTGAGTGCATTATCTAGGAATGAACCTGGTAGAGCATCCCACACAAACGAATGCTCCACATGCGGGTTTCACATGCCACCAACTCCACATTCACAGACAACTTCAGCGCCAAAGCCACTTTCAGATAGCCCTCAATGCAAAGGCTCGAGACGCAAATATTGGTGTGAGAGCTAATTCAATCAAGGAAACACTGCATGTTGGTGAAGGGCATATTGAAGAAGAAGCAGCCGAGTGGTTCTTGTGGAGAACAACTCCATTTGGCTCACTAACTTCACACACCATCAGGCTTCCAAGCAGCTCTCAAGGAAACTCAGTTTTCACACTCTATGCTTAGTGCCCTTTGAGTGCATTATCTAGGAATGAACCTGGTAGAGCATCCCACACAAACGAATGCTCCACAAGAGGGTTTCACATGCCACCAACTCCACATTCACAGGCAACTTCAGTGCCACAGCCGTTTTCAGATAGCCCTCAATGCAAAGGCTCTAGACGCAAATATTGGTGTGAGAGCTAATTCAATCAAGGAAACACTGCATGTTGGTGAAGGGCATATTGAAGAAGAATCAGCCGAGTGGTTCTTGTGGGAGAACAACTCCATTTGGCTCACTAACTTCACACACCATCAGGCTTCCAAGCAGCTCTCAAGGAAACTCAGTTTTCACACTCTATGCTTAGTCCCCTTTGAGGGCATTATCTAGGAATGAACCTGGTAGAGCATCCCACACAAATGAATGCTCCACATGCGGGTTTCACATGCCACCAACTCCACATTCACAGACAACTTCAGCGCCAAATCCACTTTCAGATAGCCCTCAATGCAAAGGCTCTAGACGCAAATATTGGTGTGAGAGCTAATTCAATCAAGGAAACACTGCATGTTGGTGAAGGGCATATTGAAGAAGAATCAGCCGAGTGGTTCTTGTGGGAGAACAACTCCATTTGGCTCACTAACTTCACACACCATCAGGCTTCCAAGCAGCTCTCAAGGAAACTCAGTTTTCACACTCTATGCTTAGTGCCCTTTGAGTGCATTATCTAGGAATGAACCTGGTAGAGCATCCCACACAAACGAATGCTCCACATGCGGGTTTCACATGCCACCAACTCCACATTCACAGACAAATCAATTGGCTCACTAACTTCACACACCATCAGGCTTCCAAGCAGCTCTCAAGGAAACTCAGTTTTCACACTCTATGCTTATTGTCCTTTGAGTGCATTATCTAGGAATGAACCTGGTAGAGCATCCCACACAAACGAATGCTCCACATGCGGGTTTCACATGCCACCAACTCCACATTCACAGACAACTTCAGCGCCAAAGCCACTTTCAGATAGCCCTCAATGCAAAGGCTCTAGACGCAAATATTTGTGTGAGAGCTAGTTCAATCAAGGAAACACTGCATGTTGGTGGAGGGCATATTGAAGAAGAATCAGCCGAGTGGTTCTTGTGGGAGAACAACTCCATTTGGCTCACTAACTTCACACACCATCAGGCTTCCAAGCAGCTCTCAAGGAAACTCAGTTTTCACAGTCTATGCTTAGAACCCTTTGAGGGCATTATCTAGGAATGAACCTGGTAGAGCATCCCACACAAACGAATGCTCCACAAGAGGGTTTCACATGCCACCAACTCCACATTCTCAGGCAACTTCAGCGCCACAGCCGTTTTCAGATAGCCCTCAATGCAAAGGCTCCAAAAGCAAATATTGGTGTGAGAGCTAATTCAATCAAGGAAACACTGCATGTTGGTGAAGGGCATATTGAAGAAGAATCAGCCGAGTGGTTCTTGTGGGAGAACAACTTCATTTCGCTCACTAACTTCACACACCATCAGGCTTCCAAGCAGCTCTCAAGGAAACTCAGTTTTCACACTCTATGCTTAGTGCCCTTTGAGTGCATTATCTAGGAATGAATCTGGTAGAGCATCCCACACAAACGAATGCTCCACATGCGGGTTTCACATGCCACCAACTCCACATTCTCAGGCAACTTCAGCGCCACAGCCGTTTTCAGATAGCCCTCAATGCAAAGGCTCTAGACGCAAATATTGATGTGAGAGCTAATTCAATCAAGGAAACACTGCATGTTGGTGAAGGGCATATTGAAGAAGAATCAGCCGAGTGGTTCTTGTGGGAGAACAACTCCATTTGGCTCACTAACTTCACACACCATCAGGCTTCCAAGCAGCTCTCAAGGAAACTCAGTTTTCACACTCTATGCTTAGTGCCCTTTGGGTACATTATCTAGGAATGAACCTGGCAGTGCATCCCACACAAACGAATGCTCCACAAGAGGGTTTCACATGCCACCAACTCCACATTCATACACAACTTCAGCGCCACAGCCGTTTGCAGATAGCCCTCAATGCAAAGGCTCTAGACGCAAATATTGGTGTGAGAGCTAATTCAATCAAGGAAACACTGCATGTTGGTGAAGTGCATATTGAAGAAGGATCAGCCGAGTGGTTCTTGTGGGAGAACAACTCCATTTGGCTCACTAACTTCACACACCATCAGGCTTCCAAGCAGCTCTCAAGGAAACTCAGTTTTCACAGTCTATGCTTAGAACCCTTTGAGGGCATTATCTAGGAATGAACCTGGTAGAGCATCCCACACAAACGAATGCTCCACAAGAGGGTTTCACATGCCACCAACTCCACATTCTCAGGCAACTTCAGCGCCACAGCCGTTTTCAGATAGCCCTCAATGCAAAGGCTCCAAAAGCAAATATTGGTGTGAGAGCTAATTCAATCAAGGAAACACTGCATGTTGGTGAAGGGCATATTGAAGAAGAATCAGCCGAGTGTTTCTTGTGGGAGAACAACTCCATTTGGCTCACTGACTTCACACACCATCAGGCTTCCAAGCAGCTCTCAAGGAAACTCAGTTTTCACACTCTATGCTTAGTGCCCTTTGAGGGCCTAGGACTGAAATGAAGCTTGGTGAGCATCCCACACAAACAAATGCTCCACAAGCGGGTTTCACATGCCATTAACTCCACATTCACAGGCAACATCAGCGCCACAGCCATTTCCAGTTAACCCTCAATGCAAAGGCTCTAGATGCAAATATTGGTGTGAGAGCTAATTCAATCAAGGAAACACTGCATGTTGGTGAAGGGCATATTGAAGAAGAATCAGCCGAGTGGTTCTTGTGGGAGAACAACTTCATTTCGCTCACTAACTTCACACACCATCAGGCTTCCAAGCAGCTCTCAAGGAAACTCAGTTTTCACACTCTATGCTTAGTGCCCTTTGAGTGCATTATCTAGGAATGAACCTGGTAGAGCATCCCACACAAACGAATGCTCCACATGCGGGTTTCACATGCCACCAACTCCACATTCACAGACAAATTCAGCGCCACAGCCACTTTCAGATAGCCCTCAATGCAAAGGCTCTAGACTCAAATATTGGTGTGAGAGCTAATTCAATCAAGGAAACACTGCATGTTGGTGAAGTGCATATTGAAGAAGAATCAGCCGAGTGGTTCTTGTGGGAGAACAACTCCATTTGGCTCACTAACTTCACACACCATCAGGCTTCCAAGCAGCTCTCAAGGAAACTCAGTTTTCACAGTCTATGCTTAGTACCCTTTGAGGGCATTATCTAGGAATGAACCTGGTAGAGCATCCCACACAAACGAATGCTCCACAAGAGGGTTTCACATGCCACCAACTCCACATTCTCAGGCAACTTCAGCGCCACAGCCGTTTTCAGATAGCCCTCAATGCAAAGGCTCCAAACGCAAATATTGGTGTGAGAGCTAATTCAATCAAGGAAACACTGCATGTTGGTGAAGGGCATATTGAAGAAGAATCAGCCGAGTGGTTCTTGTGGGAGAACAACTCCATTTGGCTCACTGACTTCACACACCATCAGGCTTCCAAGCAGCTCTCAAGGAAACTCAGTTTTCACACTCTATGCTTAGTGCCCTTTGAGTGCCTAGGACTGAAATGAAGCTTGGTGAGCATCCCACACAAACAAATGCTCCACAAGCGGGTTTCACATGCCATTAACTGCACATTCACAGGCAACATCAGCGCCACAGCCATTTCCAGTTAACCCTCAATGCAAAGGCTCTAGATGCAAATATTGGTGTGAGAGCTAATTCAATCAAGGTAACACTGCATGTTGGTGAAGGGCATATTGAAGAAGAATCAGCCGAGTGGTTCTTGTGGGAGAACAACTTCATTTCGCTCACTAACTTCACACACCATCAGGCTTCCAAGCAGCTCTCAAGGAAACTCAGTTTTCACACTCTATGCTTAGTGCCCTTTGAGTGCATTATCTAGGAATGAACCTGGTAGAGCATCCCACACAAACGAATGCTCCACAAGCGGGTTTCACATGCCACCAACTCCACATTCACAGACAAATTCAGCGCCACAGCCACTTTCAGATAGCCCTCAATGCAAAGGCTCTAGACGCAAATCTTGGTGTGAGAGCTAATTCAATCAAGGAAACACTGCATGTTGGTGAAGGGCATATTGAAGTAGAATCAGCCGAGTGGTTCTTGTGGGAGAACAACTTCATTTGGCTCACTAACTTCACACACCATCAGGCTTCCAAGCAGCTCTCAAGGAAACTCAGTTTTCACACTCTATGCTTAGTGCCCTTTGAGTGCATTATCTAGGAATGAACCTGGAACAGCATCCCACACAAACGAATGCTCCACATGCGGGTTTCACACGCCACCAACTCCACATTCACAGACAACTTCAGCGCCAAAGCCATTTTCAGATAGCCCTCAATTCAAAGGCTCTAGACGCAAATCTTGGTGTGAGAGCTAATTCAATCAAGGAAACACTGCATGTTGGTGAAGGGCATATTGAAGAAGAATTAGCAGAGTGGTTCTTGTGGGAGAACAACTCCATTTGGCTCACTGACTTCACACACCATCAGGCTTCCAAGCAGCTCTCAAGGAAACTCAGTTTTCACACACTATGCTTAGTGTCCTTTGAGTGCATTATCTAGGAATGAACCTGGTAGAGCATCTCACACAAACGAATGCTCCACATGCGGGTTTCACATGCCACCAACTCCACATTCACAGACAAATTCACCGCCACAGCCACTTTCAGATAGCCCTCAATGCAAAGGCTCTAGACGCAAATATTGATGTGAGAGCTAATTCAATCAAGGAAACACTGCATGTTGGTGAAGGGCATATTGAAGAAGAATCAGCCGAGTGGTTCTTGTGGGAGAACAACTCCATTTGGCTCACTAACTTCACACACCATCAGGCTTCCAAGCAGCTCTCAAGGAAACTCAGTTTTCACACTCTATGCTTATTGCCCTTTGAGTGCATTATCTAGGAATGAACCTGGTAGAGCATCCCACACAAACGAATGCTCCACATGCGGGTTTCACATGCCACCAACTCCACATTCACAGACAACTTCAGCGCCAAAACCGTTTTCAGATAGCCCTCAATGCAAAGGCTCTAAACGCAAATATTGGTGTGAGAGCTAATTCAATCAAGGAAACATTGCATGTTGGTGAAAGGCATATTGAAGAAGAATCAGCCGAGTGGTTCTTGTGGGAGAACAACACCATTTGGCTCACTAACTTCACACACCATCAGGCTTCCAAGCAGCTCTCAAGGAAACTCAGTTTTCACACTCTATGCTTAGTGCCCTTTGAGTGCATTATCTAGGAATGAACCTGGTAGAGCATCCCACACAAACGAATGCTCCACATGCGGGTTTCACATGCCACCAACTCCACATTCACAGACAAATTCAGCGCCAAAGCCACTTTCAGATAGCCCTCAATGCAAAGGCTCTAGACGCAAATCTTGGTGTGAGAGCTAATTCAATCAAGGAAACACTGCATGTTGGTGAAGGGCATATTGAAGAAGAATCAGCCGAGTGGTTCTTGTGGGAGAACAACTCCATTTAGCTCACAAACTTCACACACCATTAGGCTTCCAAGCAGCTCTCAAGGAAACTCAGTTTTCACACTCTATGCTTAGTGCCCTGTGAGTGCATTATCTAGGAATGAACCTGGTAGAGCATCCCACACAAACGAATGCTCCACATGCGGGTTTCACACGCCACCAACTCCACATTCACAGGCAACTTCAGCGCCACAGCCGTTTTCAGATAGCCCTCAATTCAAAGGCTCTACACGCAAATCTTGGTGTGAGAGCTAATTCAATCAAGGAAACACTGCATGTTGGTGAAGGGCATATTGAAGAAGAATCAGCCGAGTGGTTCTTGTGGGAGAACAACTCCATTTGGCTCACTGACTTCACACACCATCAGGCTTCCAAGCAGCTCTCAAGGAAACTCAGTTTTCACACACTATGCTTAGTGCCCTTTGAGTGCATTATCTAGGAATGAACCTGGTAGAGCATCCCACACAAACGAATGCTCCACAAGCGGGTTTCACATGCCACCAACTCCACATTCACAGACAACTTCAGCGCCAAAGCCACTTTCAGATAGCCCTCAATGCAAAGGGTCTAGACGCAAATATTGGTGTGAGAGCTAATTCAATCAAGGAAACACTGCATGTTGGTGAAGGGCATATTAAAGAAGAATCAGCCGAGTGGTTCTTGTGGGAGAACAACTCCATTTGGCTCACTAACTTCACACACCATCAGGCTTCCAAGCAGCTCCCATGGAAACTCAGTTTTCACACTCTATGCTTTGTGCCCTTTGAGTACCTAGGACTGAAATGAAGCTTGGTGAGCATCCCACACAAACAAATACTCCACACGCGGGTTTCACATGCCAACAACTCCACATTCACAGGCAACATCAGCGGCACAGCCGTTTTCAGATAACCCTCAATGCAAAGGCTCTAGATGCAAATCTTGGTGTGAGAGCTAATTCAATCAAGGAAACACTGCATGTTGGTGAAGGGCATATTGAAGAAGAATCAGCCGAGTGGTTCTTGTTGGAGAACAACTCCATTTGGCTCACTAACTTCACACACCATCAGGCTTCCAAGCAGCTCTCCTGGAAACTCAGTTTTCACACTCTATGCTTCGTGCCGTTTGAGTGCCTAGTACTGAAATGAAGCTTGGTGAGCATCCCACACAAACAAGTGCTCCACTTGCGGGTTTCACATGCCACCAACTCCACATTCACAGGCAACATCAGCGCCACAGCCGTTTTCGATAGCCCTCAATGCAAAGGCTCTAGACGCAAATATTGCTGTGAGAGCTAATTCAGTCAAGGAAACACTGCATGTTGGTGAAGGGCATATTGAAGAAGGATCAGCCGAGTGGTTCTTGTGGGAGAACAACTCCATTTGGCTCACTAACTTCACACACCATCAGGCTTCCAAGCAGCTCTCAAGGAAACTCAGTTTTCACACTCTATGCTTAGTGCCCTTTGAGTGCATTATCTAGGAATGAACCTGGGTGAGCATCCCACACAAACGAATGCTCCACATGCGGGTTTCACATGCCACCAACTGCACATTCTCAGGCAACTTCAGCGCCACAGCCCTTTTCAGATAGCCCTCAATGCAAAGGTTCTAGACGCAAATAATGGTGTGAGAGCTAATTCAATCAAGGAAACACTGCATGTTGGTGAAGGGCATATTGAAGAAGGATCAGCCGAGTGGTTCTTGTGGGAGAACAACTCCATTTGGCTCACTAACTTCACACACCATCAGGCTTCCAAGCAGCTCTAAAGGAAACTCAGTTTTCACACTCTATGCTTAGTGCCCTTTGAGTGCCTAGGACTGAAATGAAGCTTGGTGAGCATCCCACACAAACGAATGCTCCACATGCGGGTTTCACATGCCACCAACTCCACATTCTCAGGCAACTTCAGCGCCACAGCCGTTTTCAGATAACCCTCAATGCAAAGGCTCTAGACGCAAATATTGCTGTGAGAGCTAATTCAGTCAAGGAAACACTGCATGTTGGTGAAGGGCATATTGAAGAAGGATCAGCCGAGTGGTTCTTGTGGGAGAACAACTCCATTTGGCTCACTAACTTCACACACCATCAGGCTTCCAAGCAGCTCTCAAGAAAATTCAATTTTCACACTCTATGCTTAGTGCCCTTTGAGTGCATTATCTAGGAATGAACCTGGGTGAGCATCCCACACAAACGAATGCTCCACATGCGGGTTTCACATGCCACCAACTGCACATTCTCAGGCAACTTCAGCGCCACAGCCCTTTTCAGATAGCCCTCAATGCAAAGGTTCTAGACGCAAATATTGGTGTGAGAGCTAATTCAATCAAGGAAACACTGCATGTTGGTGAAGGGCATATTGAAGAAGGATCAGCTGAGTGGTTCTTGTGGGAGAACAACTCCATTTGGCTCACTAACTTCACACATCATCAGGCTTCCAAGCAGCTCTCAAGGAAACTCAGTTTTCACACTCTATGCTTAGTGCCCTTTGAGTGCCTAGGACTAAAATGAAGCTTGATGAGCATCCCACACAAACGAATGCTCCACATGCGGGTTTCACATGCCACCAACTCCACATTCTCAGGCAACTTCAGCGCCACAGCCGTTTTCAGATAGCCCTCAATGCAAAGGCTATAGACGCATATATTGGTGTGAGAGCTAATTCAATCAAGGAAACACTGCATGTTGGTGAAGGGCATATTGAAGAAGGATCAGCCAAGTGGCTCTTGTGGGAGAACAACTCCATTTGGCTCACTAACTTCACACACCATCAGGCTTCCAAGCAGCTCTCAAGAAAATTCAGTTTTCACACTCTATGCTTAGTGCCCTTTGAGTGCATTATCTAGGAATGAACCTGGTAGAGCATCCCACACAAACGAATGCTCCACATGCGGGTTTCACATGCCACCAACTCCACATTCTCAGGCAACTTCAGCGCCACAGCCGTTTTCAGATAGCCCTCAATGCAAAGGCTCTAGACGCAAATATTGCTGTGAGAGCTAATTCAATCAAGGAAACACTGCATGTTTTTGAAGGGCATATTGAAGAAGGATCAGCCGAGTGGTTCTTGTGGGAGAACAACTCCATTTGGCTCACTAACATCACACACCATCAGGCTTCCAAGCAGCTCTCCAGGAAACTCAGTTTTCACACTCTATGCTTAGTGCCCTTTGAGTGCATTATCTAGGAATGAACCTGGTAGAGCATCCCACACAAACGAATGCTCCACATGCGGGTTTCACATGCCACCAACTCCACATTCTCAGGCAACTTCAGCGCCACAGCCATTTTCGATAGCCCTCAATGCAAAGGCTCTAGACGCAAATATTGCTGTGAGAGCTAATTCAGTCAAGGAAACACTGCATGTTGGTGAAGGGCATATTGAAGAAGGATCAGCCGAGTGGTTCTTGTGGGAGAACAACTCCATTTGGCTCACTAACTTCACACACCATCAGGCTTCCAAGCAGCTCTCAAGAAAATTCAATTTTCACACTCTATGCTTAGTGCCCTTTGAGTGCATTATCTAGGAATGAACCTGGGTGAGCATCCCACACAAACGAATGCTCCACATGCGGGTTTCACATGCCACCAACTCCACATTCTCAGGCAACTTCAGCGCCACAGCCGTTTTCAGATAGCCCTCAATGCAAAGGTTCTAGACGCAAATATTGGTGTGAGAGCTAATTCAATCAAGGAAACACTGCATGTTGGTGAAGGGCATATTGAAGAAGGATCAGCCGAGTGGTTCTTGTGGGAGAACAACTCCATTTGGCTCACTAACTTCACACACCATCAGGCTTCCAAGCAGCTCTCAAGGAAACTCAGTTTTCACACTCTATGCTTAGTGCCCTTTGAGTGCCTAGGACTAAAATGAAGCTTGGTGAGCATCCCACACAAACGAATGCTCCACATGCGGGTTTCACATGCCACCAACTCCACATTCTCAGGCAACTTCAGCGCCACAGCCGTTTTCAGATAGCCCTCAATTCAAAGGCTCTACACGCAAATCTTGGTGTGAGAGCTAATTCAATCAAGGAAACACTGCATGTTGGTGAAGGGCATATTGAAGAAGAATCAGCCGAGTGGTTCTTGTGGGAGAACAACTCCATTTGGCTCACTGACTTCACACACCATCAGGCTTCCAAGCAGCTCTCAAGGAAACTCAGTTTTCACACACTATGCTTAGTGCCCTTTGAGTGCATTATCTAGGAATGAACCTGGTAGAGCATCCCACACAAACGAATGCTCCACAAGCGGGTTTCACATGCCACCAACTCCACATTCACAGACAACTTCAGCGCCAAAGCCACTTTCAGATAGCCCTCAATGCAAAGGGTCTAGACGCAAATATTGGTGTGAGAGCTAATTCAATCAAGGAAACACTGCATGTTGGTGAAGGGCATATTAAAGAAGAATCAGCCGAGTGGTTCTTGTGGGAGAACAACTCCATTTGGCTCACTAACTTCACACACCATCAGGCTTCCAAGCAGCTCCCATGGAAACTCAGTTTTCACACTCTATGCTTTGTGCCCTTTGAGTACCTAGGACTGAAATGAAGCTTGGTGAGCATCCCACACAAACAAATACTCCACACGCGGGTTTCACATGCCAACAACTCCACATTCACAGGCAACATCAGCGGCACAGCCGTTTTCAGATAACCCTCAATGCAAAGGCTCTAGACGCAAATCTTGGTGTGAGAGCTAATTCAATCAAGGAAACACTGCATGTTGGTGAAGGGCATATTGAAGAAGAATCAGCCGAGTGGTTCTTGTTGGAGAACAACTCCATTTGGCTCACTAACTTCACACACCATCAGGCTTCCAAGCAGCTCTCAAGGAAACTCAGTTTTCACACTCTATGCTTCGTGCCGTTTGAGTGCCTAGTACTGAAATGAAGCTTGGTGAGCATCCCACACAAACAAGTGCTCCACTTGCGGGTTTCACATGCCACCAACTCCACATTCACAGGCAACATCAGCGCCACAGTCGTTTTCAGATAGCCCTCAGTGCAAAGGCTCTAGATGCAAATATTGGTGTGAGAGCTAATTCAATCAAGGAAACACTGCATGTTGGTGAAGGGCATATTGAAGAAGAATCAGCCTAGTGGTACTTCTGGGAGAACAACTTCATTTCGCTCACTAACTTCACACACCATCAGGCTTCCAAGCAGCTCTCAAGGAAACTCAGTTTTCACACTCTATGCTTAGTGCCCTTTGAGGGCATTATCTAGGAATGAACCTGGTAGAGCATCCCACACAAACGAATGCTCCACATGCGGGTTTCACATGCCACCAACTCCACATTCTCAGGCAACTTCAGCGCCACAGCCGTTTTCGATAGCCCTCAATGCAAAGGCTCTAGACGCAAATATTGCTGTGAGAGCTAATTCAGTCAAGGAAACACTGCATGTTGGTGAAGGGCATATTGAAGAAGGATCAGCCGAGTGGTTCTTGTGGGAGAACAACTCCATTTGGCTCACTAACTTCACACACCATCAGGCTTCCAAGCAGCTCTCAAGAAAATTCAATTTTCACACTCTATGCTTAGTGCCCTTTGAGTGCATTATCTAGGAATGAACCTGGGTGAGCATCCCACACAAACGAATGCTCCACATGCGGGTTTCACATGCCACCAACTGCACATTCTCAGGCAACTTCAGCGCCACAGCCCTTTTCAGATAGCCCTCAATGCAAAGGTTCTAGACGCAAATAATGGTGTGAGAGCTAATTCAATCAAGGAAACACTGCATGTTGGTGAAGGGCATATTGAAGAAGGATCAGCCGAGTGGTTCTTGTGGGAGAACAACTCCATTTGGCTCACTAACTTCACACACCAGCAGGCTTCCAAGCAGCTCTAAAGGAAACTCAGTTTTCACACTCTATGCTTAGTGCCCTTTGAGTGCCTAGGACTGAAATGAAGCTTGGTGAGCATCCCACACAAACGAATGCTCCACATGCGGGTTTCACATGCCACCAACTCCACATTCTCAGGCAACTTCAGCGCCACAGCCGTTTTCGATAGCCCTAAATGCAAAGGCTCTAGACGCAAATATTGCTGTGAGAGCTAATTCAGTCAAGGAAACACTGCATGTTGGTGAAGGGCATATTGAAGAAGGATCAGCCGAGTGGTTCTTGTGGGAGAACAACTCCATTTGGCTCACTAACTTCACACACCATCAGGCTTCCAAGCAGCTCTCAAGAAAATTCAATTTTCACACTCTATGCTTAGTGCCCTTTGAGTGCATTATCTAGGAATGAACCTGGGTGAGCATCCCACACAAACGAATGCTCCACATGCGGGTTTCACATGCCACCAACTGCACATTCTCAGGCAACTTCAGCGCCACAGCCCTTTTCAGATAGCCCTCAATGCAAAGGTTCTAGACGCAAATATTGGTGTGAGAGCTAATTCAATCAAGGAAACACTGCATGTTGGTGAAGGGCATATTGAAGAAGGATCAGCCGAGTGGTTCTTGTGGGAGAACAACTCCATTTGGCTCACTAACTTCACACATCATCAGGCTTCCAAGCAGCTCTCAAGGAAACTCAGTTTTCACACTCTATGCTTAGTGCCCTTTGAGTGCCTAGGACTAAAATGAAGCTTGATGAGCATCCCACACAAATGAATGCTCCACATGCGGGTTTCACATGCCACCAACTCCACATTCTCAGGCAACTTCAGCGCCACAGCCGTTTTCAGATAGCCCTCAATGCAAAGGCTATAGACGCATATATTGGTGTGAGAGCTAATTCAATCAAGGAAACACTGCATGTTGGTGAAGGGCATATTGAAGAAGGATCAGCCAAGTGGCTCTTGTGGGAGAACAACTCCATTTGGCTCACTAACTTCACACACCATCAGGCTTCCAAGCAGCTCTCAAGAAAATTCAGTTTTCACACTCTATGCTTAGTGCCCTTTGAGTGCATTATCTAGGAATGAACCTGGGTGAGCATCCCACACAAACGAATGCTCCACATGCGGGTTTCACATGCCACCAACTCCACATTCTCAGGCAACTTCAGCGCCACAGCCGTTTTCAGATAGCCCTCAATGCAAAGGCTCTAGACGCAAATATTGGTGTGAGAGCTAATTCAATCAAGGAAACACTGCATGTTTTTGAAGCACATATTGAAGAAGGATCAGCCGAGTGGTTCTTGTGGGAGAACAACTCCATTTGGCTCACTAACATCACACACCATCAGGCTTCCAAGCAGCTCTCCAGGAAACTCAGTTTTCACACTCTATGCTTAGTGCCCTTTGAGTGCATTATCTAGGAATGAACCTGGTAGAGCATCCCACACAAACGAATGCTCCACATGCGGGTTTCACATGCCACCAACTCCACATTCTCAGGCAACTTCAGCGCCACAGCCGTTTTCGATAGCCCTCAATGCAAAGGCTCTAGACGCAAATATTGCTGTGAGAGCTAATTCAGTCAAGGAAACACTGCATGTTGGTGAAGGGCATATTGAAGAAGGATCAGCCGAGTGGTTCTTGTGGGAGAACAACTCCATTTGGCTCACTAACTTCACACACCATCAGGCTTCCAAGCAGCTCTCAAGAAAATTCAATTTTCACACTCTATGCTTAGTGCCCTTTGAGTGCATTATCTAGGAATGAACCTGGGTGAGCATCCCACACAAACGAATGCTCCACATGCGGGTTTCACATGCCACCAACTGCACATTCTCAGGCAACTTCAGCGCCACAGCCCTTTTCAGATAGCCCTCAATGCAAAGGCTCTAGACGCATATATTGGTGTGAGAGCTAATTCAATCAAGGAAACACTGCATGTTGGTGAAGGGCATATTGAAGAAGGATCAGCCGAGTGGCTCTTGTGGGAGAACAACTCCATTTGGCTCACTAACTTCACACACCATCAGGCTTCCAAGCAGCTCTCAAGAAAATTCAGTTTTCACACTCTATGCTTAGTGCCCTTTGAGTGCATTATCTAGGAATGAACCTGGGTGAGCATCCCACACAAACGAATGCTCCACATGCGGGTTTCACATGCCACCAACTCCACATTCTCAGGCAACTTCAGCGCCACAGCCGTTTTCAGATAGCCCTCAATGCAAAGGCTCTAGACGCAAATATTGGTGTGAGAGCTAATTCAATCAAGGAAACACTGCATGTTGGTGAAGGGCATATTGAAGAAGGATCAGCCGAGTGGTTCTTGTGGGAGAACAACTCCATTTGGCTCACTAACATCACACACCATCAGGCTTCCAAGCAGCTCTCCAGGAAACTCAGTTTTCACACTCTATGCTTAGTGCCCTTTGAGTGCATTATCTAGGAATGAACCTGGTAGAGCATCCCACACAAACGAATGCTCCACATGCGGGTTTCACATGCCACCAACTCCACATTCTCAGGCAACTTCAGCGCCACAGCCGTTTTCAGATAGCCCTCAATGCAAAGGCTCTAGACGCCAATATTGGTGTGAGAGCTAATTCAATCAAGGAAACACTGCATGTTGGTGAAGGGCATATTGAAGAAGGATCAGCCGAGTGGTTCTTGTGGGAGAACAACTCCATTTGGCTCACTAACTTCACATACCATCAGGCTTCCAAGCAGCTCTCCTGGAAACTCAGTTTTCACACTCTATGCTTAGTGCCCTTTGAGTGCATTATCTAGGAATGAACCTGGGTGAGCATCCCACACAAACGAATGCTCCACATGCGGGTTTCACATGCCACCAACTCCACATTCTCAGGCAACTTCAGCGCCACAGCCGTTTTCAGATAGCCCTCAATGCAAAGGCTCTAGACGCAAATATTTGTGTGAGAGCTAATTCAATCAAGGAAACACTGCATGTTGGTGAAGGGCATGTTGAAGAAGGATCAGCCGAGTGGTTCTTGTGGGAGAACAACTCCATTTGGCTCACTAACTTCATACACCATCAGGCTTCCAAGCAGCTCTCAAGGAAACTCAGTTTTCACACTCTATGCTTAGTGCCCTTTGAGTGCCTAGGACTGAAATGAAGCTTGGTGAGCATCCCACACAAACGAATGCTCCACATGCGGGTTTCACATGCCACCAACTCCACATTCTCAGACCACTTCAGCGCCACAGCCGTTTTCAGATAGCCCTCAATGCAAAGGCTCTAGACGCAAATATTGCTGTGAGAGCTAATTCAGTCAAGGAAACACTGCATGTTGGTGAAGGGCATATTGAAGAAGGATCAGCCGAGTGGTTCTTGTGGGAGAACAACTCCATTTGGCTCACTAACTTCACACACCATCAGGCTTCCAAGCAGCTCTCCAGGAAACTCAGTTTTCACACTCTATGCTTAGTGCCCTTTGAGTGCCTAGGACTGAAATGAAGCTTGGTGAGCATCCCACACAAACGAATGCTCCACATGCGGGTTTCACATGCCACCAACTCCACATTCTCAGGCAACTTCAGCGCCACAGCCGTTTTCAGATAGCCCTCAATGCAAAGGCTCTAGGTGCAAATATTGGTGTGAGAGCTAATTCAATCAAGGAAACACTGCATGTTGGTGAAGGGCATATTGAAGAAGGATCAGCCGAGTGGTTCTTGTGGGAGAACAACTCCATTTGGCTCACTAACTTCACACACCATCAGGCTTCCAAGCAGCTCTCCAGGAAACTCATTTTTTACACTCTATGCTTAGTGCCCTTTGAGTGCCTAGGACTGAAATGAAGCTTGGTGAGCATCCCACACAAACGAATGCTCCACATGCAGGTTTCACATGCCACCAACTCCACATTCACAGGCAACTTCAGCGCCAAAGCCGTTTTCAGATAGCCCTCAATGCAAAGGCTCTAGACGCAAATATTGGTGTGAGAGCTAATTCAATCAAGGAAACACTGCATGTTTTTGAAGGGCATATTGAAGAAGGATCAGCCGAGTGGTTCTTGTGGGAGAACAACTCCATTTGGCTCACTAACTTCACACACCATCAGGCTTCCAAGCAGCTCTCAAGGAAACTCAGTTTTCACACTCTATGCTTAGTGCCCTTTGAGTGCATTATCTAGGAATGAACCTGGTAGAGTATGCCACACAAACGAATGCTCCACATGCGGGTTTCACATGCCACCAACTCCACATTCACTGGCAACTTCAGCGCCACAGCCGTTTTCAGATAACCCTCAATGCAAAGGCTCTAAACGCATATATTGGTGTGAGAGCTAATTCAATCAAGGAAACACTGCATGTTGGTGAAGGGCATATTGAAGAAGGATCAGCCGAGTGGTTCTTGTGGGAGAACAACTCCATTTGGCTCACTAACTTCACATACCATCAGGCTTCCAAGCAGCTCTCAAGGAAACTCAGGTTTCACACTCTATGCTTAGTGCCCTTTGAGTGCATTATCTAGGAATGAACCTGGTAGAGCATCCCACACAAACGAATGCTCCACATGCGGGTTTCACATGCCACCAACTCCACATTCTCAGGCAACTTCAGCGCCACAGCCATTTTCAGATAGCCCTCAATGCAAAGGCTCTAGGCGCAAATATTGCTGTTAGAGCTAATTCAATCAAGGAAACACTGCATGTTGGTGAAGGGCATATTGAAGAAGGATCAGCCGAGTGGTTCTTGTGGGAGAACAACTCCATTTGGCTCACTAACTTCACACACCATCAGGCTTCCAAGCAGCTCTCCAGGAAACTCATTTTTCACACTCTATGCTTAGTGCCCTTTGAGTGCCTAGGACTGAAATGAAGCTTGGTGAGCATCCCACACAAACGAATGCTCCACATGCGGGTTTCACATGCCACCAACTCCACATTCTCAGGCAACTTCAGCGCCACAGCCGTTTTCAGATAACCCTCAATGCAAAGGCTCTAGACGCAAATATTGGTGTGAGAGCTAATTCAATCAAGGAAACACTGCATGTTGGTGAAGGGCATATTGAAGAAGATCAGCCGAGTGGTTCTTGTGGGAGAACAACTCCATTTGGCTCACTAACTTCACACACCATCAGGCTTCCAAGCAGCTCTCAAGGAAACTCAGTTTTCACACTCTATGCTTAGTGCCCTTTGAGTGCATTATCTAGGAATGAACCTGGTAGAGCATCCCACACAAACGAATGCTCCACATGCGGGCTTCACATGCCACCAACTTCACATTCTCAGGCAACTTCAGCGCCACAGCCGTTTTCAGATAGCCCTCAATGCAAAGGCTCTAGACGCAAATATTGGTGTGAGAGCTAATTCAATCAAGGAAACACTGCATGTTGGTGAAGGGCATATTGAAGAAGATCAGCCGAGTGGTTCTTGTGGGAGAACAACTCCATTTGGCTCTCTAACTTCACACACCATCAGGCTTCCAAGCAGCTCTCAAGGAAACTCAGTTTTCACACTCTATGCTTAGTGCCCTTTGAGTGCATTATCTAGGAATGAACCTGGTAGAGCATCCCACACAAACGAATGCTCCACATGCGGGTTTCACATGCCACCAACTCCACATTCTCAGGCAACTTCAGCGCCACAGCCGTTTTCAGATAGCCCTCAATGCAAAGGCTCTAGGCGCAAATATTGCTGTGAGAGCTAATTCAGTCAAGGAAACACTGCATGTTGGTGAAGGGCATATTGAAGAAGGATCAGCTGAGTTCTTCTTGTGGGAGAACAACTCCATTTGGCTCACTAACTTCACACACCATCAGGCTTCCAAGCAGCTCTCCAGGAAACTCAGTTTTCACACTCTATGCTTAGTGCCCTTTGAGTGCATTATCTAGGAATGAACCTGGTAGAGCATCCCACACAAACGAATGCTCCACATGCGGGTTTCACATGCCACCAACTCCACATTCTCAGGCAACTTCAGCGCCACAGCCGTTTTCAGATAGCCCTCAATGCAAAGGCTCTAGGCGCAAATATTGCTGTGAGAGCTAATTCAGTCAAGGAAACACTGCATGTTGGTGAAGGGCATATTGAAGAAGGATCAGCTGAGTGGTTCTTGTGGGAGAACAACTCCATTTGGCTCACTAACTTCACACACCATCAGGCTTCCAAGCAGCTCTAAAGGAAACTCAGTTTTCACACTCTATGCTTAGTGCCCTTTGAGTGCCTAGGACTGAAATGAAGCTTGGTGAGCATCCCACACAAACGAATGCTCCACATGCGGGTTTCACATGCCAACAACTCCACATTCACAGGCAACTTCAGCGCCACAGCCGTTTTCAGATAGCCCTCAATGCAAAGGCTCTAGACGCAAATATTGGTGTGAGAGCTAATTCAATCAAGGAAACACTGCATGTTGGTGAAGGGCATATTGAAGAAGGATCAGCCGAGTGGTTCTTGTGGGAGAACAACTCCATTTGGCTCACTAACTTCACACACCATCAGGCTTCCAAGCAGCTCTCAAGGAAACTCAGTTTTCACACTCTATGCTTAGTGCCCTTTGAAAGCAATATCTAGGAATGAACCTGGTAGAGCATCCCACACAAACGAATGCTCCACATGCGGGTTTCACATGCCACCAACTCCACATTCACAGGCAACTTCAGCGCCACAGCCGTTTTCTGATAACCCTCAATGCAAAGCCTCTAGATGCCAATCTTGGTGTGAGAGCTAATTCAATCAAGGAAACACTGCATGTTGGTGAAGGGCATATTGAAGAAGGATCAGCCGAGTGGTTCTTGTGGGAGAACAACTCCATTTGGCTCACTAACTTCACACACCATCAGGCTTCCAAGCAGCTCTCAAGAAAACTCAGTTATCACACTCTATGCTTACTGCCCTTTGAGTGCATTATCTAGGAATGAACCTGGCAGAGCATCCCACACAAACGAATGCTCCACATGCGGATTTCACATGCCACCAACTCCACATTCTCAGGCAACTTCAGCGCCACAGCCGTTTTCAGATAGCCCTCAATGCAAAGGCTCTAGACGCAAATATTGGTGTGAGAGCTAATTCAATCAAGGAAACACTGCATGTTGGTGAAGGGCATATTGAAGAAGGATCAGCCGAGTGGTTCTTGTGGGAGAACAACTCCATTTGGCTCACTAACTTCACACACCATCAGGCTTCCAAGCAGCTCTCAAGGAAACTCAGTTTTCACACTCTATGCTTAGTGCCCTTTGAGTGCATTATCTAGGAATGAAGCTGGTAGAGCATGCCACACGAACGAATGCTCCACATGCGGGTTTCACATGCCACCAACTCCACATTCACTGGCAACTTCAGCGCCACAGCCGTTTTCAGATAGCCCTCAATGCAAAGGCTCTAGATGCAAATATTGGTGTGAGAGCTAATTCAATCAAGGAAACACTGCATGTTGGTGAAGGGCATATTGAAGAAGGATCAGCCGAGTGGTTCTTGTGGGAGAACAACTCCATTTGGCTCACTAACTTCACACACCATCAGGCTTCCAAGCAGCTCTCCTGGAAACTCAGTTTTCACACTCTATGCTTAGTGCCCTTTGAGTGCCTAGGACTGAAATGAAGCTTGGTGAGCATCCCACACAAACGAATGCTCCACATGCGGGTTTCACATGCCACCAACTCCACATTCTCAGACCACTTCAGCGCCAAAGCCGTTTTCAGATAGCCCTCAATGCAAAGGCTCTAGACGCAAATATTGCTGTGAGAGGTAATTCAGTCAAGGAAACACTGCATGTTGGTGAAGGGCATATTGAAGAAGGATCAGCCGAGTGGTTCTTGTGGGAGAACAACTCCATTTGGCTCACTAACTTCACACACCATCAGGCTTCCAAGCAGCTCTCCAGGAAACTCAGTTTTCACACTCTATGCTTAGTGCCCTTTGAGTGCCTAGGACTGAAATGAAGCTTGGTGAGCATAACACACAAACGAATGCTCCACATGCGGGTTTCACATGCCACCAACTCCACATTCACAGGCAACTTCAGCGCCACAGCCGTTTTCAGATAACCCTCAATGCAAAGGCTCTAGACGCAAATATTGCTGTGAGAGCTAATTCAATCAAGGAAACACTGCATGTTGGTGAAGGGCATATTGAAGAAGGATCAGCCGAGTGGTTCTTGTGGGAGAACAACTCCATTTGGCTCACTAACTTCACACACCATCAGGCTTCCAAGCAGCTCTCCTGGAAACTCAGTTTTCACACTCTATGCTTAGTGCCCTTTGAGTGCCTAGGACTGAAATGAAGCTTGGTGAGCATCCCACACAAACGAATGCTCCACATGCGGGTTTCACATGCTACCAACTCCACATTCACTGGCAAATTCAGCGCCACAGCCGTTTTCAGATAACCCTCAATGCAAAGGCTCTAGACGCATATATTGGTGTGAGAGCTAATTCAATCAAGGAAACACTGCATGTTGGTGAAGGGCATATTGAAGAAGGATCAGCCGAGTGGTTCTTGTGGGAGAACAACTCCATTTGGCTCACTAACTTCACATACCATCAGGCTTCCAAGCAGCTCTCAAGGAAACTCAGTTTTCACACTCTATGCTTAGTGCCCTTTGAGTGCATTATCTAGGAATGAACCTGGGTGAGCATCCCACACAAACGAATGCTCCACATGCGGGTTTCACATGCCACCAACTCCACATTCTCAGGCAACTTCAGCGCCACAGCCGTTTTCAGATAGCCCTCAATGCAAAGGCTCTAGACGCAAATATTGCTGTGAGAGCTAATTCAGTCAAGGAAACACTGCATGTTGGTGAAGGGCATATTGAAGAAGGATCAGCCGAGTGGTTCTTGTGGGAGAACAACTCCATTTGGCTCACTAACTTCACACACCATCAGGCTTCCAAGCAGCTCTCCAGGAAACTCAGTTTTCACACTCTATGCTTAGTGCCCTTTGAGTGCCTAGGACTGAAATGAAGCTTGGTGAGCATAACACACAAACGAATGCTCCACATGCGGATTTCACATGCCACCAACTCCACATTCACTGGCAACTTCAGCGCCACAGCCGTTTTCAGATAACCCTCAATGCAAAGGCTCTAGACGCATATATTGGTGTGAGAGCTAATTCAATCAAGGAAACACTGCATGTTGGTGAAGGGCATATTGAAGAAGGATCAGCCGAGTGGTTCTTGTGGGAGAACAACTCCATTTGGCTCACTAACTTCACATACCATCAGGCTTCCAAGCAGCTCTCCTGGAAACTCAGTTTTCACACTCTATGCTTAGTGCCCTTTGAGTGCATTACCTAGGAATGAACCTGGGTGAGCATCCCACACAAACGAATGCTCCACATGCGGGTTTCACATGCCAACAACTCCACATTCTCAGGCAACTTCAGCGCCACAGCCCTTTTCAGATAGCCCTCAATGCAAAGGCTCTAGACGCAAATATTGCTGTGAGAGCTAATTCAGTCAAGGAAACACTGCATGTTGGTGAAGGGCATATTGAAGAAGGATCAGCCGAGTGGTTCTTGTGGGAGAACAACTCCATTTGGCTCACTAACTTCACACACCATCAGGCTTCCAAGCAGCTCTCCAGGAACCTCAGTTTTCACACTCTATGCTTAGTGCCCTTTGAGTGCCTAGGACTGAAATGAAGCTTGGTGAGCATCCCACACAAACGAATGCTCCACATGCAGGGTTCACATGCCACCAACTCCACATTCTCAGGCAACTTCAGCGCCACAGCCGTTTTCAGATAGCCCTCAATGCAAAGGCTCTAGGTGCAAATATTGCTGTGAGAGCTAATTCAGTCAAGGAAACACTGCATGTTGGTGAAGGGCATATTGAAGAAGGATCAGCCGAGTGGTTCTTGTGGGAGAACAACTCCATTTGGCTCACTAACTTCACACACCATCAGGCTTCCAAGCAGCTCTCCAGGAAACTCAGTTTTCACACTCTATGCTTAGTGTCCATTGAGTGCCTAGGACTGAAATGAAGCTTGGTGAGCATCCCACACAAACCAATGCTCCACATGCCGGTTTCACATGCCACCAACTCCACATTCACAGGCAACTTCAGCGCCACAGCCGTTTGCAGATAGCCCTCAATGCAAAGGCTCTAGACGCAAATATTGGTGTGAGAGCTAATTCAATCAAGGAAACACTGCATGTTTTTGAAGGGCATATTGAAGAAGGATCAGCCGAGTGGTTCTTGTGGGAGAACAACTCCATTTGGCTCACTAACTTCACACACCATCAGGCTTCCAAGCAGCTCTCAAGGAAACTCAGTTTTCACACTCTATGCTTAGTGCCCTTTGAGTGCATTATCTAGGAATGAACCTGGGTGAGCATCCCACACAAACGAATGCTCCACATGCGGGTTTCACATGCTACCAACTCCACATTCACTGGCAACTTCAGCGCCACAGCCTTTTTCAGATAACCCTCAATGCAAAGGCTCTAGACGCATATATTGGTGTGAGAGCTAATTCAATCAAGGAAACACTGCATGTTGGTGAAGGGCATATTGAAGAAGGATCAGCCGAGTGGTTCTTGTGGGAGAACAACTCCATTTGGCTCACTAACTTCACACACCATCAGGCTTCCAAGCAGCTCTCCTGGAAACTCAGGTTTCACACTCTATGCTTAGTGCCCTTTGAGTACATTATCTAGGAATGAACCTGGTAGAGCATCCCACACAAACGAATGCTCCACATGCGGGTTTCACATGCCACCAACTCCACATTCACAGGCAACTTCAGCGCCACAGCCGTTTTCAGATAGCCCTCAATGCAAACGCTCTAGACGCAAATATTGCTGTTAGAGCTAATTCAATCAAGGAAACACTGCATGTTGGTGAAGGGCATATTGAAGAAGGATCAGCCGAGTGGTTCTTGTGGGAGAACAACTCCATTTGGCTCACTAACTTCACACACCATCAGGCTTCCAAGCAGCTCTCCAGGAAACTCAGTTTTCACACTCTATGCTTAGTGCCCTTTGAGAGCCTAGGACTGAAATGAAGCTTGGTGAGCACCCCACACAAACGAATGCTCCACATGCGGGTTTCACATGCCACCAACTCCACATTCTCAGGCAACTTCAGCGCCACAGCCGTTTTCAGATAGCCCTCAATGCAAAGGCTCTAGACGCAAATATTGGTGTGAGAGCTAATTCAATCAAGGAAACACTGCATGTTGGTGAAGGGCATATTGAAGATGATCAGCCGAGTGGTTCTTGTGGGAGAACAACTCCATTTGGCTCACTAACTTCACACACCATCAGGCTTCCAAGCAGCTCTCAAAGAAACTCAGTTTTCACACTCTATGCTTAGTGCCCTTTGAGTGCATTATCTAGGAATGAACCTGGTAGAGCATCCCACACAAACGAATGCTCCACATGCGGGTTTCACATGCCACCAACTCCACATTCTCAGACTACTTCAGCGCCGCAGCCGTTTTCAGATAGACCTCAATGCAAAGGCTCTAGATGCAAATATTGCTGTGAGAGCTAATTCAGTCAAGGAAACACTGCATGTTGGTGAAGGGCATATTGAAGAAGGATCAGCCGAGTGGTTCTTGTGGGAGAACAACTCCATTTGGCTCACTAACTTCACACACCATCAGGCTTCCAAGCAGCTCTCCAGGAAACTCAGTTTTCACACTCTATGCTTAGTGCCCTTTGAGTGCATTATCTAGGAATGAACCTGGTAGAGCATCCCACACAAACGAATGCTCCACATGCGGGTTTCACATGCCACCAACTCCACATTCTCAGGCAACTTCAGCGCCACAGCCCTTTTCAGATAGCCCTCAATGCAAAGGCTCTAGACGCAGGTTTTGGTGTGCGAGCTAATTCAATCAAGGAAACACTGCATGTTGGTGAAGGGCTTATTGAAGAAGGATCAGCCGAGTGGTTCTTGTGGGAGAACAACTCCATTTGGCTCACTAACTTCACACACCATCAGGCTTCCAAGCAGCTCTCAAGGAAACTCAGTTTTCACACTCTATGCTTAGTGCCCTTTGAGTGCCTAGGACTGAAATGAAGCTTGGTGAGCATCCTACACAAACGAATGCTCCACATGCGGGTTTCACATGCCACCAACTCCACATTCTCAGGCAACTTCAGCGCCACAGCCGTTTTCAGATAGCCCTCAATGCAAAGGCTCTAGACGCAAATATTGCTGTGAGAGCTAATTCAGTCAAGGAAACACTGCATGTTGGTGAAGGGCATATTGAAGAAGGATCAGCCGAGTGGTTCTTGTGGGAGAACAACTCCATTTGGCTCACTAACTTCACACACCATCAGGCTTCCAAGCAGCTCTCCTGGAAACTCAGTTTTCACACTCTATGCTTAGTGCCCTTTGAGTGCCTAGGACTGAAATGAAGCTTGGTGAGCATCCCACACAAACGAATGCTCCACATGCGGGTTTCACATGCCACCAACTCCACATTCTCAGGCAACTTCAGCGCCACAGCCGTTTTCAGATAGCCCTCAATGCAAAGGCTCTAGACGCAAATATTGCTGTGAGAGCTAATTCAATCAAGGAAACACTGCATGTTGGTGAAGGGCATATTGAAGAAGGATCAGCCGAGTGGTTCTTGTGGGAGAACAACTCCATTTGGCTCACTAACTTCACACACCATCAGGCTTCCAAGCAGCTCTCCTGGAAACTCAGTTTTCACACTCTATGCTTAGTGCCCTTTGAGTGCCTAGGACTGAAATGAAGCTTGGTGAGCATAACACACAAACGAATGCTCCACATGCGGGTTTCACATGCCACCAACTCCACATTCTCAGGCAACTTCAGCGCCACAGCCGTTTTCAGATAGCCCTCAATGCAAAGGCTCTAGACGCAAATATTGCTGTGAGAGCTAATTCAGTCAAGGAAACACTGCATGTTGGTGAAGGGCATATTGAAGAAGGATCAGCCGAGTGGTTCTTGTGGGAGAACAACTCCATTTGGCTCACTAACTTCACACACCATCAGGCTTCCAAGCAGCTCTCCAGGAAACTCAGTTTTCACACTCTATGCTTAGTGCCCTTTGAGTGCCTAGGACTGAAATGAAGCTTGGTGAGCATCCCACACAAATGAATGCTCCACATGCAGGTTTCACATGCCACCAACTCCACATTCTCAGGCAACTTCAGCGCCGCAGCCGTTTTCAGATAGCCCTCAATGCAAAGGCTCTAGACGCAAATATTGCTGTGAGAGCTAATTCAATCAAGGAAACACTGCATCTTGGTGAAGGGCATATTGAAGAAGGATCAGCCGAGTGGTTCTTGTGTGAGAACAACTCCATTTGGCTCACTAACTTCACACACCATCAGGCTTCCAAGCAGCTCTCCTGGAAACTCAGTTTTCACACTCTATGCTTAGTGCCCTTTGAGTGCCTAGGACTGAAATGAAGCTTGGTGAGCATAACACACAAACGAATGCTCCACATGCGGGTTTCACATGCTACCAACTCCACATTCACTGGCAACTTCATCGCCACAGCCGTTTTCAGATAACCCTCAATGCAAAGGCTCTAGACGCATATATTGGTGTGAGAGCTAATTCAATCAAGGAAACACTGCATGTTGGTGAAGGGCATATTGAAGAAGGATCAGCCGAGTGGTTCTTGTGGGAGAACAACTCCATTTGGCTCACTAACTTCACATACCATCAGGCTTCCAAGCAGCTCTCCTGGAAACTCAGTTTTCACACTCTATGCTTAGTGCCCTTTGAGTGCATTATCTAGGAATGAACCTGGGTGAGCATCCCACACAAACGAATGCTCCACATGCGGGTTTCACATGCCACCAACTCCACATTCACTGGCAACTTCAGCGCCACAGCCGTTTTCAGATAGCCCTCAATGCAAAGGCTCTAGATGCAAATATTGCTGTGAGAGCTAATTCAGTCAAGGAAACACTGCATGTTGGTGAAGGGCATATTGAAGAAGGATCAGCCGAGTGGTTCTTGTGGGAGAACAACTCCATTTGGCTCACTAACTTCACACACCATCAGGCTTCCAAGCAGCTCTCCAGGAAACTCAGTTTTCACACTCTATGCTTAGTGCCCTTTGAGTGCCTAGGACTGAAATGAAGCTTGGTGAGCATCCCACACAAACGAATGCTCCACATGCAGGTTTCACATGCCACCAACTCCACATTCTCAGGCAACTTCAGCGCCGCAGCCGTTTTCAGATAGCCCTCAATGCAAAGGCTCTAGACGCAAATATTGCTGTGAGAGCTAATTCAATCAAGGAAACACTGCATGTTGGTGAAGGGCATATTGAAGAAGGATCAGCCGAGTGGTTCTTGTGTGAGAACAACTCCATTTGGCTCACTAACTTCACACACCATCAGGCTTCCAAGCAGCTCTCCTGGAAACTCAGTTTTCACACTCTATGCTTAGTGCCCTTTGAGTGCCTAGGACTGAAATGAAGCTTGGTGAGCATAACACACAAACGAATGCTCCACATGCGGGTTTCACATGCTACCAACTCCACATTCACTGGCAACTTCAGCGCCACAGCCGTTTTCAGATAACCCTCAATGCAAAGGCTCTAGACGCATATATTGGTGTGAGAGCTAATTCAATCAAGGAAACACTGCATGTTGGTGAAGGGCATATTGAAGAAGGATCAGCCGAGTGGTTCTTGTGGGAGAACAACTCCATTTGGCTCACTAACTTCACATACCATCAGGCTTCCAAGCAGCTCTCCTGGAAACTCAGTTTTCACACTCTATGCTTAGTGCCCTTTGAGTGCATTATCTAGGAATGAACCTGGGTGAGCATCCCACACAAACGAATGCTCCACATGCGGGTTTCACATGCCAACAACTCCACATTCTCAGGCAACTTCAGCGCCACAGCCCTTTTCAGATAGCCCTCAATGCAAAGGCTCTAGATGCAAATATTGCTGTGAGAGCTAATTCAGTCAAGGAAACACTGCATGTTGGTGAAGGGCATATTGAAGAAGGATCAGCCGAGTGGTTCTTGTGTGAGAACAACTCCATTTGGCTCACTAACTTCACACACCATCAGGCTTCCAAGCAGCTCTCCAGGAAACTCAGTTTTCACACTCTATGCTTAGTGCCCTTTGAGTGCCTAGGACTGAAATGAAGCTTGGTGAGCATCCCACACAAACGAATGCTCCACATGCAGGGTTCACATGCCACCAACTCCACATTCTCAGGCAACTTCAGCGCCACAGCCGTTTTCAGATAGCCCTCAATGCAAAGGCTCTAGACGCAAATATTGGTGTGAGAGCTAATTCAATCAAGGAAACACTGCATGTTTTTGAAGGGCATATTGAAGAAGGATCAGCCGAGTGGTTCTTGTGGGAGAACAACTCCATTTGGCTCACTAACTTCACACACCATCAGGCTTCCAAGCAGCTCTCCAGGAAACTCAGTTTTCACACTCTATGCTTAGTGTCCTTTGAGTGCCTAGGACTGAAATGAAGCTTGGTGAGCATCCCACACAAACCAATGCTCCACATGCCGGTTTCACATGCCACCAACTCCACATTCACAGGCAACTTCAGCGCCACAGCCGTTTTCAGATAGCCCTCAATGCAAAGGCTCTAGACGCAAATATTGGTGTGAGAGCTAATTCAATCAAGGAAACACTGCATGTTTTTGAAGGGCATATTGAAGAAGGATCAGCCGAGTGGTTCTTGTGGGAGAACAACTCCATTTGGCTCACTAACTTCACACACCATCAGGCTTCCAAGCAGCTCTCAAGGAAACTCAGTTTTCACACTCTATGCTTAGTGCCCTTTGAGTGCATTATCTAGGAATGAACCTGGGTGAGCATCCCACACAAACGAATGCTCCACATGCGGGTTTCACATGCTACCAACTCCACATTCACTGGCAACTTCAGCGCCACAGCCTTTTTCAGATAACCCTCAATGCAAAGGCTCTAGACGCATATATTGGCGTGAGAGCTAATTCAATCAAGGAAACACTGCATGTTGGTGAAGGGCATATTGAAGAAGGATCAGCCGAGTGGTTCTTGTGGGAGAACAACTCCATTTGGCTCACTAACTTCACACACCATCAGGCTTCCAAGCAGCTCTCCTGGAAACTCAGGTTTCACACTCTATGCTTAGTGCCCTTTGAGTACATTATCTAGGAATGAACCTGGTAGAGCATCCCACACAAACGAATGCTCCACATGCGGGTTTCACATGCCACCAACTCCACATTCACAGGCAACTTCAGCGCCACAGCCGTTTTCAGATAGCCCTCAATGCAAAGGCTCTAGACACAAATATTGCTGTTAGAGCTAATTCAATCAAGGAAACACTGCATGTTGGTGAAGGGCATATTGAAGAAGGATCAGCCGAGTGGTTCTTGTGTGAGAACAACTCCATTTGGCTCACTAACTTCACACACCATCAGGCTTCCAAGCAGCTCTCCAGGAAACTCAGTTTTCACACTCTATGCTTAGTGCCCTTTGAGAGCCTAGGACTGAAATGAAGCTTGGTGAGCATCCCACACAAACGAATGCTCCACATGCGGGTTTCACATGCCACCAACTCCACATTCTCAGGCAACTTCAGCGCCAAAGCCCTTTTCAGATAACCCTCAATGCAAAGGCTCTAGACGCAAATATTGGTGTGAGAGCTAATTCAATCAAGGAAACACTGCATGTTGGTGAAGGGCATATTGAAGATGATCAGCCGAGTGGTTCTTGTGGGAGAACAACTCCATTTGGCTCACTAACTTCACACACCATCAGGCTTCCAAGCAGCTCTCAAAGAAACTCAGTTTTCACACTCTATGCTTAGTGCCCTTTGAGTGCATTATCTAGGAATGAACCTGGTAGAGCATCCCACACAAACGAATGCTCCACATGCGGGTTTCACATGCCACCAACTCCACATTCTCAGACCACTTCAGCGCCGCAGCCGTTTTCAGATAGACCTCAATGCAAAGGCTCTAGATGCAAATATTGCTGTGAGAGCTAATTCAGTCAAGGAAACACTGCATGTTGGTGAAGGGCATATTGAAGAAGGATCAGCCGAGTGGTTCTTGTGGGAGAACAACTCCATTTGGCTCACTAACTTCACACACCATCAGGCTTCCAAGCAGCTCTCCAGGAAACTCAGTTTTCACACTCTATGCTTAGTGCCCTTTGAGTGCCTAGGACTGAAATGAAGCTTGGTGAGCATCCCACACAAACGAATGCTCCACATGCAGGTTTCACATGCCACCAACTCCACATTCTCAGGCAACTTCAGCGCCACAGCCGTTTTCAGATAGCCCTCAATGCAAAGGCTCTAGACGCAAATATTGCTGTGAGAGCTAATTCAATCAAGGAAACACTGCATGTTGGTGAAGGGCATATTGAAGAAGGATCAGCCGAGTGGTTCTTGTGGGAGAACAACTCCATTTGGCTCACTAACTTCACACACCATCAGGCTTCCAAGCAGCTCTCCTGGAAACTCAGTTTTCACACTCTATGCTTAGTGCCCTTTGAGTGCCTAGGACTGAAATGAAGCTTGGTGAGCATAACACACAAACGAATGCTCCACATGCGGGTTTCACATGCTACCAACTCCACATTCACTGGCAACTTCAGCGCCACAGCCGTTTTCAGATAACCCTCAATGCAAAGGCTCTAGACGCATATATTGGTGTGAGAGCTAATTCAATCAAGGAAACACTGCATGTTGGTGAAGGGCATATTGAAGAAGGATCAGCCGAGTGGTTCTTGTGGGAGAACAACTCCATTTGGCTCACTAACTTCACATACCATCAGGCTTCCAAGCAGCTCTCCTGGAAACTCAGTTTTCACACTCTATGCTTAGTGCCCTTTGAGTGCATTATCTAGGAATGAACCTGGGTGAGCATCCCACACAAACGAATGCTCCACATGCGGGCTTCACATGCCAACAACTCCACATTCTCAGGCAACTTCAGCGCCACAGCCGTTTTCAGATAGCCCTCAATGCAAAGGCTCTAGACGCAAATATTGCTGTGAGAGCTAATTCAGTCAAGGAAACACTGCATGTTGGTGAAGGGCATATTGAAGAAGGATCAGCCGAGTGGTTCTTGTGGGAGAACAACTCCATTTGGCTCACTAACTTCACACACCATCAGGCTTCCAAGCAGCTCTCCAGGAAACTCAGTTTTCACACTCTATGCTTAGTGCCCTTTGAGTGCCTAGGACTGAAATGAAGCTTGGTGAGCATCCCACACAAACGAATGCTCCACATGCAGGGTTCACATGCCACCAACTCCACATTCTCAGGCAACTTCAGCGCCACAGCCGTTTTCAGATAGCCCTCAATGCAAAGGCTCTAGGTGCAAATATTGCTGTGAGAGCTAATTCAGTCAAGGAAACACTGCATGTTGGTGAAGGGCATATTGAAGAAGGATCAGCCGAGTGGTTCTTGTGGGAGAACAACTCCATTTGGCTCACTAACTTCACACACCATCAGGCTTCCAAGCAGCTCTCCAGGAAACTCAGTTTTCACACTCTATGCTTAGTGTCCTTTGAGTGCCTAGGACTGAAATGAAGCTTGGTGAGCATCCCACACAAACCAATGCTCCACATGCCGGTTTCACATGCCACCAACTCCACATTCACAGGCAACTTCAGCGCCACAGCCGTTTTCAGATAGCCCTCAATGCAAAGGCTCTAGACGCAAATATTGGTGTGAGAGCTAATTCAATCAAGGAAACACTGCATGTTTTTGAAGGGCATATTGAAGAAGGATCAGCCGAGTGGTTCTTGTGGGAGAACAACTCCATTTGGCTCACTAACTTCACACACCATCAGGCTTCCAAGCAGCTCTCAAGGAAACTCAGTTTTCACACTCTATGCTTAGTGCCCTTTGAGTGCATTATCTAGGAATGAACCTGGGTGAGCATCCCACACAAACGAATGCTCCACATGCGGGTTTCACATGCTACCAACTCCACATTCACTGGCAACTTCAGCGCCACAGCCTTTTTCAGATAACCCTCAATGCAAAGGCTCTAGACGCATATATTGGTGTGAGAGCTAATTCAATCAAGGAAACACTGCATGTTGGTGAAGGGCATATTGAAGAAGGATCAGCCGAGTGGTTCTTGTGGGAGAACAACTCCATTTGGCTCACTAACTTCACACACCATCAGGCTTCCAAGCAGCTCTCCTGGAAACTCAGGTTTCACACTCTATGCTTAGTGCCCTTTGAGTACATTATCTAGGAATGAACCTGGTAGAGCATCCCACACAAACGAATGCTCCACATGCGGGTTTCACATGCCACCAACTCCACATTCACAGGCAACTTCAGCGCCACAGCCGTTTTCAGATAGCCCTCAATGCAAAGGCTCTAGACGCAAATATTGCTGTTAGAGCTAATTCAATCAAGGAAACACTGCATGTTGGTGAAGGGCATATTGAAGAAGGATCAGCCGAGTGGTTCTTGTGGGAGAACAACTCCATTTGGCTCACTAACTTCACACACCATCAGGCTTCCAAGCAGCTCTCAAGGAAACTCAGTTTTCACACTCTATGCTTAGTGCCCTTTGAGAGCCTAGGACTGAAATGAAGCTTGGTGAGCATCCCACACAAACGAATGCTCCACATGCGGGTTTCACATGCCACCAACTCCACATTCTCAGGCAACTTCAGCGCCACAGCCCTTTTCAGATAACCCTCAATGCAAAGGCTCTAGACGCAAATATTGGTGTGAGAGCTAATTCAATCAAGGAAACACTGCATGTTGGTGAAGGGCATATTGAAGATGATCAGCCGAGTGGTTCTTGTGGGAGAACAACTCCATTTGGCTCACTAACTTCACACACCATCAGGCTTCCAAGCAGCTCTCAAAGAAACTCAGTTTTCACACTCTATGCTTAGTGCCCTTTGAGTGCATTATCTAGGAATGAACCTGGTAGAGCATCCCACACAAACGAATGCTCCACATGCGGGTTTCACATGCCACCAACTCCACATTCTCAGACTACTTCAGCGCCGCAGCCGTTTTCAGATAGACCTCAATGCAAAGGCTCTAGATGCAAATATTGCTGTGAGAGCTAATTCAGTCAAGGAAACACTGCATGTTGGTGAAGGGCATATTGAAGAAGGATCAGCCGAGTGGTTCTTGTGGGAGAACAACTCCATTTGGCTCACTAACTTCACACACCATCAGGCTTCCAAGCAGCTCTCCAGGAAACTCAGTTTTCACACTCTATGCTTAGTGCCCTTTGAGTGCATTATCTAGGAATGAACCTGGTAGAGCATCCCACACAAACGAATGCTCCACATGCGGGTTTCACATGCCACCAACTCCACATTCTCAGGCAACTTCAGCGCCACAGCCCTTTTCAGATAGCCCTCAATGCAAAGGCTCTAGACGCAGGTTTTGGTGTGCGAGCTAATTCAATCAAGGAAACACTGCATGTTGGTGAAGGGCTTATTGAAGAAGGATCAGCCGAGTGGTTCTTGTGGGAGAACAACTCCATTTGGCTCACTAACTTCACACACCATCAGGCTTCCAAGCAGCTCTCAAGGAAACTCAGTTTTCACACTCTATGCTTAGTGCCCTTTGAGTGCTTAGGACTGAAATGAAGCTTGGTGAGCATCCTACACAAATGAATGCTCCACATGCGGGTTTCACATGCCACCAACTCCACATTCTCAGGCAACTTCAGCGCCACAGCCGTTTTCAGATAGCCCTCAATGCAAAGGCTCTAGACGCAAATATTGCTGTGAGAGCTAATTCAGTCAAGGAAACACTGCATGTTGGTGAAGGGCATATTGAAGAAGGATCAGCCGAGTGGTTCTTGTGGGAGAACAACTCCATTTGGCTCACTAACTTCACACACCATCAGGCTTCCAAGCAGCTCTCCAGGAAACTCAGTTTTCACACTCTATGCTTAGTGCCCTTTGAGTGCCTAGGACTGAAATGAAGCTTGGTGAGCATCCCACACAAACGAATGCTCCACATGCGGGTTTCACATGCCACCAACTCCACATTCTCAGACAACTTCAGCGCCGCAGCCGTTTTCAGATAGCCCTCAATGCAAAGGCTCTAGACGCAAATATTGCTGTGAGAGCTAATTCAATCAAGGAAACACTGCATGTTGGTGAAGGGCATATTGAAGAAGGATCAGCCGAGTGGTTCTTGTGGGAGAACAACTCCATTTGGCTCACTAACTTCACACACCATCAGGCTTCCAAGCAGCTCTCCTGGAAACTCAGTTTTCACACTCTATGCTTAGTGCCCTTTGAGTGCCTAGGACTGAAATGAAGCTTGGTGAGCATAACACACAAACGAATGCTCCACATGCGGGTTTCACATGCCACCAACTCCACATTCTCAGGCAACTTCAGCGCCACAGCCGTTTTCAGATAGCCCTCAATGCAAAGGCTCTAGACGCAAATATTGCTGTGAGAGCTAATTCAGTCAAGGAAACACTGCATGTTGGTGAAGGGCATATTGAAGAAGGATCAGCCGAGTGGTTCTTGTGGGAGAACAACTCCATTTGGCTCACTAACTTCACACACCATCAGGCTTCCAAGCAGCTCTCCAGGAAACTCAGTTTTCACACTCTATGCTTAGTGCCCTTTGAGTGCCTAGGACTGAAATGAAGCTTGGTGAGCATCCCACACAAACGAATGCTCCACATGCAGGTTTCACATGCCACCAACTCCACATTCTCAGGCAACTTCAGCGCCGCAGCCGTTTTCAGATAGCCCTCAATGCAAAGGCTCTAGACGCAAATATTGCTGTGAGAGCTAATTCAATCAAGGAAACACTGCATGTTGGTGAAGGGCATATTGAAGAAGGATCAGCCGAGTGGTTCTTGTGGGAGAACAACTCCATTTGGCTCACTAACTTCACACACCATCAGGCTTCCAAGCAGCTCTCCTGGAAACTCAGTTTTCACACTCTATGCTTAGTGCCCTTTGAGTGCCTAGGACTGAAATGAAGCTTGGTGAGCATAACACACAAACGAATGCTCCACATGCGGGTTTCACATGCTACCAACTCCACATTCACTGGCAACTTCAGCGCCACAGCTGTTTTCAGATAACCCTCAATGCAAAGGCTCTAGACGCATATATTGGTGTGAGAGCTAATTCAATCAAGGAAACACTGCATGTTGGTGAAGGGCATATTGAAGAAGGATCAGCCGATTGGTTCTTGTGGGAGAACAACTCCATTTGGCTCACTAACTTCACATACCATCAGGCTTCCAAGCAGCTCTCCTGGAAACTCAGTTTTCACACTCTATGCTTAGTGCCCTTTGAGTGCATTATCTAGGAATGAACCTGGGTGAGCATCCCACACAAACGAATGCTCCACATGCGGGTTTCACATGCCAACAACTCCACATTCTCAGGCAACTTCAGCGCCACAGCCATTTTCAGATAGCCCTCAATGCAAAGGCTCTAGATGCAAATATTGCTGTGAGAGCTAATTCAGTCAAGGAAACACTGCATGTTGGTGAAGGGCATATTGAAGAAGGATCAGCCGAGTGGTTCTTGTGGGAGAACAACTCCATTTGGCTCACTAACTTCACACACCATCAGGCTTCCAAGCAGCTCTCCAGGAAACTCAGTTTTCACACTCTATGCTTAGTGCCCTTTGAGTGCCTAGGACTGAAATGAAGCTTGGTGAGCATCCCACACAAACGAATGCTCCACATGCAGGGTTCACATGCCACCAACTCCACATTCTCAGGCAACTTCAGCGCCACAGCCGTTTTCAGATAGCCCTCAATGCAAAGGCTCTAGGTGCAAATATTGCTGTGAGAGCTAATTCAGTCAAGGAAACACTGCATGTTGGTGAAGGGCATATTGAAGAAGGATCAGCCGAGTGGTTCTTGTGGGAGAACAACTCCATTTGGCTCACTAACTTCACACACCATCAGGCTTCCAAGCAGCTCTCCAGGAAACTCAGTTTTCACACTCTATGCTTAGTGTCCTTTGAGTGCCTAGGACTGAAATGAAGCTTGGTGAGCATCCCACACAAACCAATGCTCCACATGCCGGTTTCACATGCCACCAACTCCACATTCACAGGCAACTTCAGCGCCACAGCCGTTTTCAGATAGCCCTCAATGCAAAGGCTCTAGACGCAAATATTGGTGTGAGAGCTAATTCAATCAAGGAAACACTGCATGTTTTTGAAGGGCATATTGAAGAAGGATCAGCCGAGTGGTTCTTGTTGGAGAACAACTCCATTTGGCTCACTAACTTCACACACCATCAGGCTTCCAAGCAGCTCTCAAGGAAACTCAGGTTTCACACTCTATGCTTAGTGCCCTTTGAGTGCATTATCTAGGAATGAACCTGGGTGAGCATCCCACACAAACGAATGCTCCACATGCGGGTTTCACATGCTACCAACTCCACATTCACAGGCAACTTCAGCGCCACAGCCTTTTTCAGATAACCCTCAATGCAAATGCTCTAGACGCATATATTGGCGTGAGAGCTAATTCAATCAAGGAAACACTGCATGTTGGTGAAGGGCATATTGAAGAAGGATCAGCCGAGTGGTTCTTGTGGGAGAACAACTCCATTTGGCTCACTAACTTCACACACCATCAGGCTTCCAAGCAGCTCTCCTGGAAACTCAGGTTTCACACTCTATGCTTAGTGCCCTTTGAGTACATTATCTAGGAATGAACCTGGTAGAGCATCCCACACAAACGAATGCTCCACATGCGGGTTTCACATGCCACCAACTCCACATTCACAGGCAACTTCAGCGCCACAGCCGTTTTCAGATAGCCCTCAATGCAAAGGCTCTAGACGCAAATATTGCTGTTAGAGCTAATTCAATCAACGAAACACTGCATGTTGGTGAAGGGCATATTGAAGAAGGATCAGCTGAGTGGTTCTTGTGGGAGAACAACTCCATTTGGCTCACTAACTTCACACACCATCAGGCTTCCAAGCAGCTCTCCAGGAAACTCAGTTTTCACACTCTATGCTTAGTGCCCTTTGAGAGCCTAGGACTGAAATGAATCTTGGTGAGCATCCCACACAAACGAATGCTCCACATGCGGGTTTCACATGCCACCAACTCCACATTCTCAGGCAACTTCAGCGCCACAGCCCTTTTCAGATAACCCTCAATGCAAAGGCTCTAGACGCAAATATTGGTGTGAGAGCTAATTCAATCAAGGAAACACTGCATGTTGGTGAAGGGCATATTGAAGATGATCAGCCGAGTGGTTCTTGTGGGAGAACAACTCCATTTGGCTCACTAACTTCACACACCATCAGGCTTCCAAGCAGCTCTCAAAGAAACTCAGTTTTCACACTCTATGCTTAGTGCCCTTTGAGTGCATTATCTAGGAATGAACCTGGTAGAGCATCCCACACAAACGAATGCTCCACATGCGGGTTTCACATGCCACCAACTCCACATTCTCAGACCACTTCAGCGCCGCAGCCGTTTTCAGATAGACCTCAATGCAAAGGCTCTAGATGCAAATATTGCTGTGAGAGCTAATTCAGTCAAGGAAACACTGCATGTTGGTGAAGGGCATATTGAAGAAGGATCAGCCGAGTGGTTCTTGTGGGAGAACAACTCCATTTGGCTCACTAACTTCACACACCATCAGGCTTCCAAGCAGCTCTCAAGGAAACTCAGTTTTCACACTCTATGCTTAGTGCCCTTTGAGTGCATTATCTAGGAATGAACCTGGTAGAGCATCCCACACAAACGAATGCTCCACATGCGGGTTTCACATGCCACCAACTCCACATTCTCAGGCAACTTCAGCGCCACAGCCCTTTTCAGATAGCCCTCAATGCAAAGGCTCTAGACGCAGGTTTTGGTGTGCGAGCTAATTCAATCAAGGAAACACTGCATGTTGGTGAAGGGCTTATTGAAGAAGGATCAGCCGAGTGGTTCTTGTGGGAGAACAACTCCATTTGGTTCACTAACTTCACACACCATCAGGCTTCCAAGCAGCTCTCAAGGAAACTCAGTTTTCACACTCTATGCTTAGTGCCCTTTGAGTGCTTAGGACTGAAATGAAGCTTGGTGAGCATCCTACACAAACGAATGCTCCACATGCGGGTTTCACATGCCACCAACTCCACATTCTCAGGCAACTTCAGCGCCACAGCCGTTTTCAGATAGCCCTCAATGCAAAGGCTCTAGACGCAAATATTGGTGTGAGAGCTAATTCAATCAAGGAAACACTGCATGTTGGTGAAGGGCATATTGAAGAAGGATCAGCCGAGTGGTTCTTGTGGGAGAACAACTCCATTTGGCTCACTAACTTCACACACCATCAGGCTTCCAAGCGGCTCTCCAGGAAACTCAGTTTTCACACTCTATGCTTAGTGCCCTTTGAGTGCCTAGGACTGAAATGAAGCTTGGTGAGCATCCCACACAAACGAATGCTCCACATGCGGGTTTCACATGCCACCAACTCCACATTCTCAGCCAACTTCAGCGCCACAGCCGTTTTCAGATAGCCCTCAATGCAAAGGCTCTAGACGCAAATATTGGTGTGAGAGCTAATTCAATCAAGGAAACACTGCATGTTGGTGAAGGGCATATTGAAGAAGGATCAGCCGAGTGCTTCTTGTGGGAGAACAACTCCATTTGGCTCACTAACATCACACACCATCAGGCTTCCAAGCAGCTCTCCAGGAAACTCAGTTTTCACACTCTATGCTTAGTGCCCTTTGAGTGCATTATCTAGGAATGAACCTGGGTGAGCATCCCACACAAACGAATGCTCCACATGCGGGTTTCACATGCCACCAACTCCACATTCTCAGGCAACTTCAGCGCCACAGCCGTTTTCTGATAGCCCTCAATGCAAAGGCTCTAGGCGCAAATATTGCTGTGAGAGCTAATTCAGTCAAGGAAACACTGCATGTTGGTGAAGGGCATATTGAAGAAGGATCAGCCGAGTGGTTCTTGTGGGAGAACAACTCCATTTGGCTCACTAACTTCACACACCATCAGGCTTCCAAGCAGCTCTCCAGGAAACTCAGTTTTCACACTCTATGCTTAGTGCCCTTTGAGTGCATTATCTAGGAATGAACCTGGTAGAGCATCCCACACAAACGAATGCTCCACATGCGGGTTTCACATGCCACCAACTCCACATTCTCAGGCAACTTCAGCGCCACAGCCCTTTTCAGATAGCCCTCAATGCAAAGGCTCTAGACGCAGGTTTTGGTGTGCGAGCTAATTCAATCAAGGAAACACTGCATGTTGGTGAAGGGCTTATTGAAGAAGGATCAGCCGAGTGGTTCTTGTGGGAGAACAACTCCATTTGGTTCACTAACTTCACACACCATCAGGCTTCCAAGCAGCTCTCAAGGAAACTCAGTTTTCACACTCTATGCTTAGTGCCCTTTGAGTGCTTAGGACTGAAATGAAGCTTGGTGAGCATCCTACACAAACGAATGCTCCACATGCGGGTTTCACATGCCACCAACTCCACATTCTCAGGCAACTTCAGCGCCACAGCCGTTTTCAGATAGCCCTCAATGCAAAGGCTCTAGACGCAAATATTGCTGTGAGAGCTAATTCAATCAAGGAAACACTGCATGTTGGTGAAGGGCATATTGAAGAAGGATCAGCCGAGTGGTTCTTGTGGGAGAACAACTCCATTTGGCTCACTAACTTCACACACCATCAGGCTTCCAAGCGGCTCTCCAGGAAACTCAGTTTTCACACTCTATGCTTAGTGCCCTTTGAGTGCCTAGGACTGAAATGAAGCTTGGTGAGCATCCCACACAAACGAATGCTCCACATGCGGGTTTCACATGCCACCAACTCCACATTCTCAGCCAACTTCAGCGCCACAGCCGTTTTCAGATAGCCCTCAATGCAAAGGCTCTAGACGCAAATATTGGTGTGAGAGCTAATTCAATCAAGGAAACACTGCATGTTGGTGAAGGGCATATTGAAGAAGGATCAGCCGAGTGCTTCTTGTGGGAGAACAACTCCATTTGGCTCACTAACATCACACACCATCAGGCTTCCAAGCAGCTCTCCAGGAAACTCAGTTTTCACACTCTATGCTTAGTGCCCTTTGAGTGCATTATCTAGGAATGAACCTGGGTGAGCATCCCACACAAACGAATGCTCCACATGCGGGTTTCACATGCCACCAACTCCACATTCTCAGGCAACTTCAGCGCCACAGCCGTTTTCTGATAGCCCTCAATGCAAAGGCTCTAGGCGCAAATATTGCTGTGAGAGCTAATTCAGTCAAGGAAACACTGCATGTTGGTGAAGGGCATATTGAAGAAGGATCAGCCGAGTGGTTCTTGTGGGAGAACAACTCCATTTGGCTCACTAACTTCACACACCATCAGGCTTCCAAGCAGCTCTCCAGGAAACCAGGAAACTCAGTTTTCACACTCTATGCTTAGTGCCCTTTGAGTGCATTATCTAGGAATGAACCTGGTAGAGCATCCCACACAAACGAATGCTCCACATGCGGGTTTCACATGCCACCAACTCCACATTCTCAGGCAACTTCAGCGCCACAGCCCTTTTCAGATAGCCCTCAATGCAAAGGCTCTAGACGCAGGTTTTGGTGTGCGAGCTAATTCAATCAAGGAAACACTGCATGTTGGTGAAGGGCTTATTGAAGAAGGATCAGCCGAGTGGTTCTTGTGGGAGAACAACTCCATTTGGCTCACTAACTTCACACACCATCAGGCTTCCAAGCAGCTCTCAAGGAAACTCAGTTTTCACACTCTATGCTTAGTGCCCTTTGAGTGCTTAGGACTGAAATGAAGCTTGGTGAGCATCCTACACAAACGAATGCTCCACATGCGGGTTTCACATGCCACCAACTCCACATTCTCAGGCAACTTCAGCGCCACAGCCGTTTTCAGATAGCCCTCAATGCAAAGGCTCTAGACGCAAATATTGGTGTGAGAGCTAATTCAATCAAGGAAACACTGCATGTTGGTGAAGGGCATATTGAAGAAGGATCAGCCGAGTGGTTCTTGTGGGAGAACAACTCCATTTGGCTCACTAACTTCACACACCATCAGGCTTCCAAGCAGCTCTCCAGGAAACTCAGTTTTCACACTCTATGCTTAGTGCCCTTTGAGTGCCTAGGACTGAAATGAAGCTTGGTGAGCATCCCACACAAACGAATGCTCCACATGCGGGTTTCACATGCCACCAACTCCACATTCACAGGCAACTTCAGCGCCACAGCCGTTTTCAGATAGCCCTCAATGCAAAGGCTCTAAACGCAAATATTGGTGTGAGAGCTAATTCAATCAAGGAAACACTGCATGTTGGTGAAGGGCATATTGAAGAAGGATCAGCCGAGTGGTTCTTGTGGGAGAACAACTCCATTTGGCTCACTAACTTCACACACCATCAGGCTTCCAAGCAGCTCTCAAGGAAACTCATTTTTCACACTCTATGCTTAGTGCCCTTTGAGTGCCTAGGACTGAAATGAAGCTTGGTGAGCATCCCACACAAACGAATGCTCCACATGCGGGTTTCACATGCCACCAACTCCACATTCTCAGGCAACTTCAGCGCCACAGCCGTTTTCAGATAGCCCTCAATGCAAAGGCTCTAGACGCAAATATTGGTGTGAGAGCTAATTCAATCAAGGAAACACTGCATGTTGGTGAAGGGCATATTGAAGAAGGATCAGCCGAGTGGTTCTTGTGGGAGAACAACTCCATTTGGCTCACTAACTTCACACACCATCAGGCTTCCAAGCAGCTCTCAAGGAAACTCAGTTTTCACACTCTATGCTTAGTGCCCTTTGAGTGCATTATCTAGGAATGAACCTGGTAGAGCATCCCACACAAACGAATGCTCCACATGCGGGTTTCACATGCCACCAACTCCACATTCTCAGGCAACTTCAGCGCACAGCCGTTTTCAGATAACCCTCAAAGCAAAGCTCTAGATCGCAAATATTGGTGTGAGAGCTAATTCAATCAAGGAAACACTGCATGTTGGTGAAGGGCATATTGAAGAAGGATCAGCCGAGTGGTTCTTGTGGGAGAACAACTCCATTTGGCTCACTAACTTCCCACACCATCAGGCTTCCAAGCAGCTCTCAAGGAAACTCTGTTTTCACACTCTATGCTTAGTGCCTTTGAGTGCCTAGACTGAATGAACCTGGAGAGCATCCCACACAAAGAATGCTCCACATGCGGTTTCACATGCCACCAACTCCACATTCTCAGGCAACCTCAGCGCCACAGCCGTTTGCAGATAGCCCTCAATGCAAAGGCTCTAGACGCAAATATTGGTGTGAGAGCTAATTCAATCAAGGAAACACTGCATGTTGGTGAAGGGCATATTGAAGAAGGATCAGCCGAGTGGTTCTTGTGGGAGAACAACTCCATTTGGCTCACTAACTTCACACACCATCAGGCTTCCAAGCAGCTCTCAAGGAAACTCAGTTTTCACACTCTATGCTTAGTGCCCTTTGAGTGCATTATCTAGGAATGAAGCCTGGTAGAGCATCCCACACGAACGAATGCTCCACATGCGGGTTTCACATGCCACCAACTCCACATTCTCAGGCAACTTCAGCGCCACAGCCGTTTTCAGATAGCCCTCAATGCAAAGGCTCTAGATGCAAATATTGGTGTGAGAGCTAATTCAATCAAGGAAACACTGCATGTTGGTGAAGGGCATATTGAAGAAGGATCAGCCGAGTGGTTCTTGTGGGAGAACAACTCCATTTGGCTCACTAACTTCACACACCATCAGGCTTCCAAGCAGCTCTCAAGGAAACTCAGTTTTCACACTCTATGCTTAGTGCCCTTTGAGTGCCTAGGACTGAAATGAAGCTTGGTGAGCATCCCACACAAACGAATGCTCCACACGCGGGTTTCACATGCCACCAACTAAACATTCTCAGACCACATCAGCGCCACAGCCGTTTTCAGATAGCCCTCAATGCAAAGGCTCTAGGCGCAAATATTGCTGTGAGAGCTAATTCAGTCAAGGAAACACTGCATGTTGGTGAAGGGCATATTGAAGAAGGATCAGCCGAGTGGTTCTTGTGGGAGAACAACTCCATTTGGCTCACTAACTTCACACACCATCAGGCTTCCAAGCAGCTCTCAAGGAAACTCAGTTTTCACACTCTATGCTTAGTGCCCTTTGAGTGCATTATCTAGGAATGAACCTGGGTGAGCATCCCACACAAACGAATGCTCCACATGCGGGTTTCACATGCCACCAACTCCACATTCTCAGGCAACTTCAGCGCCACAGCCCTTTTCAGATAGCCCTCAATGCAAAGGCTCTAGACGCAAATATTGGTGTGAGAGGTAATTCAATCAAGGAAACACTGCATGTTGGTGAAGGGCTTATTGAAGAAGGATCAGCCGAGTGGTTCTTGTGGGAGAACAACTCCATTTGGCTCACTAACTTCACACACCATCAGGCTTCCAAGCAGCTCTCAAGGAAACTCAGTTTTCACACTCTATGCTTAGTGCCCTTTGAGTGCATTATCTAGGAATGAACCTGGGTGAGCATCCCACACAAACGAATGCTCCACATGCGGGTTTCACATGCCACCAACTCCACATTCTCAGGCAACTTCAGCGCCACAGCCCTTTTCAGATAGCCCTCAATGCAAAGGCTCTAGACGCAAATATTGGTGTGAGAGCTAATTCAATCAAGGAAACACTGCATGTTGGTGAAGGGCATATTGAAGAAGGATCAGCCGAGTGGTTCTTGTGGGAGAACAACTCCATTTGGCTCACTAACTTCACACACCATCAGGCTTCCAAGCAGCTCTCAAGGAAACTCAGTTTTCACACTCTATGCTTAGTGCCCTTTGAGTGCATTATCTAGGAATGAACCTGGGTGAGCATCCCACACAAACGAATGCTCCACATGCGGGTTTCACATGCCACCAACTCCACATTCTCAGGCAACTTCAGCGCCACAGCCGTTTTCAGATAGCCCTCAATGCAAAGGCTCTAGATGCAAATATTGGTGTGAGAGCTAATTCAATCAAGGAAACACTGCATGTTGGTGAAGGGCATATTGAAGAAGGATCAGCCGAGTGGTTCTTGTGGGAGAACAACTCCATTTGGCTCACTAACTTCACACACCATCAGGCTTCCAAGCAGCTCTCCAGGAAACTCAGTTTTCACACTCTATGCTTAGTGCCCTTTGAGTGCCTAGGACTGAAATGAAGCTTGGTGAGCATCCCACACAAACGAATGCTCCACATGCGGGTTTCACATGCCACCAACTCCACATTCTCAGACCACATCAGCGCCGCAGCCGTTTTCAGATAGCCCTCAATGCAAAGGCTCTAGGCGCAAATATTGCTGTGAGAGCTAATTCAGTCAAGGAAACACTGCATGTTGGTGAAGGGCATATTGAAGAAGGATCAGCCGAGTGGTTCTTGTGGGAGAACAACTCCATTTGGCTCACTAACTTCACACACCATCAGGCTTCCAAGCAGCTCTCAAGGAAACTCTGTTTTCAAACTCTATGCTTAGTGCCCTTTGAGTGCATTATCTAGGAATGAACCTGGTAGAGCATCCCACACAAACGAATGCTCCACATGCGGATTTCACATGCCACCAACTCCACATTCTCAGGCAACTTCAGCGCCACAGCCGTTTGCAGATAGCCCTCAATGCAAAGGCTCTAGACGCAAATATTGGTGTGAGAGCTAATTCAATCAAGGAAACACTGCATGTTGGTGAAGGGCATATTGAAGAAGGATCAGCCGAGTGGTTCTTGTGGGAGAACAACTCCATTTGGCTCACTAACTTCACACACCATCAGGCTTCCAAGCAGCTCTCAAGGAAACTCAGTTTTCACACTCTATGCTTAGTGCCCTTTGAGTGCATTATCTAGGAATGAAGCTGGTAGAGCATCCCACACGAACGAATGCTCCACATGCGGGTTTCACATGCCACCAACTCCACATTCTCAGGCAACTTCAGCGCCACAGCCGTTTTCAGATAGCCCTCAATGCAAAGGCTCTAGATGCAAATATTGGTGTGAGAGCTAATTCAATCAAGGAAACACTGCATGTTGGTGAAGGGCATATTGAAGAAGGATCAGCCGAGTGGTTCTTGTGGGAGAACAACTCCATTTGGCTCACTAACTTCACACACCATCAGGCTTCCAAGCAGCTCTCAAGGAAACTCAGTTTTCACACTCTATGCTTAGTGCCCTTTGAGTGCCTAGGACTGAAATGAAGCTTGGTGAGCATCCCACACAAACGAATGCTCCACACGCGGGTTTCACATGCCACCAACTAAACATTCTCAGACCACATCAGCGCCACAGCCGTTTTCAGATAGCCCTCAATGCAAAGGCTCTAGGCGCAAATATTGCTGTGAGAGCTAATTCAGTCAAGGAAACACTGCATGTTGGTGAAGGGCATATTGAAGAAGGATCAGCCGAGTGGTTCTTGTGGGAGAACAACTCCATTTGGCTCACTAACTTCACACACCATCAGGCTTCCAAGCAGCTCTCAAGGAAACTCAGTTTTCACACTCTATGCTTAGTGCCCTTTGAGTGCATTATCTAGGAATGAACCTGGGTGAGCATCCCACACAAACGAATGCTCCACATGCGGGTTTCACATGCCACCAACTCCACATTCTCAGGCAACTTCAGCGCCACAGCCCTTTTCAGATAGCCCTCAATGCAAAGGCTCTAGACGCAAATATTGGTGTGAGAGGTAATTCAATCAAGGAAACACTGCATGTTGGTGAAGGGCTTATTGAAGAAGGATCAGCCGAGTGGTTCTTGTGGGAGAACAACTCCATTTGGCTCACTAACTTCACACACCATCAGGCTTCCAAGCAGCTCTCAAGGAAACTCAGTTTTCACACTCTATGCTTAGTGCCCTTTGAGTGCATTATCTAGGAATGAACCTGGGTGAGCATCCCACACAAACGAATGCTCCACATGCGGGTTTCACATGCCACCAACTCCACATTCTCAGGCAACTTCAGCGCCACAGCCCTTTTCAGATAGCCCTCAATGCAAAGGCTCTAGACGCAAATATTGGTGTGAGAGCTAATTCAATCAAGGAAACACTGCATGTTGGTGAAGGGCATATTGAAGAAGGATCAGCCGAGTGGTTCTTGTGGGAGAACAACTCCATTTGGCTCACTAACTTCACACACCATCAGGCTTCCAAGCAGCTCTCAAGGAAACTCAGTTTTCACACTCTATGCTTAGTGCCCTTTGAGTGCATTATCTAGGAATGAACCTGGGTGAGCATCCCACACAAACGAATGCTCCACATGCGGGTTTCACATGCCACCAACTCCACATTCTCAGGCAACTTCAGCGCCACAGCCGTTTTCAGATAGCCCTCAATGCAAAGGCTCTAGATGCAAATATTGGTGTGAGAGCTAATTCAATCAAGGAAACACTGCATGTTGGTGAAGGGCATATTGAAGAAGGATCAGCCGAGTGGTTCTTGTGGGAGAACAACTCCATTTGGCTCACTAACTTCACACACCATCAGGCTTCCAAGCAGCTCTCCAGGAAACTCAGTTTTCACACTCTATGCTTAGTGCCCTTTGAGTGCCTAGGACTGAAATGAAGCTTGGTGAGCATCCCACACAAACGAATGCTCCACATGCGGGTTTCACATGCCACCAACTCCACATTCTCAGACCACATCAGCGCCGCAGCCGTTTTCAGATAGCCCTCAATGCAAAGGCTCTAGGCGCAAATATTGCTGTGAGAGCTAATTCAGTCAAGGAAACACTGCATGTTGGTGAAGGGCATATTGAAGAAGGATCAGCCGAGTGGTTCTTGTGGGAGAACAACTCCATTTGGCTCACTAACTTCACACACCATCAGGCTTCCAAGCAGCTCTCAAGGAAACTCAGTTTTCACACTCTATGCTTAGTGCCCTTTGAGTGCATTATCTAGGAATGAACCTGGGTGAGCATCCCACACAAACGAATGCTCCACATGCGGGTTTCACATGCCACCAACTCCACATTCTCAGGCAACTTCAGCGCCACAGCCGTTTTCAGATAGCCCTCAATGCAAAGGCTCTAGACGCAAATATTGGTGTGACAGCTAATTCAATCAAGGAAACACTGCATGTTGGTGAAGGGCATATTGAAGAAGGATCAGCCGAGTGGTTCTTGTGGGAGAACAACTCCATTTGGCTCACTAACTTCACACACCATCAGGCTTCCAAGCAGCTCTCAAAGAAACTCAGTTTTCACACTCTATGCTTAGTGCCCTTTGAGTGCATTATCTAGGAATGAACCTGGTTGAGCATCCCACACAAACGAATGCTCCACATGCGGGTTTCACATGCCACTAACTCCACATTCTCAGGCAACTTCAGCGCCACAGCCGTTTTCAGATAGCCCTCAATGCAAAGGCTCTAGACGCAAATATTGGTGTGAGAGATAATTCAATCAAGGAAACACTGCATGTTGGTGAAGGGCATATTGAAGAAGGATCAGCCGAGTGGTTCTTGTGGGAGAACAACTCCATTTGGCTCACTAACTTCACACACCATCAGGCTTCCAAGCAGCTCTCCTGGAAACTCAGTTTTCACACTCTATGCTTAGTGCCCTTTGAGTGCATTATCTAGGAATGAAGCTGGTAGAGCATCCCACAGAAACGAATGCTCCACATGCGGGTTTCACATGCCACCAACTCCACATTCTCAGGCAACTTCAGCGCCACAGCCGTTTTCAGATAACCCTCAATGCAAAGGCTCTAGATGCAAATATTGGTGTGAGAGGTAATTCAATCAAGGAAACACTGCATCTTGGTGAAGGGCATATTGAAGAAGGATCAGCCGAGTGGTTCTTGTGGGAGAACAACTCCATTTGGCTCACTAACTTCACACACCATCAGGCTTCCAAGCAGCTCTCCAGGAAACTCAGTTTTCACACTCTATGCTTAGTGCCCTTTGAGTGCATTATCTAGGAATGAACCTGGGTGAGCATCCCACACAAACGAATGCTCCACATGCGGGTTTCACATGCCACCAACTCCACATTCTCAGGCAACTTCAGCGCCACAGCCGTTTTCTGATAGCCCTCAATGCAAAGGCTCTAGGCGCAAATATTGCTGTGAGAGCTAATTCAGTCAAGGAAACACTGCATGTTGGTGAAGGGCATATTGAAGAAGGATCAGCCGAGTGGTTCTTGTGGGAGAACAACTCCATTTGGCTCACTAACTTCACACACCATCAGGCTTCCAAGCAGCTCTCCAGGAAACTCAGTTTTCACACTCTATGCTTAGTGCCCTTTGAGTGCTTAGGACTGAAATGAAGCTTGGTGAGCATCCTACACAAACGAATGCTCCACATGCGGGTTTCACATGCCACCAACTCCACATTCTCAGGCAACTTCAGCGCCACAGCCCTTTTCAGATAGCCCTCAATGCAAAGGCTCTAGACGCAAATATTGGTGTGAGAGCTAATTCAATCAAGGAAACACTGCATGTTGGTGAAGGGCATATTGAAGAAGGATCAGCCGAGTGGTTCTTGTGGGAGAACAACTCCATTTGGCTCACTAACTTCACACAAAATCAGGCTTCCAAGCAGCTCTCCAGGAAACTCAGTTTTCACACTCTATGCTTAGTGCCCTTTGAGTGCCTAGGACTGAAATGAAGCTTGGTGAGCATCCCACACAAACGAATGCTCCACATGCGGGTTTCACATGCCACCAACTCCACATTCACAGGCAACTTCAGCGCCACAGCCGTTTTCAGATAGCCCTCAATGCAAAGGCTCTAAACGCAAATATTGGTGTGAGAGCTAATTCAATCAAGGAAACACTGCATGTTGGTGAAGGGCATATTGAAGAAGGATCAGCCGAGTGGTTCTTGTGGGAGAACAACTCCATTTGGCTCACTAACTTCACACACCATCAGGCTTCCAAGCAGCTCTCAAGGAAACTCATTTTTCACACTCTATGCTTAGTGCCCTTTGAGTGCCTAGGACTGAAATGAAGCTTGGTGAGCATCCCACACAAACGAATGCTCCACATGCGGGTTTCACATGCCACCAACTCCACATTCTCAGGCAACTTCAGCGCCACAGCCGTTTTCAGATAGCCCTCAATGCAAAGGCTCTAGACGCAAATATTGGTGTGAGAGCTAATTCAATCAAGGAAACACTGCATGTTGGTGAAGGGCATATTGAAGAAGGATCAGCCGAGTGGTTCTTGTGGGAGAACAACTCCATTTGGCTCACTAACTTCACACACCATCAGGCTTCCAAGCAGCTCTCAAGGAAACTCAGTTTTCACACTCTATGCTTAGTGCCCTTTGAGTGCATTATCTAGGAATGAACCTGGTAGAGCATCCCACACAAACGAATGCTCCACATGCGGGTTTCACATGCCACCAACTCCACATTCTCAGGCAACTTCAGCGCCACAGCCGTTTTCAGATAACCCTCAATGCAAAGCCTCTAGATGCAAATATTGGTGTGAGAGCTAATTCAATCAAGGAAACACTGCATGTTGGTGAAGGGCATATTGAAGAAGGATCAGCTGAGTGGTTCTTGTGGGAGAACAACTCCATTTGGCTCACTAACTTCACACACCATCAGGCTTCCAAGCAGCTCTCAAGGAAACTCTGTTTTCAAACTCTATGCTTAGTGCCCTTTGAGTGCATTATCTAGGAATGAACCTGGTAGAGCATCCCACACAAACGAATGCTCCACATGCGGATTTCACATGCCACCAACTCCACATTCTCAGGCAACTTCAGCGCCACAGCCGTTTTCAGATAGCCCTCAATGCAAAGGCTCTAGACGCAAATATTGGTGTGAGAGCTAATTCAATCAAGGAAACACTGCATCTTGGTGAAGGGCATATTGAAGAAGGATCAGCCGAGTGGTTCTTGTGGGAGAACAACTCCATTTGGCTCACTAACTTCACACACCATCAGGCTTCCAAGCAGCTCTCAAGGAAACTCAGTTTTCACACTCTATGCTTAGTGCCCTTTGAGTGCATTATCTAGGAATGAAGCTGGTAGAGCATCCCACACGAACGAATGCTCCACATGCGGGTTTCACATGCCACCAACTCCACATTCTCAGGCAACTTCAGCGCCACAGCCGTTTTCAGATAGCCCTCAATGCAAAGGCTCTAGATGCAAATATTGGTGTGAGAGCTAATTCAATCAAGGAAACACTGCATGTTGGTGAAGGGCATATTGAAGAAGGATCAGCCGAGTGCTTCTTGTGGGAGAACAACTCCATTTGGCTCACTAACTTCACACACCATCAGGCTTCCAAGCAGCTCTCAAGGAAACTCAGTTTTCACACTCTATGCTTAGTGCCCTTTGAGTGCCTAGGACTGAAATGAAGCTTGGTGAGCATCCCACACAAACGAATGCTCCACACGCGGGTTTCACATGCCACCAACTAAACATTCTCAGACCACATCAGCGCCACAGCCGTTTTCAGATAGCCCTCAATGCAAAGGCTCTAGGCGCAAATATTGCTGTGAGAGCTAATTCAGTCAAGGAAACACTGCATGTTGGTGAAGGGCATATTGAAGAAGGATCAGCCGAGTGGTTCTTGTGGGAGAACAACTCCATTTGGCTCACTAACTTCACACACCATCAGGCTTCCAAGCAGCTCTCCAGGAAACTCAGTTTTCACACTCTATGCTTAGTGCCCTTTGAGTGCCTAGGACTGAAATGAAGCTTGGTGAGCATCCCACACAAACGAATGCTCCACATGCGGGTTTCACATGCCACCAACTCCACATTCACAGGCAACTTCAGCGCCACAGCCGTTTTCAGATAGCCCTCAATGCAAAGGCTCTAAACGCAAATATTGGTGTGAGAGCTAATTCAATCAAGGAAACACTGCATGTTGGTGAAGGGCATATTGAAGAAGGATCAGCCGAGTGGTTCTTGTGGGAGAACAACTCCATTTGGCTCACTAACTTCACACACCATCAGGCTTCCAAGCAGCTCTCAAGGAAACTCATTTTTCACACTCTATGCTTAGTGCCCTTTGAGTGCCTAGGACTGAAATGAAGCTTGGTGAGCATCCCACACAAACGAATGCTCCACATGCGGGTTTCACATGCCACCAACTCCACATTCTCAGGCAACTTCAGCGCCACAGCCGTTTTCAGATAGCCCTCAATGCAAAGGCTCTAGACGCAAATATTGGTGTGAGAGCTAATTCAATCAAGGAAACACTGCATGTTGGTGAAGGGCATATTGAAGAAGGATCAGCCGAGTGGTTCTTGTGGGAGAACAACTCCATTTGGCTCACTAACTTCACACACCATCAGGCTTCCAAGCAGCTCTCAAGGAAACTCAGTTTTCACACTCTATGCTTAGTGCCCTTTGAGTGCATTATCTAGGAATGAACCTGGTAGAGCATCCCACACAAACGAATGCTCCACATGCGGGTTTCACATGCCACCAACTCCACATTCTCAGGCAACTTCAGCGCCACAGCCGTTTTCAGATAACCCTCAATGCAAAGCCTCTAGATGCAAATATTGGTGTGAGAGCTAATTCAATCAAGGAAACACTGCATGTTGGTGAAGGGCATATTGAAGAAGGATCAGCTGAGTGGTTCTTGTGGGAGAACAACTCCATTTGGCTCACTAACTTCACACACCATCAGGCTTCCAAGCAGCTCTCAAGGAAACTCTGTTTTCAAACTCTATGCTTAGTGCCCTTTGAGTGCATTATCTAGGAATGAACCTGGTAGAGCATCCCACACAAACGAATGCTCCACATGCGGATTTCACATGCCACCAACTCCACATTCTCAGGCAACTTCAGCGCCACAGCCGTTTTCAGATAGCCCTCAATGCAAAGGCTCTAGACGCAAATATTGGTGTGAGAGCTAATTCAATCAAGGAAACACTGCATGTTGGTGAAGGGCATATTGAAGAAGGATCAGCCGAGTGGTTCTTGTGGGAGAACAACTCCATTTGGCTCACTAACTTCACACACCATCAGGCTTCCAAGCAGCTCTCAAGGAAACTCAGTTTTCACACTCTATGCTTAGTGCCCTTTGAGTGCATTATCTAGGAATGAAGCTGGTAGAGCATCCCACACGAACGAATGCTCCACATGCGGGTTTCACATGCCACCAACTCCACATTCTCAGGCAACTTCAGCGCCACAGCCGTTTTCAGATAGCCCTCAATGCAAAGGCTCTAGATGCAAATATTGGTGTGAGAGCTAATTCAATCAAGGAAACACTGCATGTTGGTGAAGGGCATATTGAAGAAGGATCAGCCGAGTGCTTCTTGTGGGAGAACAACTCCATTTGGCTCACTAACTTCACACACCATCAGGCTTCCAAGCAGCTCTTCAAGGAAACTCAGTTTTCACACTCTATGCTTAGTGCCCTTTGAGTGCCTAGGACTGAAATGAAGCTTGGTGAGCATCCCACACAAACGAATGCTCCACACGCGGGTTTCACATGCCACCAACTAAACATTCTCAGACCACATCAGCGCCACAGCCGTTTTCAGATAGCCCTCAATGCAAAGGCTCTAGGCGCAAATATTGCTGTGAGAGCTAATTCAGTCAAGGAAACACTGCATGTTGGTGAAGGGCATATTGAAGAAGGATCAGCCGAGTGGTTCTTGTGGGAGAACAACTCCATTTGGCTCACTAACTTCACACACCATCAGGCTTCCAAGCAGCTCTCAAGGAAACTCAGTTTTCACACTCTATGCTTAGTGCCCTTTGAGTGCATTATCTAGGAATGAACCTGGGTGAGCATCCCACACAAACGAATGCTCCACATGCAGGTTTCACATGCCACCAACTCCACATTCTCAGGCAACTTCAGCGCCACAGCCCTTTTCAGATAGCCCTCAATGCAAAGGCTCTAGACGCAAATATTGGTGTGAGAGGTAATTCAATCAAGGAAACACTGCATGTTGGTGAAGGGCTTATTGAAGAAGGATCAGCCGAGTGGTTCTTGTGGGAGAACAACTCCATTTGGCTCACTAACTTCACACACCATCAGGCTTCCAAGCAGCTCTCAAGGAAACTCAGTTTTCACACTCTATGCTTAGTGCCCTTTGAGTGCATTATCTAGGAATGAACCTGGGTGAGCATCCCACACAAACGAATGCTCCACATGCGGGTTTCACATGCCACCAACTCCACATTCTCAGGCAACTTCAGCGCCACAGCCCTTTTCAGATAGCCCTCTCTAGACGCAAATATTGGTGTGAGAGCTAATTCAATCAAGGAAACACTGCATGTTGGTGAAGGGCATATTGAAGAAGGATCAGCCGAGTGGTTCTTGTGGGAGAACAACTCCATTTGGCTCACTAACTTCACACACCATCAGGCTTCCAAGCAGCTCTCCAGGAAACTCAGTTTTCACACTCTATGCTTAGTGCCCTTTGAGTGCCTAGGACTGAAATGAAGCTTGGTGAGCATCCCACACAAACGAATGCTCCACATGCGGGTTTCACATGCCACCAACTCCACATTCTCAGACCACATCAGCGCCGCAGCCGTTTTCAGATAGCCCTCAATGCAAAGGCTCTAGGCGCAAATATTGCTGTGAGAGCTAATTCAGTCAAGGAAACACTGCATGTTGGTGAAGGGCATATTGAAGAAGGATCAGCCGAGTGGTTCTTGTGGGAGAACAACTCCATTTGGCTCACTAACTTCACACACCATCAGGCTTCCAAGCAGCTCTCCAGGAAACTCAGTTTTCACACTCTATGCTTAGTGCCCTTTGAGTGCATTATCTAGGAATGAACCTGGGTGAGCATCCCACACAAACGAATGCTCCACATGCGGGTTTCACATGCCACCAACTCCACATTCTCAGGCAACTTCAGCGCCACAGCCGTTTTCAGATAGCCCTCAATGCAAAGGCTCTAGACGCAAATATTGGTGTGACAGCTAATTCAATCAAGGAAACACTGCATGTTGGTGAAGGGCATATTGAAGAAGGATCAGCCGAGTGGTTCTTGTGGGAGAACAACTCCATTTGGCTCACTAACTTCACACACCATCAGGCTTCCAAGCAGCTCTCCAGGAAACTCAGTTTTCACACTCTATGCTTAGTGCCCTTTGAGTGCATTATCTAGGAATGAACCTGGGTGAGCATCCCACACAAACGAATGCTCCACATGCGGGTTTCACATGCCACTAACTCCACATTCTCAGGCAACTTCAGCGCCACAGCCGTTTTCAGATAGCCCTCAATGCAAAGGCTCTAGACGCAAATATTGGTGTGAGAGATAATTCAATCAAGGAAACACTGCATGTTGGTGAAGGGCATATTGAAGAAGGATCAGCCGAGTGGTTCTTGTGGGAGAACAACTCCATTTGGCTCACTAACTTCACACACCATCAGGCTTCCAAGCAGCTCTCCTGGAAACTCAGTTTTCACACTCTATGCTTAGTGCCCTTTGAGTGCATTATCTAGGAATGAAGCTGGTAGAGCATCCCACAGAAACGAATGCTCCACATGCGGGTTTCACATGCCACCAACTCCACATTCTCAGGCAACTTCAGCGCCACAGCCGTTTTCAGATAACCCTCAATGCAAAGGCTCTAGATGCAAATATTGGTGTGAGAGGTAATTCAATCAAGGAAACACTGCATCTTGGTGAAGGGCATATTGAAGAAGGATCAGCCGAGTGGTTCTTGTGGGAGAACAACTCCATTTGGCTCACTAACTTCACACACTATCAGGCTTCCAAGCAGCTCTCCAGGAAACTCAGTTTTCACACTCTATGCTTAGTGCCCTTTGAGTGCATTATCTAGGAATGAACCTGGGTGAGCATCCCACACAAACGAATGCTCCACATGCGGGTTTCACATGCCACCAACTCCACATTCTCAGGCAACTTCAGCGCCACAGCCTTTTTCAGATAGCCCTCAATGCAAAGGCTCTAGACGCAAATATTGGTGTGAGAGCTAATTCAATCAAGGAAACACTGCATGTTGGTGAAGGGCATATTGAAGAAGGATCAGCCGAGTGGTTCTTGTGGGAGAACAACTCCATTTGGCTCACTAACTTCACACACCATCAGGCTTCCAAGCAGCTCTCAAGGAAACTCAGTTTTCACACTCTATGCTTAGTGGCATTTGAGAGCCTAGGACTGAAATGAAGCTTGGTGAGCATCCCACACAAACGAATGCTCCACATGCGGGTTTCACATGCCACCAACTCCACATTCTCAGGCAACTTCAGCGCCACAGCCGTTTTCAGATAGCCCTCAATGCAAAGGCTCTAGACGCAAATATTGGTGTGAGAGATAATGCAGTCAAGGAAACACTGCATGTTGGTGAAGGGCATATTGAAGAAGGATCAGCCGAGTGGTTCTTGTGGGAGAACAACTCCATTTGGCTCACTAACTTCACACACCGTCAGGCTTCCAAGCAGCTCTCCAGGAAACTCAGTTTTCACACTCGATGCTTAGTGCCCTTTGAGTGCCTAGGACTGAAATGAAGCTTGGTGAGCATCCAACACAAACGAATGCTCCACATGCGGGTTTCACATGCCACCAACTCCACATTCTCAGGCAACTTCAGCGCCACAGCCGTTTTCAGATAACCCTCAATGCAAAGGCTCTAGATGCAAATATTGGTGTGAGAGCTAAGTCAATCAAGGAAACACTGCATGTTGGTGAAGGGCATGTTGAAGAAGGATCAGCCGAGTGGTTCTTGTGGGAGAACAACTCCATTTGGCTCACTAACTTCACACACCATCAGGCTTCCAAGCAGCTCTCCTGGAAACTCAGTTTTCACACTCTATGCTTAGTGCCCTTTGAGTGCCTAGGACTGAAATGAAGCTTGGTGAGCATCCCACACAAACGAATGCTCCACATGCGGGTTTCACATGCCACCAACTCCACATTCTCAGACCACTTCAGCGCCACAGCCCTTTTCAGATAGCCCTCAATGCAAAGGCTCTAGAGGCAAATATTGGTGTGAGAGCTAATTCAATCAAGGAAACACTGCATGTTGGTGAAGGGCATATTGAAGAAGGATCAGCCGAGTGGTTCTTGTGGGAGAACAACTCCATTTGGCTCACTAACTTCACATACCATCAGGCTTCCAAGCAGCTCTCCTGGAAACTCAGTTTTCACACTCTATTCTTAGTGCCCTTTGAGTGCATTATCTAGGAATGAACCTGGTAGAGCATCGCACACAAACGAATGCTCCACATGCGGGTTTCACATGCCACCAACTCCACATTCTCAGGCAACTTCAGCGCCACAGCCGTTTTCAGATAGCCCTCAATGCAAAGGCTCTAGACGCAAATATTGGTGTGAGAGCTAATTCAATCAAGGAAACACTGCATGTTGGTGAAGGGCATATTGAAGAAGGATCAGCCAAGTGATTCTTGTGGGAGAACAACTCCATTTGGCTCACTAACTTCACACACCATCAGGCTTCCAAGCAGCTCTCAAGGAAACTCAGTTTTCACACTCTATGCTTAGTGCCCTTTGAGTGCATTATCTAGGAACGAACCTGGGTGAGCATCCCACACAAACGAATGCTCCACATGCGGGTTTCACATGCCACCAACTCCACATTCTCAGGCAACTTCAGCGCCACAGCCGTTTTCAGATAGCCCTCAATGCAAAGGCTCTAGACGCAAATATTGGTGTGAGAGCTAATTCAATCAAGGAAACACTGCATGTTGGTGAAGGGCATATTGAAGAAGGATCAGCCGAGTGGTTCTTGTGGGAGAACAACTCCATTTGGCTCACTAACTTCACACACCATCAGGCTTCCAAGCAGCTCTCAAGGAAACTCAGTTTTCACACTCTATGCTTAGTGCCCTTTGAGTGCCTAGGACTGAAATGAAGCTTGGTGAGCATCCCACACAAACGAATGCTCCACATGCGGGTTTCACATGCCACCAACTCCACATTCTCAGGCAACTTCAGCGCCACAGCCGTTTTCAGATAGCCCTCAATGCAAAGGCTCTAGACGCAAATATTGGTGTGAGAGCTAATTCAATCAAGGAAACACTGCATGTTGGTGAAGGGCATATTGAAGAAGGATCAGCCGAGTGGTTCTTCTGGGAGAACAACTCCATTTGGCTCACTAACTTCACACACCATCAGGCTTCCAAGCAGCTCTCAAGGAAACTCAGTTTTCACACTCTATGCTTAGTGCCCTTTGAGTGCATTATCTAGGAATGAACCTGGTAGAGCATCCCACACAAGCGAATGCTCCACATGCGGGTTTCACATGCCACCAACTCCACATTCTCAGGCAACTTCAGCGCCACAGCCGTTTTCAGATAGCCCTCAATGCAAAGGCTCTAGACGCAAATATTGGTGTGAGAGCTAATTCAATCAAGGAAACACTGCATGTTGGTGAAGGGCATATTGAAGAAGGATCAGCCGAGTGGTTCTTGTGGGAGAACAACTCCATTTGGCTCACTAACTTCACACACCATCAGGCTTCCAAGCAGCTCTCAAGAAAATTCAGTTTTCACGCTCTATGCTTAGTGCCCTTTGAGTGCATTATCTAGGAATGAACCTGGGTGAGCATCCCACACAAACGAATGCTCCACATGCGGGTTTCACATGCCACCAACTCCACATTCTCAGGCAACTTCAGCGCCACAGCCGTTTTCAGATAACCCTCAATGCAAAGGCTCTAGACGCAAATATTGGTGTGAGAGCTAATTCAATCAAGGAAACACTGCATGTTGGTGAAGGGCATATTGAAGAAGGATCAGCCGAGTGGTTCTTGTGGGAGAACAACTCCATTTGGCTCACTAACTTCACACACCATCAGGCTTCCAAGCAGCTCTCCAGGAAACTCAGTTTTCACACTCTATGCTTAGTGCCCTTTGAGTGCATTATCTAGGAATGAACCTGGTAGAGCATCCCACACAAACAAATGCTCCACATGCGGGTTTCACATGCCACCAACTCCACATTCTCAGGCAACATCAGTGCCACAGCCGTTTTCAGATAGCCCTCAATGCAAAGGCTCTAGACGCAAATATTGGTGTGAGAGCTAATTCAATCAAGGAAACACTGCATGTTGGTGAAGGGCATACTGAAGAAGGATCAGCTGAGTGGTTCTTGTGGGAGAACAACTCCATTTGGCTCACTAACTTCATACACCATCAGGCTTCCAAGCAGCTCTCCAGGAAACTAAGTTTTCATACTCTATGCTTAGTGCCCTTTGAGTGCCTATGACTGAAATGAAGCTTGGTGAGCATCCCACACAAACGAATGCTCCACATGCGGGTTTCACATGCCACCAACTCCACATTCTCAGGCAACTTCAGCGCCACAGCCGTTTTCAGATAGCCCTCAATGCAAAGGCTCTAGATGCAAATATTGGTGTGAGAGCTAATTCAATCAAGGAAACACTGCATGTTGGTGAAGGGCATATTGAAGAAGGATCAGCCGAGTGGTTCTTGTGGGAGAACAACTCCATTTGGCTCACTAACTTCACACACCATCAGGCTTCCAAGCAGCTCTCCAGGAAACTCAGTTTTCACACTCTATGCTTAGTGCCCTTTGAGTGCATTATCTAGGAATGAACCTGGGTGAGCATCGCACACAAACGAATGCTCCACATGCGGGTTTCACATGCCACCAACTCCACATTCTCAGGCAACTTCAGCGCCACAGCCGTTTTCAGATAGCCCTCAATGCAAAGGCTCTAGACGGAAATATTTGTGTGAGAGCTAATTCAATCAAGGAAACACTGCATGTTGGTGAAGGGCATATTGCAGAAGAATCAGCCAGGTGGTTCTTGTGGGAGAACAACTGCACTTGGCACACTAACTTCACACACCATCAGGCTTCCAAGCAAGTCTCAAGGAATCTCAATTTTCACACTCTGTACTTAATGCTCTTTGAGTGCTTAGGACTGAAGTGAATTTTGGTGAGCATCCCACACACCAGTGCTCCACATGCGCGTTTCACATGTCACCAACTCCACATTCACAGACAACTTCAGCGCCAAAGCCGTTTTCAGATAGCCCTCAATGCAAAGGCTCTAGACGCAAACATTGGTGTGAGAGCTAATTCAATCAAGGAAACACTGCATGTTGGTGAAGGGCATATTGAAGAAGAATCAGCCGAGTGGTTCTTGTGGGAGAACAACTCCATTTGGCTCATTAACTTCACACACCATCAGGCTTCCAAGCAGCTCTCAAGGAAACTCAGTTTTCACACTCTATGCTTAATGCCCTTTGAGTGCCTAGGACTGAAATGAAGTTTGGTTAGCATCCCAACACTAAAAAACAATATTCCAGATGCGGGGTTTCACATGCCACCAACTCCACATTCACTGACAACTTCAGCGCCAAAGCCGTTTTCAGATAGCCCTCAATGCAAAGGCTCTAGACGCAAATAATTGTTGGTGTGAGAGCTAATTCAATCAAGGAAACACTGCATGTTGGTGAAGTGCATATTGAAGAAGAATCAGCCGAGTGGTTCTTGTGGGAGAACAACTCCATTTGGCTCATTAACTTCACACACCATCAGGCTTCCAAGCAGCTCTCAAGGAAACTCAGTTTTCACACTCTAAGCTTAGTGCCCTTTGAGTGCCTAGTACTGAAATGAAGTTTGGTGAGCATCCTACACAAACGAATGCTCCACATGCGGGTTTCACATGCCACCAACTCCACATTCAGAGAAACTTCAGCGCAAAAGCCGTTTTCAGATAGCTCTCAATACAAAGGCTCTAGATGCAAATATTGTTGTGAGAGCTAACTCAATCAAGGAAACACTGCATGTTGGTGAAGGGCATATTGAAGAAGAATCAGCCGAGTTGGTTCTTGTGGGGGAACAACTCCATTTGGCTCACTAACTTCACACACCATCAGGCTTCCAAGCAGCTCTCAAGAAACTCAGTTTTCACACTCTATGCTTAGTGCCCTTTGAGTGCATTATCTAGGAATGAACCTGGGTGAGCATCCCACACAAAACAAATGCTCCACATGCGGGTTTCACATGCCACCAACTCCACATTCTCAGGCAACTTCAGCGCCACAGCCGTTTTCAGATAGCCCTCAATGCAAAGGCTCTAGACGCAAATATTGGTGTGAGAGCTAATTCAATCAAGGAAACACTGCATGTTGGTGAAGGGCATATTGAAGAAGGATCAGCCGAGTGGTTCTTGTGGAAGAACAACTCCATTTGGCTCACTAACTTCACACACAATCAGGCTTCCAAGCAGCTCTCCAGGAAACTCAGTTTTTCACACTCTATGGCTTAGTGCCCTTTGAGAGCCTAGGACTGAAATGAAGCTTAGTGAGCATCCCACACAAACGAATGCTCCACATGCGGGTTTTCACATGCCACCAACTCCACATTCTCAGACCACTTCAGCGCCACAGCCGTTTTCAGATAGCCCTCAATGCAAAGGCTCTAGACGCAAATATTGGTGTGAGAGATAATGCAGTCAAGGAAACACTGCATGTTGGTGAAGGGCATATTGAAGAAGGATCAGCCGAGTGGTTCTTCTGGGAGAACAACTCCATTTGGCTCACTAATTTCACACACCATCAGGCTTCCAAGCAGCTCTCCAGGAAACTCAGTTTTCACACTCTATGCTTAGTGCCCTTTGAGTGCATTATCTAGGAATGAACCTCGGTGAGCATCCCACACAAACGAATGCTCCACATGCGGGTTTCACATGCCACCAACTCCACATTCTCAGGCAACTTCAGCGCCACAGTCGTTTTCAGATAGCCCTCAATGCAAAGGCTCTAGACGCAAATATTGCTGTGAGAGCTAATTCATTCAAGGAAAACACTGCATGTTGGTGAAGGGCATATTGAAGAAGGATCAGCCGAGTGGTTCTTGTGGGAGAACAACTCCATTTGGCTCACTAACTTCACACACCATCAGGCTTCCAAGCAGCTCTCAAGGAAACTCAGTTTTCACACTCTATGCTTAGTGCCCTTTGAGTGCATTATCTAGGAATGAAGCTGGTAGAGCATCCCACACAAACGAATGCTCCACATGCGGGTTTCACATGCCACCAACTCCACATTCTCAGGCAACTTCAGCGCCACAGCCCTTTTCAGATAGCCCTCAATGCAAAGGCTCTAGACGCAAATAATTGTTGGTGTGAGAGCTAATTCAATCAAGGAAACACTGCATGTTGGTGAAGGGCATATTGAAGAAGGATCAGCCGAGTGGTTCTTGTGGGAGAACAACTCCATTTGGCTTCAACTAACTTCACACACCATCAGGCTTCCAAGCAGCTCTCAAGGAAACTCAGTTTTCACACCTCTATGCTTAATGCCCTTTCAGGGTCTAGGACTGAAATGAAGCTTGGTGAGCATCCCACACAAACCAATGCTCCACATGCGGGTTTCACATGTCACCACTCCACATTTACAGAAAACTTCATCGCCAAAGCCGTTTTCAGATTAACCCTCAATGCAAAGGCAATAGCCGCAAATATTGGTGTGAGAGCTAATTCAATCAAGGAAACACTGCATGTTGGTGAAAGGCATATTGAAGAAGGATCAGCCGAGTGGTTCTTCTGGGAGAACAACTCCATTTGGCTCACTAACTTCACACACCATCAGGCTTCCAAGCAGCTCTCCAGGAAACTCAGTTTTCACACTCTATGCTTAGTGCCCTTTGAGTGCATTATCTAGGAATGAACCTGGGTAAGCATCCCACACAAACGAATGCTCCACATGCGGGTTTCACATGCCACCAACTCCACATTCTCAGACCACTTCAGCGCAACAGCCGTTTTCAGATAGCCCCTCAATTCAAAGTCTCTAGGCGCAAATATTGGTGTGAGAGCTAATTCAGTCAAGGAAACACTGCATGTTGGTGAAGGGCATATTGAAGAAGGATCAGCCGAGTGGTTCTTGTGGGAGAACAACTCCATTTGGCTCACTAACTTCACACACCATCAGGCTTCCAAGCAGCTCTCAAGGAAACTCAGTTTTCACACTCTATGCTTAGTGCCCTTTGAGTGCATTATCTAGGAATGAACCTGGGTGAGCATCCCACACAAACGAATGCTCCACATGCGGGTTTCACATGCCACCAACTCCACATTCTCAGGCAACTTCAGCGCCACAGCCGTTTTCAGATAGCCCTCAATGCAAAGGCTCTAGACGCAAATATTGGTGTGAGAGCTAATTCAATCAAGGAAACACTGCATGTTGGTGAAGGGCATATTGAAGAAGGATCAGCCAAGTGGTTCTTGTGGGAGAACAACTCATTTGGCTCACTAACTTCACACACCATCAGGCTTCCAAGCAGCTCTCAAGGAAACTCAGTTTTCACACTCTATGCTTAGTGCCCTTTGAATGCATTATCTAGGAATGAACCTGGGTGAGCATCCCACACAAACGAATGCTCCACATGCGGGTTTCACAGGCCACCAACTCCACATTCTCAGGCAACTTCAGCGCCACAGCCGTTTTCAGATAGCCCTCAATGCAAAGGCTCTAGACGCAAATATTGGTGTGAGAGCTAATTCAATCAAGGAAACACTGCATGTTGGTGAAGGGCATATTGAAGAGGAGGATCAGCCGAGTGGTTCTTGTGGGAGAACAACTCCATTTGGCTCACTAACTTCACACACCATCAGGCTTCCAAGCAGCTCTCAAGGAAACTCAGTTTTCACACTCTATGCTTAGTGCCCTTTCAGGGTCTAGGACTGAAATGAAGCTTGGTGAGCATCCCACACAAACCAATGATCCAAATGCGGGTTTCACATGTCACCAACTCCACATTTACAGAAAACTTCATCGCCAAAGCCGTTTTCAGATAACCCTCAATGCAAAGGCAATAGCCGCAAATATTGGTGTGAGAGCTAATTCAATCAAGGAAACACTGCATGTTGGTGAAAGGCATATTGAAGAAGGATCAGCCGAGTGGTTCTTCTGGGAGAACAACTCCATTTGGCTCACTAACTTCACACACCATCAGGCTTCCAAGCAGCTCTCCAGGAAACTCAGTTTTCACACTCTATGCTTAGTGCCCTTTGAGTGCATTATCTAGGAATGAACCTGGGTAAGCATCCCACACAAACGAATGCTCCACATGCGGGTTTCACATGCCACCAACTCCACATTCTCAGACCACTTCAGCGCCACAGCCGTTTTCAGATAACCCTCAATGCAAAGGCTCTAGACGCAAATATTGGTGTACGAGCTAATTCAATCAAGGAAACACTGCATGTTGGTGAAGGGCATATTGAAGAAGGATCAGCCGAGTGGTTCTTGTGGGAGAACAACTCCATTTGGCTCACTAACTTCACACACTATCAGGCTTCCAAGCAGCTCTCAAGGAAACTCAGTTTTCACACTCTATGCTTAGTGCCCTTTGAGTGCATTATCTAGGAATGAACCTGGTAGAGCATCCCACACAAACGAATGCTCCACATGCGGGTTTCACATGCCACCAACTCCACATTCTCAGGCAACTTCAGCGCCACAGCCGTTTTCAGATAACCCTCAATGCAAAGGCTCTAGACGCAAATATTGGTGTCAGAGCTAATTCAATCAAGCAAACACTGCATGTTGGTGAAGGGCATGTTGAAGAAGGAACAGCCGAGTGGTTCTTGTGGGAGAACAACTCCATTTGGCTCACTAACTTCACACACCATCAGGCTTCCAAGCAGCTCTCCAGGAAACTCAGTTTTCACACTCTATGCTTAGTGCCCTTTGAGTGCCTAGGACTGAAATGAAGCTTGGTGAGCATCCCACACAAACGAATGCTCCACATGCGGGTTTCACATGCCACCAACTCCACATTCTCAGACCACTTCAGCGCCACAGCCGTTTTCAGATAGTCCTCAATTCAAAGTCTCTAGGCGCAAATATTGGTGTGAGAGCTAATTCAGTCAAGGAAACACTGCATGTTGGTGAAGGGCATATTGAAGAAGGATCAGCCGAGTGGTTCTTGTGGGAGAACAACTCCATTTGGCTCACTAACTTCACACACCATCAGGCTTCCAAGCAGCTCTCAAGGAAACTCAGTTTTCACACTCTATGCTTAGTGCCCTTTGAGTGCATTATCTAGGAATGAACCTGGGTGAGCATCCCACACAAACGAATGCTCCACATGCGGGTTTCACATGCCACCAACTCCACATTCACAGGCAACTTCAGCGCCACAGCCGTTTTCAGATAGCCCTCAATGCAAAGGCTCTAGACGCAAATATTGGTGTGAGAGCTAATTCAATCAAGGAAACACTGCATGTTGGTGAAGGGCATATTGAAGAAGGATCAGCCAAGTGGTTCTTGTGGGAGAACAACTCCATTTGGCTCACTAACTTCACACACCATCAGGCTTCCAAGCAGCTCTCCAGGAAACTCAGTTTTCACACTCTATGCTTAGTGCCCTTTGAATGCATTATCTAGGAATGAACCTGGGTGAGCATCCCACACAAACGAATGCTCCACATGCGGGTTTCACATGCCACCAACTCCACATTCTCAGGCAACTTCAGCGCCACAGCCGTTTTCAGATAGCCCTCAATGCAAAGGCTCTAGACGCAAATATTGGTGTGAGAGCTAATTCAATCAAGCAAACACTGCATGTTGGTGAAGGGCATATTGAAGAAGGATCAGCCGAGTGGTTCTTGTGGGAGAACAACTCCATTTGGCTCACTAACTTCACACACCATCAGGCTTCCAAGCAGCTCTCCAGGAAACTCAGTTTTCACACTCTATGCTTAGTGCCCTTTGAGTGCCTAGGACTGTAATGAAGCTTGGTGAGCATCCCACACAAACGAATGCTCCACATGCGGGTTTCACATGCCACCAACTCCACATTCTCAGGCAACTTCAGCGCCACAGCCGTTTTCAGATAGCCCTCAATGCAAAGGCTCTAGACGCAAACATTGGTGTGAGAGCTAATTCAATCAAGGAAACACTGCATGTTGGTGAAGGGCATATTGAAGAAGAATCAGCCGAGTGGTTCTTGTGGGAGAACAACTCCATTTGGCTCATTAACTTCACACACCATCAGGCTTCCAAGCAGCTCTCAAGGAAACTCAGTTTTCACACTCTATGCTTAATGCCCTTTGAGTGCCTAGGACTGAAATGAAGTTTGGTTAGCATCCCAACACTAAAAAACAATATTCCAGATGCGGGTTTCACATGCCACCAACTCCACATTCACTGACAACTTCAGCGCCAAAGCCGTTTTCAGATAGCCCTCAATTCAAAGGCTCTAGACGCAAATAATTGTTTGAGAGCTAATTCAATCAAGGAAACACTGCATGTTGGTGAAGTGCATATTGAAGAAGAATCAGCCGAGTGGTTCTTGTGGGAGAACAACTCCATTTGGCTCATTAACTTCACACACCATCAGGCTTCCAAGCAGCTGTCAAGGAAACTCAGTTTTCACACTCTAAGCTTAGTGCCCTTTGAGTGCCTAGTACTGAAATGAAGTTTGGTGAGCATCCTACACAAACGAATGCTCCACATGCGGGTTTCACATGCCACCAACTCCACATTCTCAGGCAACTTCAGCGCCAAAGCCGTTTTCAGATAGCTCTCAATACAAAGGCTCTAGATGCAAACATTGTTGTGAGAGCTAACTCAATCAAGGAAACACTGCATGTTGGTGAAGGGCATATTGAAGAAGAATCAGCCGAGTGGTTCTTGTGGGGGAACAACTCCATTTGGCTCACTAACTTCACACACCATCAGGCTTCCAAGCAGCTCTCAAGGAAACTCAGTTTTCACACTCTATGCTTAGTGCCCTTTGAGTGCATTATCTAGGAATGAACCTGGGTGAGCATCCCACACAAACGAATGCTCCACATGCGGGTTTCACATGCCACCAACTCCACATTCTCAGGCAACTTCAGCGCCACAGCCGTTTTCAGATAGCCCTCAATGCAAAGGCTCTGGACGCAAATATTGGTGTGAGAGCTAATTCAATCAAGGAAACACTGCATGTTGGTGAAGGGCATATTGAAGAAGGATCAGCCGAGTGGTTCTTGTGGGAGAACAACTCCGTTTGGCTCACTAACTTCACACACCATCAGGCTTCCAAGCAGCTCTAAAGGAAACTAAGTTTTCACACTCTATGCTTAGTGCCCTTTGAGTGCCTAGGACTGAAATGAAGCTTGGTGAGCATCCCACACAAACGAATGCTCCACATGCGGGTTTCACATGCCACCAACTCCATATTCTCAGGCAACTTCAGCGCCACAGCCGTTTTCAGATAGCCCTCAATGCAAAGGCTCTAGACGCAAATATTGGTGTGAGAGCTAATTCAATCAAGGAAACATTGCATGTTGGTGAAGGGCATATTGAAGAAGGATCAGCCGAGTGGTTCTTGTGGGAGAACAACTCCATTTGGCTCACTAACTTCACACACCATCAGGCTTCCAAGCAGCTCTCAAGGAAACTCATTTTTCACACTCTATGCTTAGTGCCCTTTGAGTGCATTATCTAGGAATGAACCTGGTAGAGCATCCCACACAAACAAATGCTCCACATGCGGGTTTCACATGCCACCAACTCCACATTCTCAGGCAACTTCAGCGCCACAGCCATTTTCAGATAGCCCTCAATGCAAAGGCTCTAGACGCAAATATTGGTGTCAGAGCTAATTCAATCAAGCAAACACTGCATGTTGGTGAAGGGCATGTTGAAGAAGGAACAGCCGAGTGGTTCTTGTGGGAGAACAACTCCATTTGGCTCACTAACTTCACACACCATCAGGCTTCCAAGCAGCTCTCCAGGAAACTCAGTTTTCACACTCTATGCTTAATGCCCTTTGAGTGCCTAGGACTGAAATGAAGCTTGGTGAGCATCCCACACAAATGAATGCTCCACATGCGGGTTTCACATGCCACCAACTCCACATTCTCAGACCACTTCAGCGCTACAGCCGTTTTCAGATAGCCCTCAATGCAAAGGCTCTAGGCGCAAATATTGGTGTGAGAGCTAATTCAGTCAAGGAAACACTGCATGTTGGTGAAGGGCATATTGAAGAAGGATCAGCCGAGTGGTTCTTGTGGGAGAACAACTCCATTTGGCTCACTAACTTCACACACCATCAGGCTTCCAAGCAGCTCTCAAGGAAACTCAGTTTTCACACTCTATGCTTAGTGCCCTTTGAGTGCATTATCTAGGAATGAACCTCGGTGAGCATCCCACACAAACGAATGCTCCACATGCGGGTTTCACATGCCACCAACTCCACATTCTCAGGCAACTTCAGCGCCACAGCCGTTTTCAGATAGCCCTCAATGCAAAGGCTCTAGACGCAAATATTGGTGTGAGAGCTAATTCAATCAAGGAAACACTGCATGTTGGTGAAGGGCATATTGAAGAAGGATCAGCCGAGTGGTTCTTGTGGGAGAACAACTCCATTTGGCTCACTAACTTCACACACCATCAGGCTTCCAAGCAGCTCTCAAGGAAACTCAGTTTTCACACTCTATGCTTAGTGCCCTTTGAGTGCATTATCTAGGAATGAACCTGGGTGAGCATCCCACACAAACGAATGCTCCACATGCGGGTTTCACGTGCCACCAACTCCACATTCTCAGGCAACTTCAGCGCCACAGCCGTTTTCAGATAGCCCTCAATGCAAAGGCTCTAGACACAAATATTGGTGTGAGAGCTAATTCAATCAAGGAAACACTGCATGTTGGTGAAGGGCATATTGAAGAAGGATCAGCCGAGTGGTTCTTGTGGGAGAACAACTCCATTTGGCTCACTAACTTCACACACCATCAGGCTTCCAAGCAGCTCTAAAGGAAACTAAGTTTTCACACTCTATGCTTAGTGCCCTTTGAGTGCCTAGGACTGAAATGAAGCTTGGTGAGCATCCCACACAAACGAATGCTCCACATGCGGGTTTCACATGCCACCAACTCCACATTCTCAGGCAACTTCAGCGCCACAGCCGTTTGCAGATAGCCCTCAATGCAAAGGCTCTAGACGCAAATATTGGTGTGAGAGCTAATTCAATGAAGGAAACATTGCATGTTGGTGAAGGGCATATTGAAGAAGGATCAGCCGAGTGGTTCTTGTGGGAGAACAACTCCATTTGGCTCACTAACTTCACACACCATCAGGCTTCCAAGCAGCTCTCAAGGAAACTCAGTTTTCACACTCTATGCTTAGTGCCCTTTGAGTGCATTATCTAGGAATGAACCTGGTAGAGCATCCCACACAAACAAATGCTCCACATGCGGGTTTCACATGCCACCAACTCCACATTCTCAGGCAACTTCAGCGCCACAGCCATTTTCAGATAGCCCTCAATGCAAAGGCTCTAGACGCAAATATTGGTGTCAGAGCTAATTCAATCAAGGAAACACTGCATGTTGGTGAAGGGCATGTTGAAGAAGGAACAGCCGAGTGGTTCTTGTGGGAGAACAACTCCATTTGGCTCACTAACTTCACACACCATCAGGCTTCCAAGCAGCTCTCCAGGAAACTCAGTTTTCACACTCTATGCTTAGTGCCCTTTGAGTGCCTAGGACTGAAATGAAGCTTGGTGAGCATCCCACACAAACGAATGCTCCACATGCGGGTTTCACATGCCACCAACTCCACATTCTCAGACAACTTCAGTGCTACAGCCGTTTTCAGATAGCCCTCAATGCAAAGGCTCTAGACGCAAATATTGGTGTGAGAGCTAATTCAGTCAAGGAAACACTGCATGTTGGTGAAGGGCATATTGAAGAAGAATCAGCCGAGTGGTTCTTGTGGGAGAACAACTCCATTTGGCTCACTAACTTCACACACCATCAGGCTTCCAAGCAGCTCTCAAGGAAACTCAGTTTTCACACTCTATGCTTAGTGCCCTTTGAGTGCATTTTCTAGGAATGAACCTGGTAGAGCATCCCACATAAACGAATGCTCCACATGCGGGTTTCACATGCCACCAACTCCACATTCACAGGCAACTTCAGCGCCACAGCCGTTTTCAGATAGCCCTCAATGCAAAGGCTCTAGACGCAAATATTGGTGTGAGAGCTAATTCAATCAAGGAAACACTGCATGTTGGTGAAGGGCATATTGAAGAAGGATCAGCCGAGTGGTTCTTGTGGGAGAACAACTCCATTTGGCTCACTAACTTCACACACCATCAGGCTTCCAAGCAGCTCTCCAGGAAACTCAGTTTTCACACTCTATTCTTAGTGCCCTTTGAGTGCATTATCTAGGAATGAACCTGGTAGAGCATCCCACACAAACGAATGCTCCACATGCGGGTTTCACATGCCACCAACTCCACATTCTCAGGCAACTTCAGCGCCGCAGCCGTTTTCAGATAGCCCTCAATGCAAAGGCTCTAGACGCAAATATTGGTGTGAGAGCTAAGTCAATCAAGGAAACACTGCATGTTGGTGAAGGGCATATTGAAGAAGGATCAGCCAAGTGGTTCTTGTGGGAGAACAACTCCATTTGGCTCACTAACTTCACACACCATCAGGCTTCCAAGCAGCTCTCAAGGAAACTCAGTTTTCACACTCTATGCTTAGTGCCCTTTGAATGCATTATCTAGGAATGAACCTGGGTGAGCATCCCACACAAACGAATGCTCCACATGCGGGTTTCACATGCCACCAACTCCACATTCTCAGGCAACTTCAGCGCCACAGCCGTTTTCAGATAGCCCTCAATGCAAAGGCTCTAGATGCAAATATTGGTGTGAGAGCTAATTCAATCAAGGAAACACTGCATGTTGGTGAAGGGCATATTGAAGAAGGATCAGCCGTGTGGTTCTTGTGGGAGAACAACTCCATTTGGCTCACTAACTTCACACACCATCAGGCTTCCAAGCAGCTCTAAAGGAAACTAAGTTTTCACACTCTATGCTTAGTGCCCTTTGAGTGCCTAGGACTGAAATGAAGCTTGGTGAGCATCCCACACAAACGAATGCTCCACATGCGGGTTTCACATGCCACCAACTCCACATTCTCAGGCAACTTCAGCGCCACAGCCGTTTTCAGATAGCCCTCAATGCAAAGGCTCTAGACGCAAATATTGGTGTGAGAGCTAATTCAATCAAGGAAACACTGCATGTTGGTGAAGGGCATATTGAAGAAGGATGCCGAGTGGTTCTTGTGGGAGAACAACTCCATTTGGCTCACTAACTTCACACACCATCAGGCTTCCAAGCAGCTCTCCAGGAAACTCAGTTTTCACACTCTATGCTTAGTGCCCTTTCAGTGCATTATCTAGGAATGAACCTGGTAGAGCATCCCACACAAACGAATGCTCCACATGCGGGTTTCACATGCCACCAACTCCACATTCTCAGGCAACTTCAGCGCCACAGCCGTTTTCAGATAGCCCTCAATGCAAAGGCTCTAGACGCAAATATTGGTGTGAGAGCTAATTCAATCAAGGAAACACTGCATGTTGGTGAAGGGCATATTGAAGAAGGATCAGCCGAGTGGTTCTTGTGGGAGAACAACTCCATTTGGCTCACTAACTTCACACACCATCAGGCTTCCAAGCAGCTCTCAAGAAAATTCAGTTTTCACGCTCTATGCTTAGTGCCCTTTGAGTGCATTATCTAGGAATGAACCTGGGTGAGCATCCCACACAAACGAATGCTCCACATGCGGGTTTCACATGCCACCAACTCCACATTCTCAGGCAACTTCAGCGCCACAGCCGTTTTCAGGTAGCCCTCAATGCAAAGGCTCTAGACGCAAATATTGGTGTGAGAGCTAATTCAATCAAGGAAACACTGCATGTTGGTGAAGGGCATATTGAAGAAGGATCAGCCGAGTGGTTCTTGTGGGAGAACAACTCCATTTGGCTCACTAACTTCACACACCATCAGGCTTCCAAGCAGCTCTCAAGAAAATTCAGTTTTCACGCTCTATGCTTAGTGCCCTTTGAGTGCATTATCTAGGAATGAACCTGGGTGAGCATCCCACACAAACGAATGCTCCACATGCGGGTTTCACATGCCACCAACTCCACATTCTCAGGCAACTTCAGCGCCACAGCCGTTTTCAGATAACCCTCAATGCAAAGGCTCTAGACGCAAATATTGGTGTGAGAGCTAATTCAATCAAGGAAACACTGCATGTTGGTGAAGGGCATATTGAAGAAGGATCAGCCAAGTGGTTCTTGTGGGAGAACAACTCCATTTGGCTCACTAACTTCATACACCATCAGGCTTCCAAGCAGCTCTCCAGGAAACTAAGTTTTCACACTCTGTTCTTAGTGCCCTTTGAGTGCCTAAGACTGAAATGAAGCTTGGTGAGCATCCCACACAAACGAATGCTCCACATGCGGGTTTCACATGCCACCAACTCCACATTCTCAGGCAACTTCAGCGCCACAGCCGTTTTCAGATAACCCTCAATGCAAAGGCTCTAGACGCAAATATTGGTGTGAGAGCTAATTCAATCAATGAAACACTGCATGTTGGTGAAGGGCATATTGCAGAAGAATCAGCCAGGTGGTTCTTGTGGGAGATCAACTGCATTTGGCACACTAACTTCACAAACCATCAGGCTTCCAAGCAGGTCTCAAGGAATCTCAGTTTTCACACTCTGTACTTAATGCTCTTTGAGTGCCTAGGACTGAAATGAATTTTGGTGAGCATCCCACACACCAGTGCTCCACATGCGGGTTTCACATGTCACCAACTCCACATTCACAGACAACTTCAGCGCCAAAGCCGTTTTCAGATAGCCCTCAATGCAAAGGCTCTAGACGCAAACATTGGTGTGAGAGCTAATTCAATCAAGGAAACACTGCATGTTGGTGAAGGGCATATTGAAGAAGAATCAGCCGAGTGGTTCTTGTGGGAGAACAACTCCATTTGGCTCATTAACTTCACACACCATCAGGCTTCCAAGCAGCTCTCAAGGAAACTCAGTTTTCACACTCTATGCTTAATGCCCTTTGAGTGCCTAGGACTGAAATGAAGTTTGGTTAGCATCCCAACACTAAAAAACAATATTCCAGATGCGGGTTTCACATACCACCAACTCCACATTCACTGACAACTTCAGCGCCAAAGCCGTTTTCAGATAGCCCTCAATTCAAAGGCTCTAGACGCAAATAATTGTTTGAGAGCTAATTCAATCAAGGAAACACTGCATGTTGGTGAAGTGCATATTGAAGAAGAATCAGCCGAGTGGTTCTTGTGGGAGAACAACTCCATTTGGCTCATTAACTTCACACACCATCAGGCTTCCAAGCAGCTCTCAAGGAAACTCAGTTTTCACACTCTATGCTTAATGCCCTTTGAGTGCCTAGGACTGAAATGAAGTTTGGTTAGCATCCCAACACTAAAAAACAATATTCCAGATGCGGGTTTCACATGCCACCAACTCCACATTCACTGACAACTTCAGCGCCAAAGCCGTTTTCAGATAGCCCTCAATTCAAAGGCTCTAGACACAAATAATTGTTTGAGAGCTAATTCAATCAAGGAAACACTGCATGTTGGTGAAGTGCATATTGAAGAAGAATCAGCCAAGTGGTTCTTGTGGGAGAACAACTCCATTTGGCTCATTAACTTCACACACCATCAGGCTTCCAAGCAGCTCTCAAGGAAACTCAGTTTTCACACTCTATGCTTAATGCCCTTTGAGTGCCTAGGACTGAAATGAAGTTTGGTTAGCATCCCAACACTAAAAAACAATATTCCAGATGCGGGTTTCACATGCCACCAACTCCACATTCACTGACAACTTCAGCGCCAAAGCCGTTTTCAGATAGCCCTCAATTCAAAGGCTCTAGACGCAAATAATTGTTTGAGAGCTAATTCAATCAAGGAAACACTGCATGTTGGTGAAGTGCATATTGAAGAAGAATCAGCCGAGTGGTTCTTGTGGGAGAACAACTCCATTTGGCTCATTAACTTCACACACCATCAGGCTTCCAAGCAGCTGTCAAGGAAACTCAGTTTTCACACTCTAAGCTTAGTGCCCTTTGAGTGCCTAGTACTGAAATGAAGTTTGGTGAGCATCCTACACAAACGAATGCTCCACATGCGGGTTTCACATGCCACCAACTCCACATTCTCAGGCAACTTCAGCGCCAAAGCCGTTTTCAGATAGCTCTCAATACAAAGGCTCTAGATGCAAATATTGTTGTGAGAGCTAACTCAATCAAGGAAACACTGCATGTTGGTGAAGGGCATATTGAAGAAGAATCAGCCGAGTGGTTCTTGTGGGGGAACAACTCCATTTGGCTCACTAACTTCACACACCATCAGGCTTCCAAGCAGCTCTCCAGGAAACTCAGTTTTCACACTCTATGCTTAGTGCCCTTTGAGTGCATTTTTTAGGAATGAACCTGGTAGAGCATCCCACACAAACGAATGCTCCACATGCGGGTTTCACATGCCACCAACTCCACATTCTCAGGCCACTTCAGCGCCACAGCCGTTTTCAGATAGCCCTCAATGCAAAGGCTCTAGACGCAAATATTGGTGTGAGAGCTAATTCAATCAAGGAAACACTGCATGTTGGTGAAGGGCATATTGAAGAAGGATCAGCCGAGTGGTTCTTGTGGGAGAACAACTCCATTTGGCTCACTAACTTCACACACCATCAGGCTTCCAAGCAGCTCTCCAGGAAACTCAGTTTTCACACTCTATGCTTAGTGCCCTTTGAGTGCATTATCTAGGAATGAACCTGGGTGAGCATCGCACACAAACGAATGCTCCACATGCGGGTTTCACATGCCACCAACTCCACATTCTCAGGCAACTTCAGCGCCACAGCCGTTTTCAGATAGCCCTCAATGCAAAGGCTCTAGACGCAAATATTGGTGTGAGAGCTAATTCAATCAAGGAAACACTGCATGTTGGTGAAGGGCATGTTGAAGAAGGATCAGCCGAGTGGTTCTTGTGGGAGAACAACTCCATTTGGCTCACTAACTTCACACACCATCAGGCTTCCAAGCAGCTCTCCAGGAAACTCAGTTTTCACACTCTATGCTTAGTGCCCTTTGAGTGCATTATCTAGGAATGAACCTGGGTGAGCATCCCACACAAACGAATGCTCCACATGCGGGTTTCACGTGCCACCAACTCCACATTCTCAGGCAACTTCAGCGCCACAGCCGTTTTCAGATAGCCCTCAATGCAAAGGCTCTAGACGCAAATATTGGTGTGAGAGCTAATTCAATCAAGGAAACACTGCATGTTGGTGAAGGGCATATTGAAGAAGGATCAGCCGAGTGGTTCTTGTGGGAGAACAACTCCATTTGGCTCACTAACTTCACACACCATCAGGCTTCCAAGCAGCTCTAAAGGAAACTAAGTTTTCACACTCTATGCTTAGTGCCCTTTGAGTGCATTTTCTAGGAATGAACCTCGTAGAGCATCCCACATAAACGAATGCTCCACATGCGGGTTTCACATGCCACCAACTCCACATTCACAGGCAACTTCAGCGCCACAGCCGTTTTCAGATAGCCCTCAATGCAAATGCTCTAGACGCAAATATTGGTGTGAGAGCTAATTCAATCAAGGCAACACTGCATGTTGGTGAAGGGCATATTGAAGAAGGATCAGCCGAGTGGTTCTTGTGGGAGAACAACTCCATTTGGCTCACTAACTTCACATACCATCAGGCTTCCAAGCAGCTCTCCTGGAAGCTCAGTTTTCACACTCTATTCTTAGTGCCCTTTGAGTGCATTATCTAGGAATGAACCTGGTAGAGCATCGCACACAAACGAATGCTCCACATGCGGGTTTCACATGCCACCAACTCCACATTCTCAGGCAACTTCAGCGCCACAGCCGTTTTCAGATAGCCCTCAATGCAAAGGCTCTAGACGCAAATATTGGTGTGAGAGCTAATTCAATCAAGGAAACACTGCATGTTGGTGAAGGGCATATTGAAGAAGGATCAGCCAAGTGGTTCTTGTGGGAGAACAACTCCATTTGGCTCACTAACTTCACACACCATCAGGCTTCCAAGCAGCTCTCAAGGAAACTCAGTTTTCACACTCTATGCTTAGTGCCCTTTGAGTGCATTATCTAGGAATGAACCTGGGTGAGCATCCCACACAAACGAATGCTCCACATGCGGGTTTCACATGCCACCAACTCCACATTCTCAGGCAACTTCAGCGCCACAGCCGTTTTCAGATAGCCCTCAATGCAAAGGCTCTAGACACAAATATTGGTGTGAGAGCTAATTCAATCAAGGAAACACTGCATGTTGGTGAAGGGCATATTGAAGAAGGATCAGCCGAGTGGTTCTTGTGGGAGAACAACTCCATTTGGCTCACTAACTTCACACACCATCAGGCTTCCAAGCAGCTCTAAAGGAAACTAAGTTTTCACACTCTATGCTTAGTGCCCTTTGAGTGCCTAGGACTGAAATGAAGCTTGGTGAGCATCCCACACAAACGAATGCTCCACATGCGGGTTTCACATGCCACCAACTCCACATTCTCAGGCAACTTCAGCGCCACAGCCGTTTTCAGATAGCCCTCAATGCAAAGGCTCTAGACGCAAATATTGGTGTGAGAGCTAATTCAATCAAGGAAACACTGCATGTTGGTGAAGGGCATATTGAAGAAGGATCAGCCGAGTGGTTCTTGTGGGAGAACAACTCCATTTGGCTCACTAACTTCACACACCATCAGGCTTCCAAGCAGCTCTCAAGGAAACTCAGTTTTCACACTCTATGCTTAGTGCCCTTTGAGTGCATTATCTAGGAATGAACCTGGTAGAGCATCCCACACAAACAAATGCTCCACATGCGGGTTTCACATGCCACCAACTCCACATTCTCAGGCAACTTCAGCGCCACAGCCATTTTCAGATAGCCCTCAATGCAAAGGCTCTAGACGCAAATATTGGTGTCAGAGCTAATTCAATCAAGCAAACACTGCATGTTGGTGAAGGGCATGTTGAAGAAGGAACAGCCGAGTGGTTCTTGTGGGAGAACAACTCCATTTGGCTCACTAACTTCACACACCATCAGGCTTCCAAGCAGCTCTCCAGGAAACTCAGTTTTCACACTCTATGCTTAGTGCCCTTTGAGTGCCTAGGACTGAAATGAAGCTTGGTGAGCATCCCACACAAATGAATGCTCCACATGCGGGTTTCACATGCCACCAACTCCACATTCTCAGACCACTTCAGCGCCACAGCCGTTTTCAGATAGCCCTCAATGCAAAGGCTCTAGGCGCAAATATTGGTGTGAGAGCTAATTCAGTCAAGGAAACACTGCATGTTGGTGAAGGGCATATTGAAGAAGGATCAGCCGAGTGGTTCTTGTGGGAGAACAACTCCATTTGGCTCACTAACTTCACACACCATCAGGCTTCCAAGCAGCTCTCAAGGAAACTCAGTTTTCACACTCTATGCTTAGTGCCCTTTGAGTGCATTATCTAGGAATGAACCTCGGTGAGCATCCCACACAAACGAATGCTCCACATGCGGGTTTCACATGCCACCAACTCCACATTCTCAGGCAACTTCAGCGCCACAGCCGTTTTCAGATAGCCCTCAATGCAAAGGCTCTAGACGCAAATATTGGTGTGAGAGCTAATTCAATCAAGGAAACACTGCATGTTGGTGAAGGGCATATTGAAGAAGGATCAGCCGAGTGGTTCTTGTGGGAGAACAACTCCATTTGGCTCACTAACTTCACACACCATCAGGCTTCCAAGCAGCTCTCAAGGAAACTCAGTTTTCACACTCTATGCTTAGTGCCCTTTGAGTGCATTTTCTAGGAATGAACCTGGTAGAGCATCCCACATAAACGAATGCTCCACATGCGGGTTTCACATGCCACCAACTCCACATTCACAGGCAACTTCAGCGCCACAGCCGTTTTCAGATAGCACTCAATGCAAAGGCTCTAGACGCAAATATTGGTGTGAGAGCTAATTCAATCAAGGAAACACTGCATGTTGGTGAAGGGCATATTGAAGAAGGATCAGCCGAGTGGTTCTTGTGGGAGAACAACTCCATTTGGCTCACTAACTTCACACACCATCAGGCTTCCAAGCAGCTCTCCAGGAAACTCAGTTTTCACACTCTATTCTTAGTGCCCTTTGAGTGCATTATCTAGGAATGAACCTGGTAGAGCATCCGACACAAACGAATGCTCCACATGCGGGTTTCACATGCCACCAACTCCACATTCTCAGGCAACTTCAGCGCCGCAGCCGTTTTCAGATAGCCCTCAATGCAAAGGCTCTAGACGCAAATATTGGTGTGAGAGCTAAGTCAATCAAGGAAACACTGCATGTTGGTGAAGGGCATATTGAAGAAGGATCAGCCAAGTGGTTCTTGTGGGAGAACAACTCCATTTGGCTCACTAACTTCACACACCATCAGGCTTCCAAGCAGCTCTCAAGGAAACTCAGTTTTCACACTCTATGCTTAGTGCCCTTTGAATGCATTATCTAGGAATGAACCTGGGTGAGCATCCCACACAAACGAATGCTCCACATGCGGGTTTCACATGCCACCAACTCCACATTCTCAGGCAACTTCAGCGCCACAGCCGTTTTCAGATAGCCCTCAATGCAAAGGCTCTAGATGCAAATATTGGTGTGAGAGCTAATTCAATCAAGGAAACACTGCATGTTGGTGAAGGGCATATTGAAGAAGGATCAGCCGAGTGGTTCTTGTGGGAGAACAACTCCATTTGGCTCACTAACTTCACACACCATCAGGCTTCCAAGCAGCTCTAAAGGAAACTAAGTTTTCACACTCTATGCTTAGTGCCCTTTGAGTGCCTAGGACTGAAATGAAGCTTGGTGAGCATCCCACACAAACGAATGCTCCACATGCGGGTTTCACATGCCACCAACTCCACATTCTCAGGCAACTTCAGCGCCACAGCCGTTTTCAGATAGCCCTCAATGCAAAGGCTCTAGACGCAAATATTGGTGTGAGAGCTAATTCAATCAAGGAAACACTGCATGTTGGTGAAGGGCATATTGAAGAAGGATCAGCCGAGTGGTTCTTGTGGGAGAACAACTCCATTTGGCTCACTAACTTCACACACCATCAGGCTTCCAAGCAGCTCTCCAGGAAACTCAGTTTTCACACTCTATGCTTAGTGCCCTTTGAGTGCATTATCTAGGAATGAACCTGGTAGAGCATCCCACACAAACGAATGCTGCACATGCGGGTTTCACATGCCACCAACTCCACATTCTCAGGCAACTTCAGCGCCACAGCCGTTTTCAGATAGCCCTCAATGCAAAGGCTCTAGACGCAAATATTGGTGTGAGAGCTAATTCAATCAAGGAAACACTGCATGTTGGTGAAGGGCATATTGAAGAAGGATCAGCCGAGTGGTTCTTGTGGGAGAACAACTCCATTTGGCTCACTAACTTCACACACCATCAGGCTTCCAAGCAGCTCTCAAGAAAATTCAGTTTTCACGCTCTATGCTTAGTGCCCTTTGAGTGCATTATCTAGGAATGAACCTGGGTGAGCATCCCACACAAACGAATGCTCCACATGCGGGTTTCACATGCCACCAACTCCACATTCTCAGGCAACTTCAGCGCCACAGCCGTTTTCAGATAACCCTCAATGCAAAGGCTCTAGACGCAAATATTGGTGTGAGAGCTAATTCAATCAAGGAAACACTGCATGTTGGTGAAGGGCATATTGAAGAAGGATCAGCTGAGTGGTTCTTGTGGGAGAACAACTCCATTTGGCTCACTAACTTCACACACCATCAGGCTTCCAAGCAGCTCTCAAGGAAACTCAGTTTTCACACTCTATGCTTAGTGCCCTTTGAGTGCATTATCTAGGAATGAACCTGGTAGAGCATCCCACACAAACAAATGCTCCACATGCGGGTTTCACATGCCACCAACTCCACATTCTCAGGCAACTTCAGCGCCACAGCCGTTTTCAGATAGCCCTCAATGCAAAGGCTCTAGATGCAAATATTGGTGTGAGAGCTAATTCAATCAAGGAAACACTGCATGTTGGTGAAGGGCATACTGAAGAAGGATCAGCTGAGTGGTTCTTGTGGGAGAACAACTCCATTTGGCTCACTAACTTCATACACCATCAGGCTTCCAAGCAGCTCTCCAGGAAACTAAGTTTTCACACTCTGTTCTTAGTGCCCTTTGAGTGCCTAAGACTGAAATGAAGCTTGGTGAGCATCGCACACAAACGAATGCTCCACATGCGGGTTTCACATGCCACCAACTCCACATTCTCAGGCAACTTCAGCGCCACAGCCGTTTTCAGATAGCCCTCAATGCAAAGGCTCTAGACGCAAATATTGGTGTGAGAGCTAATTCAATCAAGGAAACACTGCATGTTGGTGAAGGGCATATTGAAGAAGGATCAGCCGAGTGGTTCTTGTGGGAGAACAACTCCATTTGGCTCACTAACTTCACACACCATCAGGCTTCCAAGCAGCTCTCCAGGAAACTCAGTTTTCACACTCTATGCTTAGTGCCCTTTGAGTGCATTATCTAGGAATGAACCTGGTAGAGCATCCCACACAAACGAATGCTGCACATGCGGGTTTCACATGCCACCAACTCCACATTCTCAGGCAACTTCAGCGCCACAGCCGTTTTCAGATAGCCCTCAATGCAAAGGCTCTAGACGCAAATATTGGTGTGAGAGCTAATTCAATCAAGGAAACACTGCATGTTGGTGAAGGGCATATTGAAGAAGGATCAGCCGAGTGGTTCTTGTGGGAGAACAACTCCATTTGGCTCACTAACTTCACACACCATCAGGCTTCCAAGCAGCTCTCAAGAAAATTCAGTTTTCACGCTCTATGCTTAGTGCCCTTTGAGTGCATTATCTAGGAATGAACCTGGGTGAGCATCCCACACAAACGAATGCTCCACATGCGGGTTTCACATGCCACCAACTCCACATTCTCAGGCAACTTCAGCGCCACAGCCGTTTTCAGATAACCCTCAATGCAAAGGCTCTAGACGCAAATATTGGTGTGAGAGCTAATTCAATCAAGGAAACACTGCATGTTGGTGAAGGGCATATTGAAGAAGGATCAGCTGAGTGGTTCTTGTGGGAGAACAACTCCATTTGGCTCACTAACTTCACACACCATCAGGCTTCCAAGCAGCTCTCAAGGAAACTCAGTTTTCACACTCTATGCTTAGTGCCCTTTGAGTGCATTATCTAGGAATGAACCTGGTAGAGCATCCCACACAAACAAATGCTCCACATGCGGGTTTCACATGCCACCAACTCCACATTCTCAGGCAACTTCAGCGCCACAGCCGTTTTCAGATAGCCCTCAATGCAAAGGCTCTAGATGCAAATATTGGTGTGAGAGCTAATTCAATCAAGGAAACACTGCATGTTGGTGAAGGGCATACTGAAGAAGGATCAGCTGAGTGGTTCTTGTGGGAGAACAACTCCATTTGGCTCACTAACTTCATACACCATCAGGCTTCCAAGCAGCTCTCCAGGAAACTAAGTTTTCACACTCTGTTCTTAGTGCCCTTTGAGTGCCTAAGACTGAAATGAAGCTTGGTGAGCATCGCACACAAACGAATGCTCCACATGCGGGTTTCACATGCCACCAACTCCACATTCTCAGGCAACTTCAGCGCCACAGCCGTTTTCAGATAACCCTCAATGCAAAGGCTCTAGACGCAAATATTGGTGTGAGAGCTAATTCAATCAATGAAACACTGCATGTTGGTGAAGGGCATATTGCAGAAGAATCAGCCAGGTGGTTCTTGTGGGAGAACAACTGCATTTGGCACACTAACTTCACAAACCATCAGGCTTCCAAGCAGCTCTCAAGGAATCTCAGTTTTCACACTCTGTACTTAATGCTCTTTGAGTGCCTAGGACTGAAATGAATTTTGGTGAGCATCCCACACACCAGTGCTCCATATGCGGGTTTCACATGTCACCAACTCCACATTCTCAGGCAACTTCAGCGCCAAAGCCGTTTTCAGATAGCCCTCAATGCAAAGGCTCTAGACGCAAACATTGGTGTGAGAGCTAATTCAATCAAGGAAACACTGCATGTTGGTGAAGGGCATATTGAAGAAGAATCAGCCGAGTGGTTCTTGTGGGAGAACAACTCGATTTGGCTCATTAACTTCACACACCATCACGCTTCCAAGCAGCTCTCAAGGAAACTCAGTTTTCACACTCTATGCTTAATGCCCTTTGAGTGCCTAGGACTGAAATGAAGTTTGGTTAGCATCCCAACACTAAAAAACAATATTCCAGATGCGGGTTTCACATACCACCAACTCCACATTCACTGACAACTTCAGCGCCAAAGCCGTTTTCAGATAGCCCTCAATTCAAAGGCTCTAGACGCAAATAATTGTTTGAGAGCTAATTCAATCAAGGAAACACTGCATGTTGGTGAAGTGCATATTGAAGAAGAATCAGCCGAGTGGTTCTTGTGGGAGAACAACTCCATTTGGCTCATTAACTTCACACACCATCAGGCTTCCAAGCAGCTCTCAAGGAAACTCAGTTTTCACACTCTATGCTTAATGCCCTTTGAGTGCCTAGGACTGAAATGAAGTTTGGTTAGCATCCCAACACTAAAAAACAATATTCCAGATGCGGGTTTCACATGCCACCAACTCCACATTCACTGACAACTTCAGCGCCAAAGCCGTTTTCAGATAGCCCTCAATTCAAAGGCTCTAGACGCAAATAATTGTTTGAGAGCTAATTCAATCAAGGAAACACTGCATGTTGGTGAAGTGCATATTGAAGAAGAATCAGCCGAGTGGTTCTTGTGGGAGAACAACTCCATTTGGCTCATTAACTTCACACACCATCAGGCTTCCAAGCAGCTCTCAAGGAAACTCAGTTTTCACACTCTATGCTTAATGCCCTTTGAGTGCCTAGGACTGAAATGAAGTTTGGTTAGCATCCCAACACTAAAAAACAATATTCCAGATGCGGGTTTCACATGCCACCAACTCCACATTCACTGACAACTTCAGCGCCAAAGCCGTTTTCAGATAGCCCTCAATTCAAAGGCTCTAGACGCAAATAATTGTTTGAGAGATAATTCAATCAAGGAAACACTGCATGTTGGTGAAGTGCATATTGAAGAAGAATCAGCCGAGTGGTTCTTGTGGGAGAACAACTCCATTTGGCTCATTAACTTCACACACCATCAGGCTTCCAAGCAGCTCTCAAGGAAACTCAGTTTTCACACTCTAAGCTTAGTGCCCTTTGAGTGCCTAGTACTGAAATGAAGTTTGGTGAGCATCCTGCACAAACGAATGCTCCACATGCGGGTTTCACATGCCACCAACTCCACATTCACAGACAACTTCAGCGCCAAAGCCGTTTTCAGATAGCTCTCAATACAAAGGCTCTAGATGCAAATATTGTTGTGAGAGCTAACTCAATCAAGGAAACACTGCATGTTGGTGAAGGGCATATTGAAGAAGAATCAGCCGAGTGGTTCTTGTGGGGGAACAACTCCATTTGGCTCACTAACTTCACACACCATCAGGCTTCCAAGCAGCTCTCAAGGAAACTCAGTTTTCACACTCTATGCTTAGTGCCCTTTGAGTGCATTTTTTAGGAATGAACCTGGTAGAGCATCCCACACAAACGAATGCTCCACATGCGGGTTTCACATGCCACCAACTCCACATTCTCAGGCAACTTCAGCGCCACAGCCGTTTTCAGATAGCCCTCAATGCAAAGGCTCTAGACGCAAATATTGGTGTGAGAGCTAATTCAATCAAGGAAACACTGCATGTTGGTGAAGGGCATATTGAAGAAGGATCAGCCGAGTGGTTCTTGTGGGAGAACAACTCCATTTGGCTCACTAACTTCACACACCATCAGGCTTCCAAGCAGCTCTCCAGGAAACTCAGTTTTCACACTCTATGCTTAGTGCCCTTTGAGTGCATTATCTAGGAATGATCCTGGGTGAGCATCGCACACAAACGAATGCTCCACATGCGGGTTTCACATGCCACCAACTCCACATTCTCAGGCAACTTCAGCGCCACAGCCGTTTTCAGATAGCCCTCGATGCAAAGGCTCTAGACGCAAATATTGGTGTGAGAGCTAATTCAATCAAGGAAACACTGCATGTTGGTGAAGGGCATGTTGAAGAAGGATCAGCCGAGTGGTTCTTGTGGAAGAACAACTCCATTTGGCTCACTAACTTCACACACCATCAGGCTTCCAAGCAGCTCTCCAGGAAACTCAGTTTTCACACTCTATGCTTAGTGCCCTTTGAGTGCATTATCTAGGAATGAACCTGGGTGAGCATCCCACACAAACGAATGCTCCACATGCGGGTTTCACATGCCACCAACTCCACATTCTCAGGCAACTTCAGCGCCACAGCCGTTTTCAGATAGCCCTCAATGCAAAGGCTCTAGACGCAAATATTGGTGTGAGAGCTAATTCAATCAAGGAAACACTGCATGTTGGTGAAGGGCATATTGAAGAAGGATCAGCCGAGTGGTTCTTGTGGGAGAACAACTCCGTTTGGCTCACTAACTTCACACACCATCAGGCTTCCAAGCAGCTCTAAAGGAAACTAAGTTTTCACACTCTATGCTTAGTGCCCTTTGAGTGCATTTTCTAGGAATGAACCTGGTAGAGCATCCCACATAAACGAATGCTCCACATGCGGGTTTCACATGCCACCACCTCCACATTCACAGGCAACTTCAGCGCCACAGTCTTTTTCAGATAGCCCTCAATGCAAACGCTCTAGACGCAAATATTGGTGTGAGAGCTAATTCAATCAAGGAAACACTGCATGTTGGTGAAGGGCATATTGAAGAAGAATCAGCCGAGTGGTTCTTGTGGGAGAACAACTCCATTTGGCTCACTAACTTCACACACCATCAGGCTTCCAAGCAGCTCTAAAGGAAACTAAGTTTTCACACTCTATGCTTAGTGCCCTTTGATTGCCTAGGACTGAAATGAAGCTTGGTGAGCATCCCACACAAACGAATGCTCCACATGCGGGTTTCACATGCCACCAACTCCACATTCTCAGGCAACTTCAGCGCCACAGCCGTTTTCAGATAGCCCTCAATGCAAAGGCTCTAGACGCAAATATTGGTGTGAGAGCTAATTCAATCAAGGAAACACTGCATGTTGGTGAAGGGCATATTGAAGAAGGATCAGCCGAGTGGTTCTTGTGGGAGAACAACTCCATTTGGCTCACTAACTTCACACACCATCAGGCTTCCAAGCAGCTCTCAAGGAAACTCAGTTTTCACACTCTATTCTTAGTGCCCTTTCAGTGCATTATCTAGGAATGAACCTGGTAGAGCATCCCACACAAACGAATGCTCCACATGCGGGTTTCACATGCCACCAACTCCACATTCTCAGGCAACTTCAGCGCCACAGCCGTTTTCAGATAGCCCTCAATGCAAAGGCTCTAGACGCAAATATTGGTGTGAGAGCTAATTCAATCAAGGAAACACTGCATGTTGGTGAAGGGCATATTGAAGAAGGATCAGCCGAGTGGTTCTTGTGGGAGAACAACTCCATTTGGCTCACTAACTTCACACACCATCAGGCTTCCAAGCAGCTCTCAAGAAAATTCAGTTTTCACGCTCTATGCTTAGTGCCCTTTGAGTGCATTATCTAGGAATGAACCTGGGTGAGCATCCCACACAAACGAATGCTCCACATGCGGGTTTCACATGCCACCAACTCCACATTCTCAGGCAACTTCAGCGCCACAGCCGTTTTCAGATAGCCCTCAATGCAAAGGCTCTAGACGCAAATATTGGTGTGAGAGCTAATTCAATCAAGGAAACACTGCATGTTGGTGAAGGGCATATTGAAGAAGGATCAGCCGAGTGGTTCTTGTGGGAGAACAACTCCATTTGGCTCACTAACTTCACACACCATCAGGCTTCCAAGCAGCTCTCCAGGAAACTCAGTTTTCACACTCTATGCTTAGTGCCCTTTGAGTGCATTATCTAGGAATGATCCTGGGTGAGCATCGCACACAAACGAATGCTCCACATGCGGGTTTCACATGCCACCAACTCCACATTCTCAGGCAACTTCAGCGCCACAGCCGTTTTCAGATAGCCCTCGATGCAAAGGCTCTAGACGCAAATATTGGTGTGAGAGCTAATTCAATCAAGGAAACACTGCATGTTGGTGAAGGGCATGTTGAAGAAGGATCAGCCGAGTGGTTCTTGTGGAAGAACAACTCCATTTGGCTCACTAACTTCACACACCATCAGGCTTCCAAGCAGCTCTCCAGGAAACTCAGTTTTCACACTCTATGCTTAGTGCCCTTTGAGTGCATTATCTAGGAATGAACCTGGGTGAGCATCCCACACAAACGAATGCTCCACATGCGGGTTTCACATGCCACCAACTCCACATTCTCAGGCAACTTCAGCGCCACAGCCGTTTTCAGATAGCCCTCAATGCAAAGGCTCTAGACGCAAATATTGGTGTGAGAGCTAATTCAATCAAGGAAACACTGCATGTTGGTGAAGGGCATATTGAAGAAGGATCAGCCGAGTGGTTCTTGTGGGAGAACAACTCCGTTTGGCTCACTAACTTCACACACCATCAGGCTTCCAAGCAGCTCTAAAGGAAACTAAGTTTTCACACTCTATGCTTAGTGCCCTTTGAGTGCATTTTCTAGGAATGAACCTGGTAGAGCATCCCACATAAACGAATGCTCCACATGCGGGTTTCACATGCCACCAACTCCACATTCACAGGCAACTTCAGCGCCACAGTCTTTTTCAGATAGCCCTCAATGCAAACGCTCTAGACGCAAATATTGGTGTGAGAGCTAATTCAATCAAGGAAACACTGCATGTTGGTGAAGGGCATATTGAAGGATCAGCCGAGTGGTTCTTGTGGGAGAACAACTCCATTTGGCTCACTAACTTCACATACCATCTGGCTTCCAAGCAGCTCTCCTGGAAACTCAGTTTTCACACTCTATTCTTAGTGCCCTTTGAGTGCATTATCTAGGAATGAACCTGGTAGAGCATCGCACACAAACGAATGCTCCACATGCGGGTTTCACATGCCACCAACTCCACATTCTCAGGCAACTTCAGCGCCACAGCCGTTTTCAGATAGCCCTCAATGCAAAGGCTCTAGACGCAAATATTGGTGTGAGAGCTAATTCAATCAAGGAAACACTGCATGTTGGTGAAGGGCATATTGAAGAAGGATCAGCCAAGTGGTTCTTGTGGGAGAACAACTCCATTTGGCTCACTAACTTCACACACCATCAGGCTTCCAAGCAGCTCTCAAGGAAACTCAGTTTTCACACTCTATGCTTAGTGCCCTTTGAGTGCATTATCTAGGAATGAACCTGGGTGAGCATCCCACACAAACGAATGCTCCACATGCGGGTTTCACATGCCACCAACTCCACATTCTCAGGCAACTTCAGCGCCACAGCCGTTTTCAGATAGCCCTCAATGTAAAGGCTCTAGACACAAATATTGGTGTGAGAGCTAATTCAATCAAGGAAACACTGCATGTTGGTGAAGGGCATATTGAAGAAGGATCAGCCGAGTGGTTCTTGTGGGAGAACAACTCCATTTGGCTCACTAACTTCACACACCATCAGGCTTCCAAGCAGCTCTAAAGGAAACTAAGTTTTCACACTCTATGCTTAGTGCCCTTTGAGTGCCTAGGACTGAAATGAAGCTTGGTGAGCATCCCACACAAACGAATGCTCCACATGCGGGTTTCACATGCCACCAACTCCACATTCTCAGGCAACTTCAGCGCCACAGCCGTTTTCAGATAGCCCTCAATGCAAAGGCTCTAGACGCAAATATTGGTGTGAGAGCTAATTCAATCAAGGAAACACTGCATGTTGGTGAAGGGCATATTGAAGAAGGATCAGCCGAGTGGTTCTTGTGGGAGAACAACTCCATTTGGCTCACTAACTTCACACACCATCAGGCTTCCAAGCAGCTCTCAAGGAAACTCAGTTTTCACACTCTATGCTTAGTGCCCTTTGAGTGCCTAGGACTGAAATGAAGCTTGGTGAGCATCCCACACAAATGAATGCTCCACATGCGGGTTTCACATGCCACCAACTCCACATTCTCAGAACACTTCAGCGCCACAGCCGTTTTCAGATAGCCCTCAATGCAAAGGCTCTAGGCGCAAATATTGGTGTGAGAGCTAATTCAGTCAAGGAAACACTGCATGTTGGTGAAGGGCATATTGAAGAAGGATCAGCCGAGTGGTTCTTGTGGGAGAACAACTCCATTTGGCTCACTAACTTCACACACCATCAGGCTTCCAAGCAGCTCTCAAGGAAACTCAGTTTTCACACTCTATGCTTAGTGCCCTTTGAGTGCATTATCTAGGAATGAACCTCGGTGAGCATCCCACACAAACGAATGCTCCACATGCGGGTTTCACATGCCACCAACTCCACATTCTCAGGCAACTTCAGCGCCACAGCCGTTTTCAGATAGCCCTCAATGCAAAGGCTCTAGACGCAAATATTGGTGTGAGAGCTAATTCAATCAAGGAAACACTGCATGTTGGTGAAGGGCATATTGAAGAAGGATCAGCCGAGTGGTTCTTGTGGGAGAACAACTCCATTTGGCTCACTAACTTCACACACCATCAGGCTTCCAAGCAGCTCTCAAGGAAACTCAGTTTTCACACTCTATGCTTAGTGCCCTTTGAGTGCATTATCTAGGAATGAACCTGGTAGAGCATCCCACATAAACGAATGCTCCACATGCGGGTTTCACATGCCACCAACTCCACATTCACAGGCAACTTCAGCGCCACAGCCGTTTTCAGATAGCCCTCAATGCAAACGCTCTAGACGCAAATATTGGTGTGAGAGCTAATTCAATCAAGGAAACACTGCATGTTGGTGAAGGGCATATTGAAGAAGGATCAGCCGAGTGGTTCTTGTGGGAGAACAACTCCATTTGGCTCACTAACTTCACACACCATCAGGCTTCCAAGCAGCTCTCCAGGAAACTCAGTTTTCACACTCTATTCTTAGTGCCCTTTGAGTGCATTATCTAGGAATGAACCTGGTAGAGCATCCCACACAAACGAATGCTCCACATGCGGGTTTCACATGCCACCAACTCCACATTCTCAGGCAACTTCAGCACCGCAGCCGTTTTCAGATAGCCCTCAATGCAAAGGCTCTAGACGCAAATATTGGTGTGAGAGCTAAGTCAATCAAGGAAACACTGCATGTTGGTGAAGGGCATATTGAAGAAGGATCAGCCAAGTGGTTCTTGTGGGAGAACAACTCCATTTGGCTCACTAACTTCACACACCATCAGGCTTCCAAGCAGCTCTCAAGGAAACTCAGTTTTCACACTCTATGCTTAGTGCCCTTTGAATGCATTATCTAGGAATGAACCTGGGTGAGCATCCCACACAAACGAATGCTCCACATGCGGGTTTCACATGCCACCAACTCCACATTCTCAGGCAACTTCAGCGCCACAGCCGTTTTCAGATAGCCCTCAATGCAAAGGCTCTAGATGCAAATATTGGTGTGAGAGCTAATTCAATCAAGGAAACACTGCATGTTGGTGAAGGGCATATTGAAGAAGAATCAGCCGAGTGGTTCTTGTGGGAGAACAACTCCATTTGGCTCACTAACTTCACACACCATCAGGCTTCCAAGCAGCTCTAAAGGAAACTAAGTTTTCACACTCTATGCTTAGTGCCCTTTGATTGCCTAGGACTGAAATGAAGCTTGGTGAGCATCCCACACAAACGAATGCTCCACATGCGGGTTTCACATGCCACCAACTCCACATTCTCAGGCAACTTCAGCGCCACAGCCTTTCAGATAGCCCTCAATGCAAAGGCTCTAGACGCAAATATTGGTGTGAGAGCTAATTCAATCAAGGAAACACTGCATGTTGGTGAAGGGCATATTGAAGAAGGATCAGCCGAGTGGTTCTTGTGGGAGAACAACTCCATTTGGCTCACTAACTTCACACACCATCAGGCTTCCAAGCAGCTCTCAAGGAAACTCAGTTTTCACACTCTATGCTTAGTGCCCTTTCAGTGCATTATCTAGGAATGAACCTGGTAGAGCATCCCACACAAACGAATGCTCCACATGCGGGTTTCACATGCCACCAACTCCACATTCTCAGGCAACTTCAGCGCCACAGCCGTTTTCAGATAGCCCTCAATGCAAAGGCTCTAGACGCAAATATTGGTGTGAGAGCTAATTCAATCAAGGAAACACTGCATGTTGGTGAAGGGCATATTGAAGAAGGATCAGCCGAGTGGTTCTTGTGGGAGAACAACTCCATTTGGCTCACTAACTTCACACACCATCAGGCTTCCAAGCAGCTCTCAAGAAAATTCAGTTTTCACGCTCTATGCTTAGTGCCCTTTGAGTGCATTATCTAGGAATGAACCTGGGTGAGCATCCCACACAAACGAATGCTCCACATGCGGGTTTCACATGCCACCAACTCCACATTCTCAGGCAACTTCAGCGCCACAGCCGTTTTCAGGTAGCCCTCAATGCAAAGGCTCTAGACGCAAATATTGGTGTGAGAGCTAATTCAATCAAGGAAACACTGCATGTTGGTGAAGGGCATATTGAAGAAGGATCAGCCGAGTGGTTCTTGTGGAACAACTCCATTTGGCTCACTAACTTCACACACCATCAGGCTTCCAAGCAGCTCTCAAGAAAATTCAGTTTTCACGCTCTATGCTTAGTGCCCTTTGAGTGCATTATCTAGGAATGAACCTGGGTGAGCATCCCACACAAACGAATGCTCCACATGCGGGTTTCACATGCCACCAACTCCACATTCTCAGGCAACTTCAGCGCCACAGTTGTTTTCAGATAACCCTCAATGCAAAGGCTCTAGACGCAAATATTGGTGTGAGAGCTAATTCAATCAAGGAAACACTGCATGTTGGTGAAGGGCATATTGAAGAAGGATCAGCCGAGTGGTTCTTGTGGGAGAACAACTCCATTTGGCTCACTAACTTCACACACCATCAGGCTTCCAAGCAGCTCTCAAGGAAACTCAGTTTTCACACTCTATGCTTAGTGCCCTTTGAGTGCATTATCTAGGAATGAACCTGGTAGAGCATCCCACACAAACCAATGCTCCACATGCGGGTTTCACATGCCACCAACTCCACATTCTCAGGCAACTTCAGCGCCACAGCCGTTTTCAGATAGCCCTCAATGCAAAGGCTCTAGACGCAAATATTGGTGTGAGAGCTAATTCAATCAAGGAAACACTGCATGTTGGTGAAGAGCATACTGAAGAAGGATCAGCTGAGTGGTTCTTGTGGGAGAACAACTCCATTTGGCTCACTAACTTCATACACCATCAGGCTTCCAAGCAGCTCTCCAGGAAACTAAGTTTTCACACTCTGTTCTTAGTGCCCTTTGAGTGCCTAAGACTGAAATGAAGCTTGGTGAGCATCCCACACAAACGAATGCTCCACATGCGGGTTTCACATGCCACCAACTCCACATTCTCAGGCAACTTCAGCGCCACAGCCGTTTTCAGATAACCCTCAATGCAAAGGCTCTAGACGCAAATATTGGTGTGAGAGCTAATTCAATCAATGAAACACTGCATGTTGGTGAAGGGCATATTGCAGAAGAATCAGCCAGGTGGTTCTTGTGGGAGAACAACTGCATTTGGCACACTAACTTCACAAACCATCAGGCTTCCAAGCAGGTCTCAAGGAATCTCAGTTTTCACACTCTGCACTTAATGCTCTTTGAGTGCCTAGGACTGAAATGAATTTTGGTGAGCATCCCACACACCAGTGCTCCACATGCGGGTTTCACATGTCACCAACTCCACATTCACAGACAACTTCAGCGCCAAAGCCGTTTTCAGATAGCCCTCAATGCAAAGGCTCTAGACGCAAACATTGGTGTGAGAGCTAATTCAATCAAGGAAACACTGCATGTTGGTGAAGGGCATATTGAAGAAGAATCAGCCGAGTGGTTCTTGTGGGAGAACAACTCCATTTGGCTCATTAACTTCACACACCATCAGGCTTCCAAGCAGCTCTCAAGGAAACTCAGTTTTCACACTCTATGCTCAATGCCCTTTGAGTGCCTAGGACTGAAATGAAGTTTGGTTAGCATCCCAACACTAAAAAACAATATTCCAGATGCGGGTTTCACATACCACCAACTCCACATTCACTGACAACTTCAGCGCCAAAGCCGTTTTCAGATAGCCCTCAATTCAAAGGCTCTAGACGCAAATAATTGTTTGAGAGCTAATTCAATCAAGGAAACACTGCATGTTGGTGAAGTGCATATTGAAGAAGAATCAGCCGAGTGGTTCTTGTGGGAGAACAACTCCATTTGGCTCATTAACTTCACAAACCATCAGGCTTCCAAGCAGCTCTCAAGGAAACTCAGTTTTCACACTCTATGCTTAATGCCCTTTGAGTGCCTAGGACTGAAATGAAGTTTGGTTAGCATCCCAACACTAAAAAACAATATTCCAGATGCGGGTTTCACATGCCACCAACTCCACATTCACTGACAACTTCAGCGCCAAAGCCGTTTTCAGATAGCCCTCAATTCAAAGGCTCTAGACGCAAATAATTGTTTGAGAGCTAATTCAATCAAGGAAACACTGCATGTTGGTGAAGTGCATATTGAAGAAGAATCAGCCGAGTGGTTCTTGTGGGAGAACAACTCCATTTGGCTCATTAACTTCACACACCATCAGGCTTCCAAGCAGCTCTCAAGGAAACTCAGTTTTCACACTCTATGCTTAATGCCCTTTGAGTGCCTAGGACTGAAATGAAGTTTGGTTAGCATCCCAACACTAAAAAACAATATTCCAGATGCGGGTTTCACATGCCACCAACTCCACATTCACTGACAACTTCAGCGCCATAGCCGTTTTCAGATAGCCCTCAATTCAAAGGCTCTAGACGCAAATAATTGTTTGAGAGCTAATTCAATCAACGAAACACTGCATGTTGGTGAAGTGCATATTGAAGAAGAATCAGCCGAGTGGTTCTTGTGGGAGAACAACTCCATTTGGCTCATTAACTTCACACACCATCAGGCTTCCAAGCAGCTGTCAAGGAAACTCAGTTTTCACACTCTAAGCTTAGTGCCCTTTGAGTGCCTAGTACTGAAATGAAGCTTGGTGAGCATCCTACACAAACGAATGCTCCACATGCGGGTTTCACATGCCACCAACTCCACATTCACAGACAACTTCAGCGCCAAAGCCGTTTTCAGATAGCTCTCAATACAAAGGCTCTAGATGCAAATATTGTTGTGAGAGCTAACTCAATCAAGGAAACACTGCATGTTGGTGAAGGGCATATTGAAGAAGAATCAGCCGAGTGGTTCTTGTGGGGGAACAACTCCATTTGGCTCACTAACTTCACACACCATCAGGCTTCCAAGCAGCTCTCAAGGAAACTCAGTTTTCACACTCTATGCTTAGTGCCCTTTGAGTGCATTTTTTAGGAATGAACCTGGTAGAGCATCCCACACAAACGAATGCTCCACATGCGGGTTTCACATGCCACCAACTCCACATTCTCAGGCAACTTCAGCGCCACAGCCGTTTTCAGATAGCCCTCAATGCAAAGGCTCTAGACGCAAATATTGGTGTGAGAGCTAATTCAATCAAGGAAACACTGCATGTTGGTGAAGGGCATATTGAAGAAGAATCAGCCGAGTGGTTCTTGTGGGAGAACAACTCCATTTGGCTCATTAACTTCACACACCATCAGGCTTCCAAGCAGCTCTCAAGGAAACTCAGTTTTCACACTCTATGCTTAATGCCCTTTGAGTGCCTAGGACTGAAATGAAGTTTGGTTAGCATCCCAACACTAAAAAACAATATTCCAGATGCGGGTTTCACATGCCACCAACTCCACATTCACTGACAACTTCAGCGCCAAAGCCGTTTTCAGATAGCCCTCAATTCAAAGGCTCTAGACGCAAATAATTGTTTGAGAGCTAATTCAATCAAGGAAACACTGCATGTTGGTGAAGTGCATATTGAAGAAGAATCAGCCGAGTGGTTCTTGTGGGAGAACAACTCCATTTGGCTCATTAACTTCACACACCATCAGGCTTCCAAGCAGCTCTCAAGGAAACTCAGTTTTCACACTCTATGCTTAATGCCCTTTGAGTGCCTAGGACTGAAATGAAGTTTGGTTAGCATCCCAACACTAAAAAACAATATTCCAGATGCGGGTTTCACATGCCACCAACTCCACATTCACTGACAACTTCAGCGCCATAGCCGTTTTCAGATAGCCCTCAATTCAAAGGCTCTAGACGCAAATAATTGTTTGAGAGCTAATTCAATCAACGAAACACTGCATGTTGGTGAAGTGCATATTGAAGAAGAATCAGCCGAGTGGTTCTTGTGGGAGAACAACTCCATTTGGCTCATTAACTTCACACACCATCAGGCTTCCAAGCAGCTGTCAAGGAAACTCAGTTTTCACACTCTATGCTTAGTGCCCTTTGAGTGCATTTTTTAGGAATGAACCTGGTAGAGCATCCCACACAAACGAATGCTCCACATGCGGGTTTCACATGCCACCAACTCCACATTCTCAGGCAACTTCAGCGCCACAGCCGTTTTCAGATAGCCCTCAATGCAAAGGCTCTAGATGCAAATATTGGTGTGAGAGCTAATTCAATCAAGGAAACACTGCATGTTGGTGAAGGGCATATTGAAGAAGAATCAGCCGAGTGGTTCTTGTGGGAGAACAACTCCATTTGGCTCACTAACTTCACACACCATCAGGCTTCCAAGCAGCTCTAAAGGAAACTAAGTTTTCACACTCTATGCTTAGTGCCCTTTGATTGCCTAGGACTGAAATGAAGCTTGGTGAGCATCCCACACAAACGAATGCTCCACATGCGGGTTTCACATGCCACCAACTCCACATTCTCAGGCAACTTCAGCGCCACAGCCTTTCAGATAGCCCTCAATGCAAAGGCTCTAGACGCAAATATTGGTGTGAGAGCTAATTCAATCAAGGAAACACTGCATGTTGGTGAAGGGCATATTGAAGAAGGATCAGCCGAGTGGTTCTTGTGGGAGAACAACTCCATTTGGCTCACTAACTTCACACACCATCAGGCTTCCAAGCAGCTCTCAAGGAAACTCAGTTTTCACACTCTATGCTTAGTGCCCTTTCAGTGCATTATCTAGGAATGAACCTGGTAGAGCATCCCACACAAACGAATGCTCCACATGCGGGTTTCACATGCCACCAACTCCACATTCTCAGGCAACTTCAGCGCCACAGCCGTTTTCAGATAGCCCTCAATGCAAAGGCTCTAGACGCAAATATTGGTGTGAGAGCTAATTCAATCAAGGAAACACTGCATGTTGGTGAAGGGCATATTGAAGAAGGATCAGCCGAGTGGTTCTTGTGGGAGAACAACTCCATTTGGCTCACTAACTTCACACACCATCAGGCTTCCAAGCAGCTCTCAAGAAAATTCAGTTTTCACGCTCTATGCTTAGTGCCCTTTGAGTGCATTATCTAGGAATGAACCTGGGTGAGCATCCCACACAAACGAATGCTCCACATGCGGGTTTCACATGCCACCAACTCCACATTCTCAGGCAACTTCAGCGCCACAGCCGTTTTCAGGTAGCCCTCAATGCAAAGGCTCTAGACGCAAATATTGGTGTGAGAGCTAATTCAATCAAGGAAACACTGCATGTTGGTGAAGGGCATATTGAAGAAGGATCAGCCGAGTGGTTCTTGTGGAACAACTCCATTTGGCTCACTAACTTCACACACCATCAGGCTTCCAAGCAGCTCTCAAGAAAATTCAGTTTTCACGCTCTATGCTTAGTGCCCTTTGAGTGCATTATCTAGGAATGAACCTGGGTGAGCATCCCACACAAACGAATGCTCCACATGCGGGTTTCACATGCCACCAACTCCACATTCTCAGGCAACTTCAGCGCCACAGTTGTTTTCAGATAACCCTCAATGCAAAGGCTCTAGACGCAAATATTGGTGTGAGAGCTAATTCAATCAAGGAAACACTGCATGTTGGTGAAGGGCATATTGAAGAAGGATCAGCCGAGTGGTTCTTGTGGGAGAACAACTCCATTTGGCTCACTAACTTCACACACCATCAGGCTTCCAAGCAGCTCTCAAGGAAACTCAGTTTTCACACTCTATGCTTAGTGCCCTTTGAGTGCATTATCTAGGAATGAACCTGGTAGAGCATCCCACACAAACCAATGCTCCACATGCGGGTTTCACATGCCACCAACTCCACATTCTCAGGCAACTTCAGCGCCACAGCCGTTTTCAGATAGCCCTCAATGCAAAGGCTCTAGACGCAAATATTGGTGTGAGAGCTAATTCAATCAAGGAAACACTGCATGTTGGTGAAGAGCATACTGAAGAAGGATCAGCTGAGTGGTTCTTGTGGGAGAACAACTCCATTTGGCTCACTAACTTCATACACCATCAGGCTTCCAAGCAGCTCTCCAGGAAACTAAGTTTTCACACTCTGTTCTTAGTGCCCTTTGAGTGCCTAAGACTGAAATGAAGCTTGGTGAGCATCCCACACAAACGAATGCTCCACATGCGGGTTTCACATGCCACCAACTCCACATTCTCAGGCAACTTCAGCGCCACAGCCGTTTTCAGATAACCCTCAATGCAAAGGCTCTAGACGCAAATATTGGTGTGAGAGCTAATTCAATCAATGAAACACTGCATGTTGGTGAAGGGCATATTGCAGAAGAATCAGCCAGGTGGTTCTTGTGGGAGAACAACTGCATTTGGCACACTAACTTCACAAACCATCAGGCTTCCAAGCAGGTCTCAAGGAATCTCAGTTTTCACACTCTGCACTTAATGCTCTTTGAGGGCCTAGGACTGAAATGAATTTTGGTGAGCATCCCACACACCAGTGCTCCACATGCGGGTTTCACATGTCACCAACTCCACATTCACAGACAACTTCAGCGCCAAAGCCGTTTTCAGATAGCCCTCAATGCAAAGGCTCTAGACGCAAACATTGGTGTGAGAGCTAATTCAATCAAGGAAACACTGCATGTTGGTGAAGGGCATATTGAAGAAGAATCAGCCGAGTGGTTCTTGTGGGAGAACAACTCCATTTGGCTCATTAACTTCACACACCATCAGGCTTCCAAGCAGCTCTCAAGGAAACTCAGTTTTCACACTCTATGCTCAATGCCCTTTGAGTGCCTAGGACTGAAATGAAGTTTGGTTAGCATCCCAACACTAAAAAGCAATATTCCAGATGCGGGTTTCACATACCACCAACTCCACATTCACTGACAACTTCAGCGCCAAAGCCGTTTTCAGATAGCCCTCAATTCAAAGGCTCTAGACGCAAATAATTGTTTGAGAGCTAATTCAATCAAGGAAACACTGCATGTTGGTGAAGTGCATATTGAAGAAGAATCAGCCGAGTGGTTCTTGTGGGAGAACAACTCCATTTGGCTCATTAACTTCACAAACCATCAGGCTTCCAAGCAGCTCTCAAGGAAACTCAGTTTTCACACTCTATGCTTAATGCCCTTTGAGTGCCTAGGACTGAAATGAAGTTTGGTTAGCATCCCAACACTAAAAAACAATATTCCAGATGCGGGTTTCACATGCCACCAACTCCACATTCACTGACAACTTCAGCGCCAAAGCCGTTTTCAGATAGCCCTCAATTCAAAGGCTCTAGACGCAAATAATTGTTTGAGAGCTAATTCAATCAAGGAAACACTGCATGTTGGTGAAGTGCATATTGAAGAAGAATCAGCCGAGTGGTTCTTGTGGGAGAACAACTCCATTTGGCTCATTAACTTCACACACCATCAGGCTTCCAAGCAGCTCTCAAGGAAACTCAGTTTTCACACTCTATGCTTAATGCCCTTTGAGTGCCTAGGACTGAAATGAAGTTTGGTTAGCATCCCAACACTAAAAAACAATATTCCAGATGCGGGTTTCACATGCCACCAACTCCACATTCACTGACAACTTCAGCGCCATAGCCGTTTTCAGATAGCCCTCAATTCAAAGGCTCTAGACGCAAATAATTGTTTGAGAGCTAATTCAATCAACGAAACACTGCATGTTGGTGAAGTGCATATTGAAGAAGAATCAGCCGAGTGGTTCTTGTGGGAGAACAACTCCATTTGGCTCATTAACTTCACACACCATCAGGCTTCCAAGCAGCTGTCAAGGAAACTCAGTTTTCACACTCTAAGCTTAGTGCCCTTTGAGTGCCTAGTACTGAAATGAAGCTTGGTGAGCATCCTACACAAACGAATGCTCCACATGCGGGTTTCACATGCCACCAACTCCACATTCACAGACAACTTCAGCGCCAAAGCCGTTTTCAGATAGCTCTCAATACAAAGGCTCTAGATGCAAATATTGTTGTGAGAGCTAACTCAATCAAGGAAACACTGCATGTTGGTGAAGGGCATATTGAAGAAGAATCAGCCGAGTGGTTCTTGTGGGGGAACAACTCCATTTGGCTCACTAACTTCACACACCATCAGGCTTCCAAGCAGCTCTCAAGGAAACTCAGTTTTCACACTCTATGCTTAGTGCCCTTTGAGTGCATTTTTTAGGAATGAACCTGGTAGAGCATCCCACACAAACGAATGCTCCACATGCGGGTTTCACATGCCACCAACTCCACATTCTCAGGCAACTTCAGCGCCACAGCCGTTTTCAGATAGCCCTCAATGCAAAGGCTCTAGACGCAAATATTGGTGTGAGAGCTAATTCAATCAAGGAAACACTGCATGTTGGTGAAGGGCATATTGAAGAAGAATCAGCCGAGTGGTTCTTGTGGGAGAACAACTCCATTTGGCTCATTAACTTCACACACCATCAGGCTTCCAAGCAGCTCTCAAGGAAACTCAGTTTTCACACTCTATGCTTAATGCCCTTTGAGTGCCTAGGACTGAAATGAAGTTTGGTTAGCATCCCAACACTAAAAAACAATATTCCAGATGCGGGTTTCACATGCCACCAACTCCACATTCACTGACAACTTCAGCGCCAAAGCCGTTTTCAGATAGCCCTCAATTCAAAGGCTCTAGACGCAAATAATTGTTTGAGAGCTAATTCAATCAAGGAAACACTGCATGTTGGTGAAGTGCATATTGAAGAAGAATCAGCCGAGTGGTTCTTGTGGGAGAACAACTCCATTTGGCTCATTAACTTCACACACCATCAGGCTTCCAAGCAGCTCTCAAGGAAACTCAGTTTTCACACTCTATGCTTAATGCCCTTTGAGTGCCTAGGACTGAAATGAAGTTTGGTTAGCATCCCAACACTAAAAAACAATATTCCAGATGCGGGTTTCACATGCCACCAACTCCACATTCACTGACAACTTCAGCGCCATAGCCGTTTTCAGATAGCCCTCAATTCAAAGGCTCTAGACGCAAATAATTGTTTGAGAGCTAATTCAATCAACGAAACACTGCATGTTGGTGAAGTGCATATTGAAGAAGAATCAGCCGAGTGGTTCTTGTGGGAGAACAACTCCATTTGGCTCATTAACTTCACACACCATCAGGCTTCCAAGCAGCTGTCAAGGAAACTCAGTTTTCACACTCTATGCTTAGTGCCCTTTGAGTGCATTTTTTAGGAATGAACCTGGTAGAGCATCCCACACAAACGAATGCTCCACATGCGGGTTTCACATGCCACCAACTCCACATTCTCAGGCAACTTCAGCGCCACAGCCGTTTTCAGATAGCCCTCAATGCAAAGGCTCTAGACGCAAATATTGGTGTGAGAGCTAATTCAATCAAGGAAACACTGCATGTTGGTGAAGGGCATATTGAAGAAGGATCAGCCGAGTGGTTCTTGTGGGAGAACAACTCCATTTGGCTCACTAACTTCACACACCATCAGGCTTCCAAGCAGCTCTCCAGGAAACTCAGTTTTCACACTCTATGCTTAGTGCCCTTTGAGTGCATTATCTAGGAATGAACCTGGGTGAGCATCGCACACAAACGAATGCTCCACATGCGGGTTTCACATGCCACCAACTCCACATTCTCAGGCAACTTCAGCGCCACAGCCGTTTTCAGATAGCCCTCAATGCAAAGGCTCTAGACGCAAATATTGGTGTGAGAGCTAATTCAATCAAGGAAACACTGCATGTTGGTGAAGGGCATGTTGAAGAAGGATCAGCCGAGTGGTTCTTGTGGAAGAACAACTCCATTTGGCTCACTAACTTCACACACCATCAGGCTTCCAAGCAGCTCTCCAGGAAACTCAGTTTTCACACTCTATGCTTAGTGGCCCTTGAGTGCATTATCTAGGAATGAACCTGGGTGAGCATCCCACACAAACGAATGCTCCACATGCGGGTTTCACATGCCACCAACTCCACATTCTCAGGCAACTTCAGCGCCACAGCCGTTTTCAGATAGCCCTCAATGCAAAGGCTCTAGACGCAAATATTGGTGTGAGAGCTAATTCAATCAAGGAAACACTGCATGTTGGTGAAGGGCATATTGAAGAAGGATCAGCCGAGTGGTTCTTGTGGGAGAACAACTCCATTTGGCTCACTAACTTCACACACCATCAGGCTTCCAAGCAGCTCTCAAGAAAATTCAGTTTTCACGCTCTATGCTTAGTGCCCTTTGAGTGCATTATCTAGGAATGAACCTGGGTGAGCATCCCACACAAACGAATGCTCCACATGCGGGTTTCACATGCCACCAACTCCACATTCTCAGGCAACTTCAGCGCCACAGCCGTTTTCAGATAACCCTCAATGAAAAGGCTCTAGACGCAAATATTGGTGTGAGAGCTAATTCAATCAAGGAAACACTGCATGTTGGTGAAGGGCATATTGAAGAAGGATCAGCTGAGTGGTTCTTGTGGGAGAACAACTCCATTTGGCTCACTAACTTCACACACCATCAGGCTTCCAAGCAGCTCTCAAGGAAACTCAGTTTTCACACTCTATGCTTAGTGCCCTTTGAGTGCATTATCTAGGAATGAACCTGGTAGAGCATCCCACACAAACAAATGCTCCACATGCGGGTTTCACATGCCACCAACTCCACATTCTCAGGCAACTTCAGCGCCACAGCCGTTTTCAGATAGCCCTCAATGCAAAGGCTCTAGACGCAAATATTGGTGTGAGAGCTAATTCAATCAAGGAAACACTGCATGTTGGTGAAGGGCATACTGTAGAAGGATCAGCTGAGTGGTTCTTGTGGGAGAACAACTCCATTTGGCTCACTAACTTCATACACCATCAGGCTTCCAAGCAGCTCTCCAGGAAACTAAGTTTTCACACTCTGTTCTTAGTGCCCTTTGAGTGCCTAAGACTGAAATGAAGCTTGGTGAGCATCCCACACAAACGAATGCTCCACATGCGGGTTTCACATGCCACCAACTCCACATTCTCAGGCAACTTCAGCGCCACAGCCGTTTTCAGATAACCCTCAATGCAAAGGCTCTAGACGCAAATATTGGTGTGAGAGCTAATTCAATCAATGAAACACTGCATGTTGGTGAAGGGCATATTGCAGAAGAATCAGCCAGGTGGTTCTTGTGGGAGAACAACTGCATTTGGCACACTAACTTCACACACCATCAGGCTTCCAAGCAGGTCTCAAGGAATCTCAGTTTTCACACTCTGTACTTAATGCTCTTTGAGTGCCTAGGACTGAAATGAATTTTGGTGAGCATCCCACACACCAGTGCTCCACATGCGGGTTTCACATGTCACCAACTCCACATTCACAGACAACTTCAGCGCCAAAGCCGTTTTCAGATAGCCCTCAATGCAAAGGCTCTAGACGCAAACATTGGTGTGAGAGCTAATTCAATCAATGAAACACTGCATGTTGGTGAAGGGCATATTGAAGAAGAATCAGCCGAGTGGTTCTTGTGGGAGAACAACTCCATTTGGCTCATTAACTTCACACACCATCAGGCTTCCAAGCAGCTCTCAAGGAAACTCAGTTTTCACACTCTAAGCTTAATGCCCTTTGAGTGCCTAGGACTGAAATGAAGTTTGGTTAGCATCCCAACACTAAAAAACAATATTCCAGATGCGGGTTTCACATGCCACCAACTCCACATTCACTGACAACTTCAGCGCCAAAGCCGTTTTCAGATAGCCCTCAATTCATAGCCTCTAGACGCAAATAATTGTTTGAGAGCTAATTCAATCAAGGAAACACTGCATGTTGGTGAAGTGCATATTGAAGAAGAATCAGCCGAGTGGTTCTTGTGGGAGAACAACTCCATTTGGCTCATTAACTTCACACACTATCAGGCTTCCAAGCAGCTCTCAAGGAAACTCAGTTTTCACACTCTATGCTTAATGCCCTTTGAGTGCCTAGGACTGAAATGAAGTTTGGTTAGCATCCCAACACTAAAAAACAATATTCCAGATGCGGGTTTCACATGCCACCAACTCCACATTCACTGACAACTTCAGCGCCAAAGCCGTTTTCAGATAGCCCTCAATTCAAAGGCTCTAGACGCAAATAATTGTTTGAGAGCTAATTCAATCAAGGAAACACTGCATATTGGTTTAGTGCATATTGAAGAAGAATCAGCCGAGTGGTTCTTGTGGGAGAACAACTCCATTTGGCTCACTAACTTCACACACCATCAGGCTTCCAAGCAGCTGTCAAGGAAACTCAGTTTTCACACTCTAAGCTTAGTGCCCTTTGAGTGCCTAGTACTGAAATGAAGTTTGGTGAGCATCCTACACAAACGAATGCTCCACATGCGGGTATCACATGCCACCAACTCCACATTCACAGACAACTTCAGCGCCAAAGCCGTTTTCAGATAGCTCTCAATGCAAAGGCTCTAGATGCAAATATTGTTGTGAGAGCTAACTCAATCAAGGAAACACTGCATGTTGGTGAAGGGCATATTGAAGAAGAATCAGCCGAGTGGTTCTTGTGGGAGAACAACTCCATTTGGCTCACTAACTTCACACACCATCAGGCTTCCAAGCAGCTCTCAAGGAAACTCAGTTTTCACACTCTATGCTTAGTGCCCTTTGAGTGCATTTTTTAGGAATGAACCTTGTAGAGCATCCCACACAAACGAATGCTCCACATGCGGGTTTCACATGCCACCAACTCCACATTCTCAGGCAACTTCAGCGCCACAGCCGTTTTCAGATAGCCCTCAATGCAAAGGCTCTAGACACAAATATTGGTGTGAGAGCTAATTCAATCAAGGAAACACTGCATGTTGGTGAAGGGCATATTGAAGAAGGAACAGCCGAGTGGTTCTTGTGGGAGAACAACTCCATTTGGCTCACTAACTTCACACACCATCAGGCTTCCAAGCAGCTCTCCAGGAAACTCAGTTTTCACACTCTATGCTTAGTGCCCTTTGAGTGCATTATCTAGGAATGAACCTGGGTGAGCATCGCACACAAACGAATGCTCCACATGCGGGTTTCACATGCCACCAACTCCACATTCTCAGGCAACTTCAGCGCCACAGCCGTTTTCAGATAGCCCTCAATGCAAAGGCTCTAGACGCAAATATTGGTGTGAGAGCTAATTCAATCAAGGAAACACTGCATGTTGGTGAAGGGCATGTTGAAGAAGGATCAGCCGAGTGGTTCTTGTGGAAGAACAACTCCATTTGGCTCACTAACTTCACACACCATCAGGCTTCCAAGCAGCTCTCCAGGAAACTCAGTTTTCACACTCTATGCTTAGTGCCCTTTGAGTGCATTATCTAGGAATGAACCTGGGTGAGCATCGCACACAAACGAATGCTCCACATGCGGGTTTCACATGCCACCAACTCCACATTCTCAGGCAACTTCAGCGCCACAGCCGTTTTCAGGTAGCCCTCAATGCAAAGGCTCTAGACGCAAATATTGGTGTGAGAGCTAATTCAATCAAGGAAACACTGCATGTTGGTGAAGGGCATATTGAAGAAGGATCAGCCGAGTGGTTCTTGTGGGAGAACAACTCCATTTGGCTCACTAACTTCACACACCATCAGGCTTCCAAGCAGCTCTAAAGGAAACTAAGTTTTCACACTGTATGCTTAGTGCCCCTTGAGTGCATTTTCTAGGAATGAACCTGGTAGAGCATCCCACATAAACGAATGCTCCACATGCGGGTTTCACATGCCACCAACTCCACATTCACAGGCAACTTCAGCGCCACAGCCGTTTTCAGATAGCCCTCAATGCAAACGCTCTAGACGCAAATATTGGTGTGAGAGCTAATTCAATCAAGGAAACACTGCATGTTGTCGAAGGGCATATTGAAGAAGGATCAGCCGAGTGGTTCTTGTGGGAGAACAACTCCATTTGGCTCACTAAATTCACATACCATCAGGCTTCCAAGCAGCTCTCCTGAAACTCAGTTTTCACACTCTATTCTTAGTGCCCTTTGAGTGCATTATCTAGGAATGAACCTGGTAGAGCATCGCACACAAACGAATGCTTCACATGCGGGTTTCACATGCCACCAACTCCACATTCTCAGGCAACTTCAGCGCCACAGCCGTTTTCAGATAGCCCTCAATGCAAAGGCTCTAGACGCAAATATTGGTGTGAGAGCTAATTCAATCAAGGAAACACTGCATGTTGGTGAAGGGCATATTGAAGAAGGATCAGCCGAGTGGTTCTTGTGGGAGAACAACTCCATTTGGCTCACTAACTTCACACACCATCAGGCTTCCAAGCAGCTCTCAAGGAAACTCAGTTTTCACACTCTATGCTTAGTGCCCTTTGAGTGCATTTTCTAGGAATGAACCTGGGTGAGCATCCCACACAAACGAATGCTCCACATGCGGGTTTCACATGCCACCAACTCCACATTCTCAGGCAACTTCAGCGCCACAGCCGTTTTCAGATAGCCCTCAATGCAAAGGCTCTAGACGCAAATATTGGTGTGAGAGCTAATTCAATCAAGGAAACACTGCATGTTGGTGAAGGGCATATTGAAGAAGGATCAGCCGAGTGGTTCTTGTGGGAGAACAACTCCATTTGGCTCACTAACTTCACACACCATCAGGCTTCCAAGCAGCTCTCAAGGAAACTCAGTTTTCACACTCTATGCTTAGTGCCCTTTGAGTGCATTTTCTAGGAATGAACCTGGGTGAGCATCCCACACAAACGAATGCTCCACATGCGGGTTTCACATGCCACCAACTCCACATTCTCAGGCAACTTCAGCGCCACAGCCGTTTTCAGATAGCCCTCAATGCAAAGGCTCTAGACACAAATATTGGTGTGAGTGCTAATTCAATCAAGGAAACACTGCATGTTGGTGAAGGGCATATTGAAGAAGGATCAGCCGAGTGGTTCTTGTGGGAGAACAACTCCATTTGGCTCACTAACTTCACACACCATCAGGCTTCCAAGCAGCTCTAAAGGAAACTAAGTTTTCACACTCTATGCTTAGTGCCCTTTGAGTGCTTAGGACTGAAATGAAGCTTGGTGAGCATACCACACAAACGAATGCTCCACATGCGGGTTTCACATGCCACCAACTCCACATTCTCAGGCAACTTCAGCGCCACAGCCGTTTTCAGATAGCCCTCAATGCAAAGGCTCTAGACGCAAATATTGGTGTGAGAGCTAATTCAATCAAGGAAACACTGCATGTTGGTGAAGGGCATATTGAAGAAGGATCAGCCGAGTGGTTCTTGTGGGAGAACAACTCCATTTGGCTCACTAACTTCACACACCATCAGGCTTCCAAGCAGCTCTCAAGGAAACTCAGTTTTCACACTCTATGCTTAGTGCCCTTTGAGTGCATTATCTAGGAATGAACCTGGTAGAGCATCCCACACAAACAAATGCTCCACATGCGGGTTTCACATGCCACCAACTCCACATTCTCAGGCAACTTCAGCGCCACAGCCGTTTTCAGATAGCCCTCAATGCAAAGGCTCTAGATGCAAATATTGGTGTGAGAGCTAATTCAATCAAGGAAACACTGCATGTTGGTGAAGGGCATACTGAAGAAGGATCAGCTGAGTGGTTCTTGTGGGAGAACAACTCCATTTGGCTCACTAACTTCATACACCATCAGGCTTCCAAGCAGCTCTCCAGGAAACTCAGTTTTCACACTCTATGCTTAGTGCCCTTTGAGTGCCTAGGACTGAAATGAAGCTTGGTGAGCATCCCACACAAACGAATGCTCCACATGCGGGTTTCACATGCCACCAACTCCACATTCTCAGGCAACTACAGCGCCACAGCCGTTTTCAGATAGCCCTCAATGCAAAGGCTCTAGACGAAAATATTGGTGTGAGAGCTAATTCAATCAATGAAACACTGCATGTTGGTGAAGGGCATATTGCAGAAGAATCAGCCAGGTGGTTCTTGTGGGAGAACAACTGCATTTGGCACACTAACTTCACACACCATCAGGCTTCCAAGCAGGTCTCAAGGAATCTCAGTTTTCACACTCTGTACTTAATGCTCTTTGAGTGCCTAGGACTGAAATGAATTTTGGTGAGCATTCCACACACCAGTGCTCCACATGCGGGTTTCACATGTCACCAACTCCACATTCACAGACAACTTCAGCGCCAAAGCCGTTTTCAGATAGCCCTCAATGCAAAGGCTCTAGACGCAAACATTGGTGTGAGAGCTAATTCAATCAAGGAAACACTGCATGTTGGTGAAGGGCATATTGAAGAAGAATCAGCCGAGTGGTTCTTGTGGGAGAACAACTCCATTTGGCTCATTAACTTCACACACTATCAGGCTTCCAAGCAGCTCTCAAGGAAACTCAGTTTTCACACTCTATGCTTAATGCCCTTTGAGTGCCTAGGACTGAAATGAAGTTTGGTTAGCATCCCAACACTAAAAAACAATATTCCAGATGCGGGTTTCACATGCCACCAACTCCACATTCACTGACAACTTCAGCGCCAAAGCCGTTTTCAGATAGCCCTCAATTCAAAGGCTCTAGACGCAAATATTGGTGTGAGAGCTAATTCAATCAAGGAAACACTGCATGTTGGTTTAGTGCATATTGAAGAAGAATCAGCCGAGTGGTTCTTGTGGGAGAACAACTCCATTTGGCTCACTAACTTCACACACCATCAGGCTTCCAAGCAGCTGTCAAGGAAACTCAGTTTTCACACTCTATGCTTAGTGCCCTTTGAGTGCATTTTTTAGGAATGAACCTGGTAGAGCATCCCACACAAACGAATGCTCCACATGCGGGTTTCACATGCCACCAACTCCACATTCTCAGGCAACTTCAGCGCCACAGCCGTTTTCAGATAGCCCTCAATGCAAAGGCTCTAGACACAAATATTGGTGTGAGAGCTAATTCAATCAAGGAAACACTGCATGTTGGTGAAGGGCATATTGAAGAAGGAACAGCCGAGTGGTTCTTGTGGGAGAACAACTCCATTTGGCTCACTAACTTCACACACCATCAGGCTTCCAAGCAGCTCTCAAGGAAACTCAGTTTTCACACTCTATGCTTAGTGCCCTTTGAGTGCATTATCTAGGAATGAACCTGGGTGAGCATCGCACACAAACGAATGCTCCACATGCGGGTTTCACATGCCACCAACTCCACATTCTCAGGCAACTTCAGCGCCACAGCCGTTTTCAGATAGCCCTCAATGCAAAGGCTCTAGACGCAAATATTGGTGTGAGAGCTAATTCAATCAAGGAAACACTGCATGTTGGTGAAGGGCATGTTGAAGAAGGATCAGCCGAGTGGTTCTTGTGGAAGAACAACTCCATTTGGCTCACTAACTTCACACACCATCAGGCTTCCAAGCAGCTCTCCAGGAAACTCAGTTTTCACACTCTATGCTTAGTGCCCTTTGAGTGCATTATCTAGGAATGAACCTGGGTGAGCATCGCACACAAACGAATGCTCCACATGCGGGTTTCACATGCCACCAACTCCACATTCTCAGGCAACTTCAGCGCCACAGCCGTTTTCAGGTAGCCCTCAATGCAAAGGCTCTAGACGCAAATATTGGTGTGAGAGCTAATTCAATCAAGGAAACACTGCATGTTGGTGAAGGGCATATTGAAGAAGGATCAGCCGAGTGGTTCTTGTGGGAGAACAACTCCATTTGGCTCACTAACTTCACACACCATCAGGCTTCCAAGCAGCTCTAAAGGAAACTAAGTTTTCACACTGTATGCTTAGTGCCCCTTGAGTGCATTTTCTAGGAATGAACCTGGTAGAGCATCCCACATAAACGAATGCTCCACATGCGGGTTTCACATGCCACCAACTCCACATTCACAGGCAACTTCAGCGCCACAGCCGTTTTCAGATAGCCCTCAATGCAAACGCTCTAGACGCAAATATTGGTGTGAGAGCTAATTCAATCAAGGAAACCCTGCATGTTGTCGAAGGGCATATTGAAGAAGGATCAGCCGAGTGGTTCTTGTGGGAGAACAACTCCATTTGGCTCACTAAATTCACATACCATCAGGCTTCCAAGCAGCTCTCCTGAAACTCAGTTTTCACACTCTATTCTTAGTGCCCTTTGAGTGCATTATCTAGGAATGAACCTGGTAGAGCATCGCACACAAACGAATGCTTCACATGCGGGTTTCACATGCCACCAACTCCACATTCTCAGGCAACTTCAGCGCCACAGCCGTTTTCAGATAGCCCTCAATGCAAAGGCTCTAGACGCAAATATTGGTGTGAGAGCTAATTCAATCAAGGAAACACTGCATGTTGGTGAAGGGCACGTTGAAGAAGGATCAGCCGAGTGGTTCTTGTGGGAGAACAACTCCATTTGGCTCACTAACTTCACACACCATCAGGCTTCCAAGCAGCTCTCAAGGAAACTCAGTTTTCACACTCTATGCTTAGTGCCCTTTGAGTGCATTTTCTAGGAATGAACCTGGGTGAGCATCCCACACAAACGAATGCTCCACATGCGGGTTTCACATGCCACCAACTCCACATTCTCAGGCAACTTCAGCGCCACAGCCGTTTGCAGATAGCCCTCAATGCAAAGGCTCTAGACACAAATATTGGTGTGAGTGCTAATTCAATCAAGGAAACACTGCATGTTGGTGAAGGGCATATTGAAGAAGGATCAGCCGAGTGGTTCTTGTGGGAGAACAACTCCATTTGGCTCACTAACTTCACACACCATCAGGCTTCCAAGCAGCTCTAAAGGAAACTAAGTTTTCACACTCTATGCTTAGTGCCCTTTCAGTGCCTAGGACTGAAATGAAGCTTGGTGAGCATACCACACAAACGAATGCTCCACATGCGGGTTTCACATGCCACCAACTCCACATTCTCAGGCAACTTCAGCGCCACAGCCGTTTTCAGATAGCCCTCAATGCAAAGGCTCTAGACGCAAATATTGGTGTGAGAGCTAATTCAATCAAGGAAACACTGCATGTTGGTGAAGGGCATATTGAAGAAGGATCAGCCGAGTGGTTCTTGTGGGAGAACAACTCCATTTGGCTCACTAACTTCACACACCATCAGGCTTCCAAGCAGCTCTCAAGGAAACTCAGTTTTCACACTCTATGCTTAGTGCCCTTTGAGTGCATTTTCTAGGAATGAACCTGGTAGAGCATCCCACACAAACAAATGCTCCACATGCGGGTTTCACATGCCACCAACTCCACATTCTCAGGCAACTTCAGCGCCACAGCCGTTTTCAGATAGCCCTCAATGCAAAGGCTCTAGATGCAAATATTGGTGTGAGAGCTAATTCAATCAAGGAAACACTGCATGTTGGTGAAGGGCATACTGAAGAAGGATCAGCTGAGTGGTTCTTGTGGGAGAACAACTCCATTTGGCTCACTAACTTCATACACCATCAGGCTTCCAAGCAGCTCTCCAGGAAACTCAGTTTTCACACTCTATGCTTAGTGCCCTTTGAGTGCATTTTCTAGGAATGAACCTGGGTGAGCATCCCACACAAACGAATGCTCCACATGCGGGTTTCACATGCCACCAACTCCACATTCTCAGGCAACTACAGCGCCACAGCCGTTTTCAGATAGCCCTCAATGCAAAGGCTCTAGACGCAAATATTGGTGTGAGAGCTAATTCAATCAATGAAACACTGCATGTTGGTGAAGGGCATATTGCAGAAGAATCAGCCAGGTGGTTCTTGTGGGAGAACAACTGCATTTGGCACACTAACTTCACACACCATCAGGCTTCCAAGCAGGTCTCAAGGAATCTCAGTTTTCACACTCTGTACTTAATGCTCTTTGAGTGCCTAGGACTGAAATGAATTTTGGTGAGCATCCCACACACCAGTGCTCCACATGCGGGTTTCACATGTCACCAACTCCACATTCACAGACAACTTCAGCGCCACAGCCGTTTTCAGATAGCCCTCAATGCAAAGGCTCTAGACGCAAACATTGGTGTGAGAGCTAATTCAATCAAGGAAACACTGCATGTTGGTGAAGGGCATATTGAAGAAGAATCAGCCGAGTGGTTCTTGTGGGAGAACAACTCCATTTGCCTCATTAATTTACACACCATCAGGCTTCCAAGCAGCTCAAGGAAACTCAGTTTTCACACTCTAAGCTTAATGCCCTTTGAGTGCCGAGGACTGAAAAGAAGTTAGGTTAGCATCCCAACACTAAAAAACAATATTCCAGATGCGGGTTTCACATGCCACCAACTCCACATTCACTGACAACTTCAGCGCCAAAGCCGTTTTCAGATAGACCTCAATGCAAAGGCTCTAGACGCAAATAATTGTTTGAGAGCTAATTCAATCAAGGAAACACTGCATGTTGGTGAAGTGCATATTGAAGAAGAATCAGCCGAGTGGTTCTTGTGGGAAAACAACTCCATTTGGCTCATTAACTTCACACACCATCAGGCTTCCAAGCAGCTGTCAAGGAAACTCAGTTTTCACACTCTATGCTTAATGCCCTTTGAGTGCATTATCCAGGAATGCACCTGTAGAGCATCCCACACAAACGAATGCACCACATGCGGGTTTCACATGCCACCAACTCCACATTCACAGGCAACTTCAGTGCCGCAGCCACTTTCAGATAGCCCTCAATGCAAAGGCTCTAGACGCAAATATTGATGTGAGAGCTAATTCAATCAAGGAAACACTGCATGTTGGTGAAGGGCATATTGAAGAAGAATCAGCCGGGTGGTTCTTGTGGGAGAACAACTCCATTTGGCTCACTAACTTCACACACCATCAGGCTTCCTAGCAGCTCTCAAGGAAACTCAGTTTTCACACTCTATGCTTAGTGCCCTTTGAGTGCATTATCTAGGAATGAACCTGGTAGAGCATCCCACACAAACGAATGCTCCACATGCGGGTTTCACATGCCACCAACTCCACATTCACAGACAACTTTAGCGCCAAAGCCGTTTTCTGATAGCCCTCAATGCAAAGGATCTACACGCAAATTTTGGTGTGACAGCTAATTCCATCAAGGAAACACTGCATGTTGGTGAAGGGAATATTGAAGAAGAATCAGCCGAGTGGTTCTTGTGGGAGAACAGCTACATTTGGCTCACTAACTTCACACACCATCAGGCTTCCAAGCAGCTCCCAAGGAAACTCAGTTTTCACACTCTATGCTTAGTGCCCTTTGAGTGCATGATCTCGGAATGAACCTGGTAGAGCATACCACACAAACGAATGCTCCACATGCGGGTTTCACATGCCACCAACTCCACATTCACAGACAGCTTTAGCGCCACAGCCGTTTTCTGATAGCCCTCAATGCAAAGGTGCTAGACGCTAATATTTGTGTGAGAGCTAATTCAATCAAGGAAACACTGCATGTTGGTGAAGGGCATATTGCAGAAGAATCAGCCGAGTGGTTCTTGTGCGAGAACAGCTACATTTGGCTCACTAAATTCACACACCATCAGGCTTCCAAGCAGCTCTCAAGGAAACTCAGTTTTCACACTCTATGCTTAATGCCCTTTGAGTGCCTAGGACTGAAATGAAGCTTGGTTAGCATCGCAACACTAAAAAACAATATTCCAGAGCGGGTTTCACATGCCACCAACTCCACATTCACAGACAACTTCAGCGCCAAAGCCGTTTTCAGATAGCCCTCAATGCAAAGGCTCTAGTCGCAAACATTGGTGTGAGAGCTAATTTAATCAAGGAAACACTTCATGTTGGTGAAGGGCATGTTGAAGAAGAATCAGCTGAGTGGTTCTTGTGGGAGAACAACTCCATTTGGCTCACTAACTTCACACACCATCAGGCTTCCAAGCAGCTCTCAAGGAAACTCAGTTTTCACACTCTGTTCTTAGTGCTCTTTGATTCCTTTATCTAGGAATGAACCTGGTAGAGCATTACACACAAACGAATGCTCCACATGCGGGTTTCACATGCCACCAACTCCACATTCACAGACAACTTCAGCGCCAAAGCCGTTTAAAGGTAGCCCTGAATGCAAAGGCCCTAGACGCAAATATTGGTGTGAGAGCTAATTCAATCACGGAAACACTGCATGTTTGTGAAGGGCATATTGAAGAAGAATCAGCCGAGTGGTTCTTGTGGGAGAACAACTCCATTTGGTTCACTAACTTCACACACCTTCAGGCTTCCAAACAGCTCTCAAGGAAACTCAGTTTTCACACTCTATGCTTAGTGGCCTTTGAGTACCTAGGACTGAAATTAAGTTTGGTGAGCATCCTACACAAACGAATGCTCCACATGCGGGTTTCACATGCCGCGAACTCCACATTCACAGGCAACTGCAGCGCCAAAGCCGTTTTCAGATATCTCGCAATACAAAGGCTGTAGATGCAAATATTGTTGTGAGAGCTAACTCAATCAAGGAAACACTGCATGTTGGTGAAGGGCATGTTGAAGAAGAATCAGCTGAGTGGTTCTTGTGGGAGAACAACTCCATTTGGCTCACTAACTTCACACACCATCAGGCTTGCAAGCAGCTCTCAAGGAAACTCACTTTTCACACTCTATGCTTAATGCCCTTTCAGTTCATTACCTAGAAATGATCCTGGTAGAGCATCCCACACAAACCAATGCTCCACATGCGGGTTTCACATGCCACCAACTCCACATTCACAGACAACTTCAGCGCCAAAGCCGTTTTAAGATAGCCCATAATGCAAAGGCCAAAGGGGCAAATATTTGTGTGAGAGCTAATTCAATCAAGGAAACACTGCATGTTTGTGAAGGGCATATTGAAGAAGAATAGGCGGAGTGGTTCTTTGAAGCTTGGTGAGCATCCCACACAAACCAATGCTCCACATGCGGGTTTCACATGCCACCAACTCCACATTCACAGACAACTTAAGCGCCAAAGCCGTTTTCAGGTAGCCCTCAATGCAAAGGCCCTAGACGCAAATATTGGTGTGAGAGCTAATTCAATCAAGGAAACACTGCATGTTGGTGAAGGGCATATTGAAGAAGAATCAGCCGAGTGGTTCTTGTGGGAGAACAACTCCATTTGGTTCACTAACTTCACACACCTTCAGGCTTCCAAGCAGCTCTCAAGGAAACTCAGTTTTCACACTCTATGCTTAGTGCCCTTTGAGTGCATTATCCAGGAATGAACCTGTAGAAAATCCCACACAAACGAATGCTACACATGCGCGTTTCACATGCCACCAACTCCACATTCACACACAACTTCAGCGCCGCAGCCACTTTCAGATAGCCCTCAATTCAAAGGCTCTAGACGCAAATATTGGTGTGAGAACTAATTCAATCAAGGAAACACTGCATGTTTGTGAAGGGCATATTGAAGAAGAAGCAGCCGAGTGGTTCTTGTGGGAGAACAACTCCATTTGGCTCACTAACTTCACACACCATCAGGCTTCCAAGGAGCTCTCTAGGAAACTCAGTTTTCACACTCTATGCTTAGTGGCCTTTGAGTAACTAGGATTGAAATGAAGTTTGGTGAGCATCCTACACAAACGAATGCTCCACATGCGGGTTTCACATGCCGCGAATTCCACATTCACAGACAACTTCAGGGCCAAAGCCGTTTCAGATATCTCGCAATACAAAGGCTGTAGATGCAAATATTGTTGTGAGAGCTAACTCAATCAAGGAAACACTGCATGTTGGTGAAGGGCATATTGAAGAAGAATCAGCCGAGTGGTTCTTGTGGGAGAACAACTCCATTTGGCTCACTAACTTCACACACCATCATGCTTCCAAGCAGCTCTCAAGGAAACTCAGTTTTCACACTCCATGCTCGATGCCCTTTGAGTGCATTACCTGGGAATGATCCTGGTAGAGCATCCCACACACACCAATGCTCCACATGCGGGTTTCACATGCCACCAACTCCACATTCACAGACAACTTCAGCGCCAAAGCCGTTTTCTGATAGCCCATTATGCAAAGGCCATAGGGGCAAATATTGGTGTGAGAGCTAATTCAATCACGGAAACACTGCATGTTTGTGAAGGGCATATTGAAGAAGAATCTGTCGAGTGGTTCTTGTGCGAGAACAACTCCATTTGGCTCACTAACTTCACACACCATCAGGCTTCCAAGCAGCTCTCAAGGAAACTCAGTTTTCACACTCTATGCTTAGTGCCCTTTGAGTGCCTAGGACTGAAATGAAGCTTGGTGAGCATCCCACACAAACCAATGCTCCACATGCGGGTTTCACATGTCACCAACTCCACATTCACAGACAACTTCAGCGCCAAAGCCATTTTCAGATAGCCCTCAATGCAAAGGTTCTAGACACAAATATTGGTGTGAGAGCTAATTCAATCAAGGAAACACTGCATGTTGGTGAAGGGCATATTAAAGAAGAATCAGCCGAGTGGTTCTTGTGGGAGAACAACTCCATTTGGCTCACTAACTTCACACACCATCAGGCTTGCAAGCAGCTCTCAAGGAAACTCAGTTTTCACACTCTATGCTTAATGCCCTTTCAGTGCATTACCTAGAAATGATCCTGGTAGAGCATCCCACACAAACCAATGCTCCACATGCGGGTTTCACATGCCACCAACTCCACATTCACAGACAACTTCAGCGCCAAAGCCACTTTCAGATAGCCCTCAATGCAAACGCCATAGGCGGAAATATTTGTGTGAGAGCTAATTCAATGAAGGAAACACTGCATGTTTGTGAAGGGCATATTGAAGAAGAATAGGCCGAGTGGTTCTTGTGAGAGAACAACTCCATTTGGCTCACTAACTTCACACACCATCAGGCTTCCAAGCAGCTCTCAAGGAAACTCAGTTTTCACACTCTATACTTAATGCCCTTTCAGGGTCTAGGACTGAAATGAAGCTTGGTGAACATCCCAAACAAAACAATGCTCCACATGCGGGTTTCACATGCCACCAACTCCACATTCACAGACAACTTCAGCGCCAAAGCCGTTTTCAGATAGCCCTCAGTGCAAAGGCTCTAGACACAAAGATTATTGTGAGAGCTAATTCAATCACGGAAACCCTGCATGTTGGTGAAGGGCATATTGAAGAAGAATCAGCCGAGTGGTTCTTGTGGAAGAACACTCCATTTGGTTCACTAACTTAACACACATTCAGGATTCCAAGCAGCTCTCAAGGAAACTCAGTTTTCACACTCTATGCTTAGTGCCCTTTGAGTGCCTAGAACTGAAATGAAGTTTGGTGAGCATCCTACACAAACGAATGCTCCACATGCGGGTTTCACATGCCGCGAATTCCACATTCACAGACAACTTCAGCGCCAAACCCGTTTTCAGATAGTCCTCAATGCAAAGGCTCTAGATGCAAATATTGTTGTGAGAGCTAACTCAATCAAGGAAACACTGCATGTTGGTGAAGGGCATATTGAAGAAGAATAGGCCGAGTGGTTCTTGTGGGAGAACAACTCCATTTGGCTCACTAACTTCACACACCATCAGGCTTCCAAGCAGCTCTCAAGGAAACTCAGTTTTCACACTCCATGATTAATGCCCTTTGAGAGCATTACCTAGGAATGATCCTGGTAGAGCATCCCACACAAACCAATGCTCCACATGCGGGTTTCACATGCCACCAACTCCACATTCTCAGACAACTTCAGCGCCAAAGCCGTTTTCAGATAGCCCTCAATGCAAAGGCTCTAGACGCAAACATTGGTGTGAGAGCTAATTCAATCAAGGAAACACTGCATGTTGTTGCAGGGAATATTGAAGAAGAATAGGCCGAGTGGTTCTTGTGAGAGATCAACTCCATTTGGCTCACTAACTTCACACACCATCCGGCTTCCAAGCAGCTCTCAAGGAAACTCAGTTTTCACACTCCATGCTTAATGCCCTTTCAGGGTCTAGGACTGAAATGAAGCTTGGTGAGCATCCCACACAAATGAATGCTCCACATGCGGGTTTCACATGCCGCGAATTCCACATTCACAGACAACTTCAGCGCAAAACCCGTTTTCAGATAGTCCTCAATGCAAAGACTCTAGACTCAAATATTGTTGTGAGAGCTAACTCAATCAAGGAAACACTGCATGTTGGTGAAGGGCATATTGAAGAAGAATAGGCCGAGTGGTTCTTGTGGGAGAACAACTACATTTGGCTCACTAACTACACACACCATCAGGCTTCCAAGCAGCTCTCAAGGAAACTCAGTTTTCCCTCTATGCTTAATCCCCTTCAGGGTCTAGGACTGAAATGAAGCTTGGTGAGCATCCCACACAATCCAATGCTCCATATGCGGGTTTCACATGTCACCAACTCCACATTCACAGACAACTTCAGCGCCATAGCCGTTTTCAGATAGCCCTCAATGAAAAGTCAATAAGCGCAAATATTGGTGTGAGAGCTAATTCAATCAAGGAAACACTGCATGTTGGTGAAGGGCATATTGCAGAAGAATCACCCGAGTGGTTCTTGTGCGAGAACAACTCCATTTGGCTCACTAACTTCACACACCATCAGGCTTGCAAGCAGCTCTCAAGGAAACTCAGTTTTCACACTCTATGCTTAATGCCCTTTCAGTGCATTACCTAGGAATGATCCTGGTAGAGCATCCCACACAAACCAATGCTGCACATGCGGGTTTCACATGCCACCAACTCCACATTCACAGACAACTTCAGCGCCAAAGCCGTTTTAGGATAGCCCATAATGCAAAGGCTCTAGACGCAAATATTGGTGTGAGAGCTAATTCAATCAAGGAAACACTGCATGTTTGTGAAGGGCATATTGAAGAAGAATAGGCCGAGTGGTTCCTGTGAGAGAATAACTCCATTTGGCTCACTAACTTCACACACCATCAGGCTTCCAAGCAGCTCTCAAGGAAACTCAGTTTTTACACTCTATGCTTAATGCCCTTTCAGGGTCTAGCACTGAAATGAAGCTTGGTGAACATCCCACATTAACCAATGCTCCATATGCGGGTTTCACATGCCACCAACTCCACTTTCACAGACAACTTCAGCGCCAAAGCCACTTTCAGACAGAACTCAATGCAAAGGCTCTAGACACAAATATTGGTGTGAGAGCTAATTCAATCAAGAAAACACTGCATGCTGGTGAAGGGCATATTGAAGAAGAATAGGCCGAGTGGTTCTTTTGAGAGAACAACTCCATTTGGCTCACTAACTTCACACATGATCAGGCTTCCAAGCAGCTCTCAAGGAAACTCAGTTTTCACACTCCATGCTTAATGCCCTTTGAGGGCCTAGGACTGAAATGAAACTTCGTGAGCATCCCAAAAAAAAAAAAACCAATGCTCCATAAGCGGGTTTCACATGCCACCAACTCCACATTCTGAGACAACTTCAGCGCCAAAGCCGTTTTCAGATAGCCCTCAATGCAAAGGCACTAGACGCAAATATTGGTGTGAGAGCTAAATCAATCAAGGAAACACTGCATGTTGGTGAAGGGCATATTGAAGAAGAATCAGCCGAGTGGTTCTTGTGGGAGAACAACTCCATTTGGCTCACTAACTTCACACACCATCAGGCTTCCAAGCAGCTCTCAAGGAAACTCAGTTTTCACACTCTATGTTTAGTGCGCTTTGATTGACTAGGACTGAAATGAATTTTGGTGAGCATCCCACACACCAGTGCTCCACATGCGGGTTTCACATGCCACCAACTCCACATTCACAGACAACTTCAGCGCCTAAGCCGTTTACAGATAGCCCTCAATGCAAAGGCTCTAGACGCAAATATTGGTGTGAGAGCTAATTCAATCAAGGAAACACTGCATGTTGGTGAAGGGCATATTGAAGAAGAATCACTCAAGTGGTTCTTGTGGGAGAACAACTACATTTGGCTCACTTACTTCACACACCACCAGGCTTCCAAGCAGCTGTCAAGGAAAGTTTTCACACTCCATGCTTAGTGGCCTTTGAGGGCCTAGGACTGAAATGAAACTTGGTGAGCATCCCAAAAAAAAAAAAACCAATGCTCCATAAGCGGATTTCACATGCCACCAACTCCACATTCACAGACAACTTCAGCGCCAGTGCCGTTTTAAGATAGCCCATAATGCAAATGCCATAGGGGCAAATATTTGTGTGAGAGCTAATTCAATCAAGGAAACACTGCATGTTGGTGAAGGGCATATTGAAGAAGAATCAGCCGAGTGGTTCTTGTGGGAGAACAACTCCATTTGGCTCACTTACTTCACACACCATCAGGCTCCCAAGCAGCTCTCAAGGAAACTCAGTTTTCACACTCTATGCTTAATGCCCTTTCAGGGTCTAGGACTGAAATGAAGCTTGGTGAGCATCCCACACAAACCAATGCTCCACATGCGGGTTTCACATGCCACCAACTCCACATTCTCAGGCAACTTCAGCGCCACAGCCGTTTTCAGATAGCCCTCAATGCAAAGGCTCTAGACGCAAATATTGGTGTGAGAGCTAATTAAATCAAGGAAACACTGCATGTTTGTGAAGGGCATATTGAAGAAGAATCAGCAGAGTGGTTCTTGTGGGAGAACAACTCCATTTGGCTCACTAACTTCACACACCATCAGGCTTCCAAGCAGCTCTCAAGGAAACTCAGTTTTCACACTCTATGCTTAATGCCCTTTCAGGGTCTAGGACTGAAATGAAGCTTGGTGAACATCCCACACAAACCAATGCTCCACATGCGGGTTTCAATGCCACCAACTCCACATTCACAGACAACTTCAGCGCCAAAGCCGTTTTCAGATAGAACTCAATGCAAAGGCTCTAGACACAAAGATTATTGTGAGAGCTAATTCAATCACGGAAACACTGCATGTTGGTGAAGGGCATATTGAAGAAGAATCAGCCGAGTGGTTCCTGTGGGAGAACAACTCCATTTGGCTCACTAACTTCACACACCTTCAGGCTTCCAAGCAGCTCTCAAGGAAACTCAGTTTTCACACTCTATGCTTAGTGCCCTTTGAGTGCATTATTTAGGAATGAACCTGTAGAGCATCCCACACAAACGAATGCTCCACATGCGCGTTTCACATGCCACCAACTCCACATTCACAGACAACTTCAGCGCCGCAGCCACTTTCAGATAGCCCTCAATGCAAAGGCTCTAGACGCAAATATTGGTTTGAGAGCTAATTCAATCAAGGAAACACTGCATGTTGGTGAAGGGCATATTGCAGAAGAATCAGTCGAGTGGTTCTTCTGCAAGAACAACTCCATTTGGCTCACTAACTTCATACACCATCAGGCTTCCAAGCAACTCTCAATTAAACTCAGTTTTCACACTCTTTGCTTAATGCCCTTTGAGTGCCTATTACTGAAATGAAGCTTGGTGAGCATCCCACACAAACCAATGCTCCTCATGCGGGTTTCACATGCCACCAACTCCACATTCACAGACAACTTCAGCGCCTAAGCCACTTTCAGATAGTCCTCAATGCAAAGGCTCTAGATGCAAATATTGGTGTGAGAGCTAATTCAATCAAGGAAACACTGCATGTTGGTGAAGGGCATATTGAAGAAGAATCATCCGAGTGGTTCTTGCGGGAGAACAACTCCATTTGGCTCTCTAAATACACACACCATCAGGCTTCCAAACAGCTCTCAAGGAACCTCAGTTTTCACACTCCATGCTTAGTGCCCTTTGAGTGCATTATCTAGGAATGAACCTGGTAGAGCATCCCACACAAACGAATGCTCCACATGCGGGTTTCACGTGCCACCAACTCCACAATCCCAGACAACTTCAGCGCCAAAGCCATTTTTCAGATAGCCCTCAATGTAAAGGCTCTCGGCGCAAATATTGGTGTGAGAGCTAATTCAATCAAGAAAACACTGCATGTTGGTGAAGGGCATATTGCAGAAGAATCAGCCAAGTGGTTCTTGTGGGAGAACAACTCCATTTGGCTCTCTAACTTCACACACCATCAGGCTTCCAAGCAGCTCTAAAGGAAACTCAATTTTCACACTCTATGCTTAATGCCCTTGGAGTGTCTAGGACTGAAATGAAGTTTGGTGAGCATCCCACACACCAGTGCTCCACATGCGGGTTTCAAATGCCACCAACTCCACAGTCACAGAAAACTTCAGCGCCTAAGCCGTTTTCAGACAGCCCTCAATGCAAAGGCTCTAGACGCAAATATTGGTGTGAGAGCTAATTCAATCAAGGAAACACTGCATGTTTGTGAAGGGCATATTGAAGAAGAATAGGCCGAGTGGTTCTTGTGAGAAAACAACTCCATTTGGCTCACTAACCTCACACACCATCAGGCTTCCAAGCAGCTCTCAAGGAAACTCAGTTTTCACACTCTATGCTTAATGCCCTTTCAGGGTCTATTACTGAAATGAAGCTTGGTGAGCATCCCACACAAACCAGTGCTGCACATGCGGGTTTCACATGCCACCAACTCCACATTCACAGACAACTTCAGCGCCAATGCCGTTTTCAGATAGCCCTCAATGCAAAGGCTCTAGACGCAAATATTGGTGTGAGAGCTAATTCAATCAAGGAAACACTGCATGTTGGTGAAGGGCATTTTGAAGAAGAATCATCCGAGTGGTTCTTGCGGGAGAACAACTCCATTTGGCTCTCTAAATACACACACCATCAGGCTTCCAAACAGCTCTCAAGGAACCTCAGTTTTCACACTCCATGCTTAGTGCCCTTTGAGTGCATTATCTAGGAATGAACCTGGTAGAGCATCCCACACAAACGAATGCTCCACATGCGGGTTTCACGTGCCACCAACTCCACAATCCCAGACAAGTTCAGCGCCAAAGCCATTTTTCAGATAGCCCTCAATGTAAAGGCTCTCGGCGCAAATATTGGTGTGAGAGCTAATTCAATCAAGAAAACACTGCATGTTGGTGAAGGGCATATTGCAGAAGAATCAGCCAAGTGGTTCTTGTGGGAGAACAACTCCATTTGGCTCTCTAACTTCACACACCATCAGGCTTCCAAGCAGCTCTAAAGGAAACTCAATTTTCACACTCTATGCTTAATGCCCTTGGAGTGTCTAGGACTGAAATGAAGTTTGGTGAGCATCCCACACACCAGTGCTCCACATGCGGGTTTCAAATGCCACCAACTCCACAGTCACAGAAAACTTCAGCGCCTAAGCCGTTTTCAGACAGCCCTCAATGCAAAGGCTCTAGACGCAAATATTGGTGTGAGAGCTAATTCAATCAAGGAAACACTGCATGTTTGTGAAGGGCATATTGAAGAAGAATAGGCCGAGTGGTTCTTGTGAGAGAACAACTCCATTTGGCTCACTAACCTCACACACCTTCAGGCTTCCAAGCAGCTCTCAAGGAAACTCAGTTTTCACACTCTATGCTTAATGCCCTTTCAGGGTCTAGGACTGAAATGAAGCTTGGTGAGCATCCCACACAAACCAATGATCCAAATGCGGGTTTCACATGTCACCAACTCCACATTTACAGAAAACTTCATCGCCAAAGCCGTTTTCAGATAGCCCTCAATGCAAAGGCAATAGCCGCAAATATTGGTGTGAGAGCTAATTCAATCAAGGAAACACTGCATGTTGGTGAAGGGCATATTGAAGAAGGATCAGCCGAGTGGTTCTTGTGGGAGAACAACTCCATTTGGCTCACTAACTTCACACACCATCAGGCTTCCAAGCAGCTCTCAAGGAATCTCAGTTTTCACACTCTATGCTTAATGCCCTTTCAGGGTCTAGGACTGAAATGAAGCTTGGTGATCATCCCACACAAACCAATGCTCCACATGCGGGTTTCACATGCCACCAACTCCACATTCACAGACAACTTCAGCGCCAAAGGCGTTTTCAGATAGCCCTCAATGCAAAGGCTCTAGACGCAAATATTGGTGTGAGAGCTAATTCAATCAAGGAAACACTGCATGTTGGTGAAGGACATATTGAAGAAGAATAGGCCGAGTGGTTCTTGTGGGAGAACAACTCCGTTTGGTTCACTAACTTCGCACACTATCAAGCTTCCAAGCAGCTCACAAGATAACTCAGTTTTCACACTCTATGCTTAATGCACTTGGAGTGCATTATCTAGGAATGATACTGGTAGAGCATCCCACACAAACCAATGCTCCACATGCGGGTTTCACATGTCACCAACTCCACATTCCCAGGCAACTTCAGCACCAAACCCGTTTTCAGATAGTCCTCAATGCAAAGATTTTAGACTCAAATATTGGTGTGAGAGCTAATTCAATCAAGGAAACACTGCATGTTGGTGAAGGGCATATTAAAGAAGAATCAGCCGAGTGGTTCTTGTGGGAGAACAACTCCATTTGGCTCACTAACTTCACACACCATCAGGCTTCCAAGCAGCTCGCAAGGAATCTCAGTTTCCGGTGTCTATACTTAATGCTCTTTGAGGGCCTAGGACTGAAATGAAGTTTGGTGAGCATCCCACACAAACCTGTGCTCCACACGCGGGTTTCACATGCCACCAACTCCACATTCACAGGCAACTTCAGCGCCAAAGCCATTTTCAGATAGCCCTCAATGCAAAGGCCATAGACGCAAATATTGGTTTGAGAGCTAAATCAATCAAGGAAACACTGCATGTTGGTGACGGACATATTGAAGAAGAATCAACCGAGTGGTTCTTGTGGGAGAACAACTCCATTTGGCTCACTTACTTCACACACCATCAGGCTTCCAAGCAGCTCTCAAGGAAACTCAGTTTTCACACTCTATGCTTAATGCCCTTTGAGTGCATTACCTAGGAATGATCCTGGTAGAGCATCCAACACAAACCAATGCTCCACGTGCGGGTTTCACATGCCACCAACTCCACATTCCCAGACAACTTCAGCGCCAAAGCCGTTTTCAGATAGCCCTCAATGCAAAGGCCATAGGCGCAAATATTGGTGTGAGAGCTAATTCAATCAAGGAAACACTGCATGTTGGTGAAGGGCATATTGCAGAAGAATCAGTCGTGTGGTTCTTGTGGGAGAACAACTCCGTTTGGCTCACTAACTTCACACACCATCAGACTTCCAAGCAGCTCTCAAGGAAATTCAGTTTTCACACTCTATGCTTAATGCCCTTTCAGGGTCTAGGACTGAAATGAAGCTTGGTGAGTATCCCACACAAACCAATTCTCCACATGCGGGTTTCACATGTCACCAACTCCACAATCAAAGACAACTTCAGCGCCAAAGCGTTTTCAGATAGCCCTCAAAGCAAAGGCTCTAGATGCAAATATTGGTGTGAGAGCTAATTCAATCAAGGAAGCACTGCATGTTGGTGAAGGGCATATTGAAGAAGAATCAGCCGAGTGGTTCTTGTGGGAGAACAACTCCATTTGGCTCACTACCTTCACACACCATCAGGCTTCCAAGCAGCTCTCAAGGAATCTCAGTTTTCACACTCTATGCTTAGTGCCCTTTGAGTGCCTAGAACTGAAATGAAGTCTGGTGACCATCCCACACAAACCAATGCTCCACATGCGGGTTTCACATGCCATCAACTCCACATTCACAGACGACTTCCTAGCCAAAGCCTTTTTCAGAGAGCCCTCAATGCAAAGGCTCTAGACACAAATATTGGTGTGAGAGCTAATTCAATCAAGGAAACACTGCATGTTGGTGAAGGACATGTTGAAGAAGAACCAGTCGAGTGGTTCTTGTGGGAGAACAAATCCATTTGGCTCACTAAACTCACACACCATCAAGCTTCCAAGCAGCTCTCAAGGAAACTCAGTTTTCACACTCCATGCTTAATGCCCTTTGAGTGCATTATCTAGGAATGATACTGGTAGAGCTTCCCACACAAACCAATGCTCCACATGCGGGTTTCACATGCCACCAACTCCATATTCACAGACAACTTCAGCGCCAAAGCCGTTTTCAGATAGCCCTCAATGAAAAGTCATTAAGCGCAAATATTGGTGTGAGAGCTAATTCAATCAAGGAAAGACTGCATGTTGGTGAAGGGCATATTGAAGAAGAATAGGCCGAGTGGTTCTTGTGAGAGAACAACTCCATTAGGCTCACTAACTTCACACACAATCAGGATTCCAAGCAGCTCTCAAGGAAACTTAGTTTTCACACTCTATGCTTAATGCCGTTTGATTGCATTATCTAGGAATGATCCTGGTAGAGCATCCCACACAAACCAATGCTCCACATGCGGGTTTCACATGCCACCAACTCCACATTCCCAGACAACTTCAGCGCCAAAGCCATTTTCAGATAGCCCTCAATTCAAAGGCCATAGGCGTTAATATTGGTGTGAGAGCTAATTCAATCAAGGAAACACTGCATGTTGGTGAAGGGCATATTGCAGAAGAATAGGCCGAGTTGTTCTTGTGGGAGAACAACTCCGTTTGGCTCACTAACTTCACACACCATCAGGCTTCCAAGCAGCTCTCAAGGAAACTCAGTTTTGACACTCTATGCTTAATGCCCTTTCAGGGTCTAGGACTGAAATGAAGTTTGGTGATCATCCCACACAAACCAATGCTCCACATGCGGGTTTCACATGTCACCAACTCCACATTCACAGACAACTTCAGCGCCAAAAGCGTTTTCAGATAGCCCTCAATGCAAAGGCTCTAGACTCAAATATTGGTGTGAGAGCTAATTCAATCAAGGAAACACTGCATGTTGGTGAAGGACATATTCAAGAAGAATAGGCCGAGTGGTTCTTGTGAGAGAACAACTCCATTTGGCTCACTAACCTCACACACCATCAGGCTTCCAAGCAGCTCTCAAGGAAACTCAGTTTTCACACTCTATGCTTAATGCCCTTTGAGTGCATTACCTAGGAATGATCCTCTTAGAGCATCCCACACAAACCAATGCTCCACATGCGGGTTTCACATGCCACCAACTCCACATTCCCAGACAACTTCAGCGCCAAAGCCATTTTCAGATAGCCCTCAATGCAAAGGCCATAGGCGCAAATATTGGTGTGAGAGCTAATTCAATCAAGGAAACACTGCATGTTGGTGAAGGGCATGTTGAAGAAGAATAGGCCAGTGGTTCTTGTGGGAGAACAACTCCATTTGGCTCACTAACTTCACACACCATCAGGCTTCCAAGCAGCTCTCAAGGAAACTCAGTTTTCACACTCTATACTTAATGCTCTTTGAGTGCCTAGAACTGAAATGAAGTCTGTTGACCATCCCACACAAACCAATGCTCCACATGCGGGTTTCACATGCCACCAACTCCACATTCACAGACAACTTCAGCGCCAAAGCCGTTTTCAGATAGCCCTCAATGAAAACTCAATAAGCGCAAATATTGGTGTGAGAGCTAATTCAATCAAGGAAACACTGCATGTTGGTGAAGGGCATATTGAAGAAGAATAGGCTGAGTGGTTCTTGTGAGAGAACAACTCCATTTGGCTCACTAACTTCACATACAATCAGGCTTCCAAGCAGCTCCCAAGGAAACTCAGTTTCCACATTCTATGCTTAATGCCCTTTGAGTGCATTACCTAGGAATGATCCTGGTAGAGCATCCAACACAAACCAATGCTCCACATGCGGGTTTCACATGCCACCAACTCCACATTCACAGACAACTTCAGCGCCAAAGCCATTTTCAGATACCCCTCAATGCAAAGTCTCTAGATGCAAATATTTTTGTGAGAGCTAATTCAATCAAGGAAACACTGCATGTTTGTGAAGGGCATATTAAAGAAAAATAGGCCGAGTGGTTCTTGTGAGAGAACAACTCCATTTGGCTCACTAACGTCACACACGATCAGGCTTCCAAGCAGCTCTCAAGGAAACTCAGTTTTCACACTCTATGCTTAATGCCCTTTGAGTGCATTACCTAGGAATGATCCTGGTAGAGCATCCCACACAAACCAATGCTCCACATGCGGGTTTCACATGCCACCGACTCCACATTCACAGACAACTTCAGTGCCATAGCCGTTTTCAGATAGCCCTCAATGAAAAGTCAATAAGCGCAAATATTGGTGTGAGAGCTAATTCAATCAAGGAAACACTGCATGTTGGTGAAGGGCATATTGCAGAAGAATCAGCCGAGTGGTTCTTGTGGGAGAACAACTCCATTTGGCTCACTAACTTCACACACCATCAGGCTTCCAAGCAGCTCTCAAGGAATCTCAGTTTTCACACTCTATGCTTAATGCCCTTTCAGGGTCTAGGACTGAAATGAAGCTTGGTGAACATCGCACACAAACCAATGCTCCACATGCGGGTTTCACATGCCACCAACTCCACATTCACAGACAACTTCAGCGCCAAAGGCGTTTTCAGATAGCCCTCAATGCAAAGGCTCTAGACGCAAATATTGGTGTGAGAGCTAATTCAATCAAGGAAACACAGCATGTTGGTGAAGGACATATTGAAGAAGAATAGGCCGAGTGGTTCTTGTGGGAGAACAACTCCGTTTGGTTCACTAACTTCGCACACCATCAGGCTTCCAAGCAGCTCTCAAAGAAACTCAGTTTTCACACTCTATGCTTTATGCCCTTTGCGTGCATTACCTAGGAATGATCCTGGTAGAGCATCCAACACAAACCAATGCTCCACATGCGGGTTTCACATGCCACCAACTCCACATTCACAGAAAACTTCAGCGCCAAAGCCGTTTTCAGATAGCCCTCAATGCAATAGCTCAGGACGCAAATATTGGTATGAGAGCTATTTCAATCAAGGAAACACTGCATGTTGGTGAAGGGCATATTGAAGAAGAATGAGCCGAGTGGTTCTTGTGGGAGAACAACTCCATTTGGCTCACTAACTTCACACACCATCAGGCTTTCAAGCAGCTCGCAAGGAATCTCAGTTTTCACACTCTATACTTAATGCTCTTTGAGGGCCTAGGACTGAAATGAAGTTTGGTGAGCATCCCACAAAAACCTGTGCTCCACATGCGGGTTTCACATGCCACCAACTCCACATTCACAGAAAACTTCAGCGCCAAAGCCATTTTCAGATAGCCCTCAATGCAAAGGTTCTAGTTGCAAATATTTGTGTGAGAGCTATTTCAATCAAAGAAAAACTGCATGTTTGTGAAGGGCATATTGAAGAAGAATGAGCCGAGTGGTTCTTGTGGGAGAACAACTCCATTTGGCTCTCTAACTTCACACACCATCAGGCTTCCAAGCAGCTCTCAAGGAAACTCAGTTTTCAAACTCTATGCTTAATGCCCTTTGAGTGCATTACCTAGGAATGATCCTGGTAGAGCATCCCACACAAACCAATGCTCCACATGCGGGTTTCACATGCCACCAACTTCACATTCCCAGACAACTTCAGCGCCAAAGCCATTTTCAGATAGCCCTCAATGCAAAGGCCATAGGCGCAAATATTGGTGTGAGAGCTAATTCAATCAAGGAAACACTGCATGTTGGTGAAGGGCATATTGAAGAAGGATCAGCCGAGTGGTTCTTGTGGGAGAACAACTCCGTTTCGCTCACTAACTTCACACACCATCAGGCTTCCAAGCAGCTCTCAAGGAAACTCAGTTTTCACACTCTATGCTCAATGCCCTTTCAGGGTCTAGGACTGAAATGAAGCTTGGTGAGCATCCCACACAAACCAATGCTCCACATGCGGGTTTCACATGCCACCAACTCCACATTCACAGACAACTTCAGCGCCAAAGCCATTTTCAGATAGCCCTCAATGCAAAGGCTCTAGACGCAAATATTGGTGTGAGAGCTAATTCAATCAAGGAAACACTGCATGTTGGTGAAGGGCATATTGAAGAAGAATCAGCCGAGTGGTTCTTGTGGGAGAACAACTCCATTTGGCTCACTAACTTCACACACCATCTGGCTTCCAAGCAGCTCTCAAGGAATCTCAGTTTTAAAACTCTATACTTAATGCTATTTGAGTGCCTAGAACTGAAATGAAGTCTGTTGACCATCCCACACAAACCAATGCTCCACATGCGGGTTTCACATGCCATCAACTCCACATTCACAGACGACTTCCTAGCCAATGCCGTTTTCAGAGAGCCCTCAATGCAAAGGCTCTAGACACAAATATTGGTGTGAGAGCTAATTCAATCTAGGAAACACTGCATGTTGGTGAAGGACAAGTTGAAGAAGAATCAGCCGAGTGGTTCTTGTGGGAGAACAACTCCATTTGCTCACTAACTTCACACACCATCAGGCTTCCAAGCAGCTCACAAGAAAACTCAGTTTTCACACTCCATGCTTAATGCCCTTTGAGTGCATTATCTAGGAATGATGCTGGTAGAGCATCCCACACAATCCAATGCTCCACATGCGGGTTTCACATGCCACCAACTCCACATTCACAAACAACTTCAGCGCCAAAGCCGTTTTCAGATAGCCCTCAATGAAAAGTCATTAAGCGCAAATATTGGTGTGAGAGCTAATTCAATCAAGGAAACACTGCATGCTGGTGAAGGGCATATTGAAGAAGAATAGGCCGAGTCGTTCTTGTGAGAGAACAACTCCATTTGGCTCACTAACTTCATACACCATCAGGCTTCCAAGCAGCTCTCAAGGAAACTCAGTTTTCACACTCCATGCTTAATGCCCTTTCAGGGTCTAGGACTGAAATGAAGCTTGGTGAGCATTCCACACAAACCAATGCTCCACGTGCGGGTTTCACATGCCACAAACTCCACAGTCACAGGCAACTTCAGCGCCAAAGCCATTTTCAGATAGCCTTCAATGCAAAGGCTCTAGACGCAAATATTGGTGTGAGAGCTAATTCAATCAAGGAAACACTGCATGTTGGTGAAGGGCATACTGAAGAAGAATCACCCGAGTGGTTCTTGTGAGAGAACAACTCCATTTGGCTCACTAAACTCACACACCATCAAGCTTCCAAGCAGCTCACAAGATAACTCAGTTTTCACACTCTATGCTTAATGCCCTTTGAGTGCATTATCTAGGAATGATACTGGTAGAGCATCCCACACAAACCAATGCTCCACATGCGGGTTTCACATGTCACCAACTCCACATTCCCAGACAACTTCAGCGCCAAAAGCGTTTTCAGATAGCCCTCAATGCAAAGGCTCTAGACACAAATATTGGTGTGAGAGCTAATTCAATCAAGGAAACACTGCATGTTGGTGAAGGACATATTGAAGAAGAATAGGCCGAGTGGTTCTTGTGGGAGAACAACTCCGTTTGGTTCACTAACTTCACACACCATCAGGCTTCCAAGCAGCTCTCAAGGAAACTCAGTTTTCACACTCTATGCTTTATGCCCTTTGCGTGCATTACCTAGGAATGATCCTGGTAGAGCATCCCACACAAACCAATGCTCCACATGCGGGTTTCACAGGCCAACAACTCCACAGTCACAGACAACTTCAGCGCCAAAGCCGTATTCAGATAGCCTTCAATGCAAAGGACATAGGCGCAAATATTGGTGTGAGAGCTAATTCAATCAAGGAAACACTGCATGTTGGTGACGGACATATTGAAGGAGAATCAACCGAGTGGTTCTTGTGGGAGAACAACTCCATTTGGCTCACTAACTTCGCACACCATCAGGCTTCCAAGCAGCTCTCAAAGAAACTCAGTTTTCACACTCTAGGCTTTATGCCCTCTGAGTGCATTACCTAGGAATGATCCTGGTAGAGCATCCCACACAAACCAAAGCTCCACATGCGGGTTTCACATGCCACCAACTCCACATTCCCAGACAACTTCAGCGCCAAAGCCATTTTCAGATAGCCCTCAATGCAAATTCTCTAGACGCAAATATTGGTGTGAGAGCTAATTCAATCAAGGAAACACTGCATGTTGGTGAAGGGCATATTGCAGAAGAATAGGCCGAGTGGTTCTTGTGGGAGAACAACTCCGTTTGGCTCACTAACTTCACACACCATCAGGCTTCCAAGCAGCTCTTAAGAAAACTCAGTTTTCATACTCTATGCTTAATGCCCTTTCAGGGTCTAGGACTGAAATGAAGCTTGGTGAGCATCCCACACAAACCAATGCTCCACATGCGGGTTTCACATGCCAACAACTCCACAGTCACAGACAACGTCAGCGCCAAAGCCGTATTCAGATAGCCTTCAATGCAAAGGACATAGGCGCAAATATTGGTGTGAGAGCTAATTCAATCAAGGAAACACTGCATGTTGGTGAAGGGCATATTGAAGAAGACTAGGCCGAGTGGTTCTTGTGAGAGAACAACTCCATTTGGCTCACTGACTTCACACACCATCAGGCTTCGAAGCAGCTCTCAAGGAAACTCAGTTTTCACACTCCATGCTTATTGCCCTTTCAGGGTCTAGGACTGAAATGAAGCTTGGTGAGCATCCCAACAAACCAATGCTCCACATGCGGGTTTCACATGCCACCAACTCCACATTCACAGACAACTTCAGCGCCAAAGCCGTTTTCAGATAGCCCTCATTGAAAAGTCAATAAGCACAAATAGTGGTGTGAGAGCTAATTCAATCAAGGAAACACTGCATGTTGGTGAAGGGCATATTGAAGAAGAATGAGCCAAGTGGGTCTTGTGAGAGAACAACTCCATTTGGCTCACTCACTTCACACACCATCAGGCTTCCAAGCAGCTCTCAAGGGAACTCAGTTTTCACACTCTATGCTTAATGCTCTTTGAGTACCTATGACTGAAATGAAGTTTGGTGAGCATCCCACACAAAACAGTGCTGCACATGCGGGTTTCACATGCCACCAACTCCACATTCACAGACAACTTCAGCGCCACAGCCTTTTTCAGATAGCCCTCAATGCAAAGGCTCTAGACGCAAATATTGGTGTGAGAGCTAAATCAATCAAGGAAACACTGCATGTTGGTGAAGGGTTAATTGAAGAAGAATGAGCCGAGTGGTTCTTGTGGGAGAACAACTCCATTTGGCTCACTCACTTCAAACACCATCAGGCTTCCAAGCAGCTCTCAAGGAAACTCAGTTTTCACACTCTATGCTTAATGCCGTTTTAGTGCGTAGGACTAAAATGAACCTTAATGAGCATCCCACACAAACCAGTGCACTACATGCAGGTTTCAATTGCCACCAACTCCACATTCACAGACAACTTCCTAGCCAAAGCCGTTTTCATATACCCCTCAATGCAAAAGCTCTAGACGCAAATATTGGTGTGAGAGCTAATTCAATCAAGGAAACACTGCATGTTGGTGAAGGGCATATTGAAGAAGAATCAGCCGAGTGGTTCTTGTGCGAGAACAACTCCATTTGGCTCACTAACTTCACACACCATCAGGCTTCCAAGCAGCTCTCAAGGAATCTCAGTTTTCACACTCTATGCTTAAAGCCATTTCAGGGTCTAGGACTGAAATGAAGCTTGGTGAGCATCCCACACAAACCAATGCTCCATATGCGGGTTTCACATGTCACCAACTCCACATTCACAGAAATCTTCAGCGCCAAAGCAGTTTTCAGATAGCCCTCAATGCAAAGGCTCTAGACGCAAATATTGGTGTGAGAGCTAATTCAATCAAGGAAACACTGCATGTTGGTGAAGGGCATATTGAAGAAGAATCAGCAGAGAGGTTCTTGTGCGAGAACAAATTCATTTGGCTCACTAACTTCACACACCATCAGGCTTCCAAGCAGCTCTCAAGGAATCTCAGTTTTCACACTCTATACTTAATGCTCTTTGAGTGCCTAGAACTGAAATGAAGCTTGGTGAGCATCCCAACAAACCAATGCTCCACATGCGGGTTTCACATGCCATCAACTCCACATTCACAGACAACTTCCTAGCCAAAGCCGTTTTTAGAGAGCCCTCAATGCAAAGGCTCTAGACACAAATATTGGTGTGAGAGCTAATTCAATCAAGGAAACACTGCATGTTGGTGAAGGACATATTGAAGAAGAATCAGCCGAGTGGTTCTTGTGGGAGAACAACTCCATTTGGCACACTAAACTCAAACACAATCAAGCTTCCAAGCAGCTCACAAGAAAACTCAGTTTTCACACTCCATGCTTAATGTCCTTTGAGTGCATTATCTAGGATTGATCCTGGTAGAGCATCCCACACAAACCAATGCTCCACGTGCGGGTTTCACATGCCACAAACTCCACATTCACAGACAACTTCAGCGCCAAAGCTGTTTTCAGGTAGCCCTCAATGAAAAGTCAATAAGCGCAAATATTGGTGTGAGAGCTAATTCAATCAAGGAAACACTGCATGTTGGTGAAGGGCATATTGAAGAAGAATAGGCTGAGTGGTTCTTGTGAGAGAACAACTCCATTTGGCTCACTAACTTCACACACAATCAGGCTTCCAAGCAGCTCTCAAGGAAACTCAGTTTTCACACTCCATGCTTATTGCCCTTTCAGGGTCTAGGACTGAAATGAAGCTTGGTGAGCATCCCAACAAACCAATGCTACACACGCGGGTTTCACATGCCACCAACTCCACATTCACAGACAACTTCAGCGCCAAAGCCATTTTCAGATACCCTTCAATGCAAAGGCCATAGGGGCAAATATTGGTGTGAGAGCTAATTCAATCAAGGAAACACTGCATGTTGGTGAAGGGCATATTGAAGAAGAATGAGCCAAGTGGTTCTTGTGGGAGAACAACTCCGTTTGGCTCACTAACTTCACACACCATCAGGCTTCCAAGCAGCTCTCAAGGAAGCTCAGTTTTCACACTCTGTACTTAATGCTCTTTGAGGGTCTAGGACTGAAATGAAGTTTGGTGAGTATCCCACACAAACCAGTGCTCCACATGCGGGTTTCACATGCCACCAACTCCACATTCACAGACAACTACAGCGCCAAAGCCGTTTTCAGATAGCCCTCAATGCAAAGGCTCTAGACGCAAATATTGGTGTGAGAGCTATTTCAATCAAAGAAAAACTGCATGTTGGTTAAGGGCATATTGCAGAAGAATCAGCCGAGTGGTTCTTGTGCGAGAACAACTCCATTTGGCTCACTAACTTCACACACCATCAGGCTTCCAAGCAGCTCTCAAGGAAACTCAGTTTCCACATTCTATGCTTAATGCCCCTTGAGTGCATTACCTAGGAATGATCCTGGTAGAGCATCCCACACAAACCAATGCTCCACATGCGGGTTTCACATGCCAACAACTCCACATTCACAGACAACTTCAGCGCCAAAGCCGTTTATAGGTAGCCCTCAATGAAAAGTCAATAAGCGCAAATATTGGTGTGAGAGCTAATTCAATCAAGGAAACACTGCATGTTTGTGAAGGGCATATTAAAGAAAAATAGGCCGAGTGGTTCTTGTGAGAGAACAACTCCATTTGGCTCACTAACTTCACACACCATCAGGCTTCCAAGCAGCTCTCAAGGAAACTCAGTTTTCACACTCTATGCTTAATGCCCTTTGAGTGCATTACCTAGGAATGATCCTGGAGGAGCATCCCACACAAACCAATGCTCCACATGCGGGTTTCACATGCCTCCGACGCCACATTCACAGACAACTTCAGTGCCATAGCCGTTTTCAGATAGCCCTCAATGAAAAGTCAATAAGCGCAAATATTGGTGTGAGAGCTAATTCAATCAAGGAAACATTGCATGTTGGTGAAGGGCATATTGAAGAAGAATCAGCCGAGTGGTTCTTGTGGGAGAACAACTCCATTTGGCTCACTAACTTCACACACCATCAGGCTTCCAAGCAGCTCTCCAGGAAACTCAGTTTTCACACTCTATGCTTAATGCCCTTTCAGAGTCTAGGACTGAAATGAAGTTTGGTGAGCATCCCACACAAACCAATGCTCCACATGCGGGTTTCACATGTCACCAACTCCACATTCACAGACAACTTCCTAGCCAAAGCCGTTTTCAGATAGCCCTCAATGCAAAGGCTCTAGACGCAAATATTGGTGTGAGAGCTAATTCAATCAAGGAAACACTGCATGTTGGTGAAGGGCATATTGCAGAAGAATCAGCCGAGTGGCTCTTGTGGGAGAACAACTCCATTTGGCTCACTAACTTCGCACATCATCAGGCTTCCAAGCAGCTCTCAAAGAAACTCAGTTTTCACACTCTATGCTTAATGCCCTTTGAGTGCATTACCTAGGAATGATCCTGGTAGAGCATTCCACACAAACCAATGCTCCACATGCGGGTTTCACATGTCACCAACTCCACATTCACAGATAACTTCAGCGCCAAAGCCGTTTTCAGATAGCCCTCAATGCAAAGGCTCTAGACGCAAATATTGGTATGAGAGCTATTTCAATCAAGGAAACACTGCATGTTGGTGAAGGGCATATTGCAGAAGAATGAGCCGAGTGGTTCTTGTGGGAGAACAACTCCATTTGGCTCACTAACTCCACACACCATCAGGCTTCCAAGCAGCTCTCCAGGAAACTCAGTTTTCACACTCTATGCTTAAAGCTCTTTAAGGGCCTAGGACTGAAATGAAGTTTGGTGAGCATCCCACACAAACGAATGCTCCACATGCGGGTTTCACATGCCACCAAGTCCACAGTCACAGACAACTTCCTAGCCAAAGCCGTTTTCAGAGAGCCCTCAATGCAAAGGCTCTAGACGCAAATATTGGTGTGAGAGCTAATTCAATCAAGGAAACACTGAATGTTGGTGAAGGACATATTGAAGAAGAATCAGCCGAGTGGTTCTTGTGGGAGAACAACTCCATTTGGCTCACTAACTTCACACACCATCAGGCTTCCAAGCAGCTCTCAAGGAAACTCAGTTTTCACACTCTATGCTTAATGCCCTTTCAGTGCATTACCTAGAAATGATCCTGGTAGAGCATCCCACACAAACCAATTCTCCACATGCGGGTTTCACATGTCACCAACTCCACATTCACAGAAAACTTCAGCGCCAAAACCGTTTTCAGATAGTCCTCAATGCAAAGGCTCTAGACTCAAATATTGGTATGAGAGCTAATTCAATCAAGGAAACACTGCATGTTGGTGAAGGGCATATTGAAGAAGAATCAGCCGAGTGGTTCTTGTGGGAGAACAACTCCATTTGGCTCACTACCTTCACACACCATCAGGCTTCCAAGCAGCTCTCAAGGAATCTCAGTTTTCACACTCTATACTTAATGCTCTTTGAGGGCCTAGGACTGAAATGAAGTTTGGTGAGCATCCCACACAAACCTATGCTCCACATGCGGGTTTCACATGCCACCAACTCCACATTCACAGACAACTTCAGCGCCAAAGCCATTTTCAGATAGCCCTCAATGCAAAGACTCTAGATGCAAATATTGGTGTGAGAGCTAATTCAATCAAGGAAACACTGCATGTTGGTGAAGGGCATATTGAAGAAGAATGAGCCGAGTGGTTCTTGTGGGAGAACAACTCCATTTGGCTCACTAACTTCACACAACATCAGGCTTCCAAGCAGCTCTCAAAGAAACTCAGTTTTCACACTCTATGCTTTATGCCCTTTGAGCGCATTACCAAGGAATGATGCTGGTAGAGCATCCCACACAAACCAAAGCTCCACATGCGGGTTTCACATGCCACCAACTCCACATTCACAGACAAATTCAGTGCCAAAGCCGTTTTCAGAGAGCCCTCAATGCAAAGGCCATAGGCACAAATATTTGTGTGAGAGCTAATTCAATCAAGGAAACACTGCATGCTGGTGAAGGGCATATTGAAGAAGAATAGGCTGAGTCGTTCTTGTGCGAGAACAACTCCATTTGGATCACTAACTTCACACACCATCAGGCTTCCAAGCAGCTCTCAAGGAAACTCAGTTTTCACACTCCATGCTTAATGCCCTTTCAGGGTCTAGGACTGAAATGAAGCTTGGTGAGCATCCCACACAAACCAATGCTCCACATGCGGGTTTCACATGCCACCAACTCCACATTCACAGACAACTTCAGCGCCAAAGCCGTTTTCAGGCAGCCCTGAATGCAAAGGCTCTAGACGCAAATATTTGTGTGAGAGCTATTTGAATCAAGGAAACACTGCATGTTGGTGAAGGACATATTGCAGAAGAATGAGCCGAGTGGTTCTTGTGCGAGAACAACTCCATTTGGCTCACTAACTTCACACACCATCATGCTTCCAAGCAGCTCTCAAGGAAACTCAGTTTTCACACTCCATGCCTAATGCCCTTTGAGTGCATTATCTAGGAATGATCCTGGTAGAGCATTCCATACAAAACAATGCTCCACATGCGGGTTTCACATGCCACCAACTCCACATTCACAGACAACTTCAGCGCCATAGCCGTTTTCAGGGAGCCTTCAATGCAAAGACTCTAGACGGAAATATTGGTGTGAGAGCTAATTCAATCAAGGAAACACTGCATGCTGGTGAAGGGCATATTGCAGAAGAATCAGCCGAGTGGTTCTTGTGGGAGAACAACTCCATTTGGCTCACTAACTTCACACACCATCAGGCTTCCAAGCAGCTCTCAAGGAAACTCAGTTTTCACACTCCATGCTTAATGCCCTTTGAGTGCATTACCTAGGAATGATCCTGGAGGAGCATCCCACACAAACCAATGCTCCACATGCGGGTTTCACATGCCTCCGACGCCACATTCACAGACAACTTCAGTGCCATAGCCGTTTTCAGATAGCCCTCAATGAAAAGTCAATAAGCGCAAATATTGGTGTGAGAGCTAATTCAATCAAGGAAACATTGCATGTTGGTGAAGGGCATATTGAAGAAGAATCAGCCGAGTGGTTCTTGTGGGAGAACAACTCCATTTGGCTCACTAACTTCACACACCATCAGGCTTCCAAGCAGCTCTCCAGGAAACTCAGTTTTCACACTCTATGCTTAATGCCCTTTCAGAGTCTAGGACTGAAATGAAGTTTGGTGAGCATCCCACACAAACCAATGCTCCACATGCGGGTTTCACATGTCACCAACTCCACATTCACAGACAACTTCCTAGCCAAAGCCGTTTTCAGATAGCCCTCAATGCAAAGGCTCTAGACGCAAATATTGGTGTGAGAGCTAATTCAATCAAGGAAACACTGCATGTTGGTGAAGGGCATATTGAAGAAGAATCAACCGAGTGGCTCTTGTGGGAGAACAACTCCATTTGGCTCACTAACTTCGCACATCATCAGGCTTCCAAGCAGCTCTCAAAGAAACTCAGTTTTCACACTCTATGCTTAATGCCCTTTGAGTGCATTACCTAGGAATGATCCTGGTAGAGCATTCCACACAAAACAATGCTCCACATGCGGGTTTCACATGTCACCAACTCCACATTCACAGATAACTTCAGCGCCAAAGCCGTTTTCAGATAGCCCTCAATGCAAAGGCTCTAGACGCAAATATTGGTATGAGAGCTATTTCAATCAAGGAAACACTGCATGTTGGTGAAGGGCATATTGCAGAAGAATGAGCCGAGTGGTTCTTGTGGGAGAACAACTCCATTTGGCTCACTAACTCCACACACCATCAGGCTTCCAAGCAGCTCTCCAGGAAACTCAGTTTTCACACTCTATGCTTAAAGCTCTTTAAGGGCCTAGGACTGAAATGAAGTTTGGTGAGCATCCCACACAAACGAATGCTCCACATGCGGGTTTCACATGCCACCAAGTCCACAGTCACAGACAACTTCCTAGCCAAAGCCGTTTTCAGAGAGCCCTCAATGCAAAGGCTCTAGACGCAAATATTGGTGTGAGAGCTAATTCAATCAAGGAAACACTGAATGTTGGTGAAGGACATATTGAAGAAGAATCAGCCGAGTGGTTCTTGTGGGAGAACAACTCCATTTGGCTCACTAACTTCACACACCATCAGGCTTCCAAGCAGCTCTCAAGGAAACTCAGTTTTCACACTCTATACTTAATGCCCTTTGAGTGCATTACCTAGGAATGATCCTGGTAGAGCATCCCACACAAACCAATTCTCCACATGCGGGTTTCACATGTCACCAACTCCACATTCACAGAAAACTTCAGCGCCAAAACCGTTTTCAGATAGTCCTCAATGCAAAGGCTCTAGACTCAAATATTGGTATGAGAGCCAATTCAATCAAGGAAACACTGCATGTTGGTGAAGGGCATATTGAAGAAGAATCAGCCGAGTGGTTCTTGTGGGAGAACAACTCCATTTGGCTCACTAACTTCACACACCATCAGGCTTCCAAGCAGCTCTCAAGGAATCTCAGTTTTCACACTCTATACTTAATGCTCTTTGAGGGCCTAGGACTGAAATGAAGTTTGGTGAGCATCCCACACAAACCTGTGCTCCACATGCGGGTTTCACATGCCACCAACTCCACATTCACAGACAACTTCAGCGCCAAAGCCATTTTCAGATAGCCCTCAATGCAAAGACTCTAGATGCAAATATTGGTGTGAGAGCTAATTCAATCAAGGAAACACTGCATGTTGGTGAAGGGCATATTGAAGAAGAATGAGCCGAGTGGTTCTTGTGGGAGAACAACTCCATTTGGCTCACTAACTTCACACAACATCAGGCTTCCAAGCAGCTCTCAAAGAAACTCAGTTTTCACACTCTATGCTTTATGCCCTTTGAGCGCATTACCAAGGAATGATGAAGTAGAGCATCCCACACAAACCAAAGCTCCACATGCGGGTTTCACATGCCACCAACTCCACATTCACAGACAAATTCAGTGCCACAGCCGTTTTCAGAGAGCCCTCAATGCAAAGGCCATAGGCACAAATATTTGTGTGAGAGCTAATTCAATCAAGGAAACACTGCATGCTGGTGAAGGGCATATTGAAGAAGAATAGGCTGAGTCGTTCTTGTGCGAGAACAACTCCATTTGGATCACTAACTTCACACACCATCAGGCTTCCAAGCAGCTCTCAAGGAAACTCAGTTTTCACACTCCATGCTTAATGCCCTTTCAGGGTCTAGGACTGAAATGAAGCTTGGTGAGCATCCCACACAAACCAATGCTCCACATTCGGGTTTCACATGCCACCAACTCCACATTCACAGACAACTTCAGCGCCAAAGCCGTTTTCAGGCAGCCCTGAATGCAAAGGCTCTAGACGCAAATATTTGTGTGAGAGCTATTTGAATCAAGGAAACACTGCATGTTGGTGAAGGACATATTGCAGAAGAATGAGCCGAGTGGTTCTTGTGCGAGAACAACTCCATTTGGCTCACTAACTTCACACACCATCATGCTTCCAAGCAGCTCTCAAGGAAACTCAGTTTTCACACTCCATGCCTAATGCCCTTTGAGTGCATTATCTAGGAATGATCCTGGTAGAGCATTCCATACAAAACAATGCTCCACATGCGGGTTTCACATGCCACCAACTCCACATTCACAGACAACTTCAGCGCCATAGCCGTTTTCAGGGAGCCTTCAATGCAAAGACTCTAGACGGAAATATTGGTGTGAGAGCTAATTCAATCAAGGAAACACTGCATGCTGGTGAAGGGCATATTGCAGAAGAATCAGCCAAGTGGTTCTTGTGGGAGAACAACTCCATTTGGCTCACTAACTTCACACACCATCAGGCTTCCAAGCAGCTCTCAAGGAATATCAGTTTTCATACTCTATGCTTAGTGCCCTTTGAGTGCATTATCTAGGAATGAAACTGATAGAGCATCCCACACAAACGAATGCTCCATATGTGGGTTTCACATGCCACCAACTCCACATTCCCAGACAACTTCAGCGCCAAAGCCACTTTCAGATAGCCCTCAATGCAAAGGCTCTAGACACAAATATTGGTGTGAGAGCTAATTCAATCAAGGAAACACTGAATGTTGGTGAAGGACATATTGAAGAAGAATCAGCCGAGTGGTTCTTGTGGGAGAACAACTCCATTTGGCTCACTTACTTCACACACCATCAGGCTTCCAAGCAGCTCTCAAGGAAACTCAGTTTTCACACTCTATGCTTAGTGCCCTTTGAGTGCATTACCTAGGAATGATCCTGGTAGAGCATCCCACACAAACCAATTCTCCACATGCGGGTTTCACATGTCACCAACTCCACATTCACAGAAAACTTCAGCGCCAAACCCGTTTTCAGATAGTCCTCAATGCAAAGGCTCTAGACGCAAATATTGGTATGAGAGCTATTTCAATCAAGGAAACACTGCATGTTGGTGAAGGGCATATTGAAGAAGAATCAACCGAGTGGTTCTTGTGGGAGAACAACTCCATTTGGCTCACTAACTTCACACACCATCAGGCTTCCAAGCAGCTCTCAAGGAAACTCAGTTTTCACAATCTATGCTTAATGCCCTTTGAGTGCATTACCTAGGAATGATCCTGGTAGAGCATCCCACACAAACCAATGCTCCACATGCGGGTTTCACATGCCACCAACTCCACATTCCCAGACAACTTCAGCGCCAAAGCCGTTTTCAGATAGCCCTCAATGCAAAGGCTCTAGACTCAAATATTGGCGTGAGAGCTAATTCAATCAAGGAAACACTGCATGTTGGTGAAGGGCATATTGAAGAAGGATCAGCCGAGTGGTTCTTGTGGGAGAACAACTCCGTTTGGCTCACTAACTTCACACACCATCAGGCTTCCAAGCAGCTCTCAAGGAAACTCAGTTTTCACACTCTATGCTTAATGCCCTTTCAGGGTCTAGGACTGAAATGAAGCTTGGTGAGCATCCCACACAAACCAATGCTCCACATGCGGGTTTCACATGTCACCAACTCCACATTCACAGACAACTTCAGCGCCAAAGCCATTTTCAGATAGCCCTCAATGCAAAGGCTCTAGACTCAAATATTGGTATGAGAGCAAATTCAATCAAGGAAACACTGCATGTTGGTGAAGGGCATATTGCAGAAGAATGAGCCAAGTGGTTCTTGTGCGAGAACAACTCCATTTGGCTCACTAACTTCACACACCATCAGGCTTCCAAGCAGCTCTCAAGGAAACTCAGTTTTCACACTCCATGCTTAATGCCCTTTCAGGGTCTAGGACTGAAATGAAACTTGGTGAGCATCCCACACAAACCAATGCTCCACATGCGGGTTTCACATGCCACCAACTCCACAGTCACAGAAAACTTCAGCGCCAAAGCCGTTTTCAGAGAGCCCTCAATGCAAAGGCTCTAGACGCACATATTGGTATGAGAGCTAATTCAATCTAGGACACACTGCATGTTGGTGAAGGACATATTGAAGAAGAATCAGCCGAGTGGTTCTTGTGGGAGAACAACTCCATTTGGCTCACTCACTTCACACACCATCAGGCTTCCAAGCAGCTCTCAAGGAATCTCAGTTTTCACACTCTATACGTAATGCTCTTTGAGTGCCTAGAACTGAAATGAAGTCTGGTGACCATCCCACACAAACCAATGCTCCACATGCGGGTTTCACATGTCACCAACTCCACATTCACAGACAACTTCAGCGCCAAAGCCGTTTTCAGATAGCCCTCAATGCAAAGGCTCTAGACGCAAATATTGGTGTGAGAGCTAATTCAATCAAGGAAACACTGCATGTCGGTGAAAGACATATTGCAGAAGAATCAGCCGAGTGGTTCTTGTGGGAGAACAACTCCATTTGGCTCACTAACTTCACACACCATCAGGCTTCCAAGCAGCTCTCAAGGAATCTCAGTTTTCACACTCTATACTTAATGCTCTTTGAGTGCCTAGAACTGAAATGAAGTCTGGTGACCATCCCACACAAACCAGTGCTGCACATGCGTGTTTCACATGCCACCAACTCCACATTCACAGACAACTTCAGCGCCAAAGCCGTATTCAGATAGCACTCAATGCAAAGGCTCTAGACGCAAATATTGGTGTGAGAGCTAAATCAATCAAGGAAACACTGCATGTTGGTTAAGGGCATATTGAAGAAGAATGAGCCGAGTGGTTCTTGTGCGAGAACAACTCCATTTGGCTCACTAACTTGACACACCATCAGGCTTCCAAGCAGCTCTCAAGGAAACTCAGTTTTCACACTCTATGCTTAATGCCGTTTTAGTGCCTAGGACTGAAATGAACTTTTGTGAGCATCCCACACAAACCAGTGGTGCACATGACGGTTTCACATGCCACCAAATCCACATTCACAGACAACTTCAGCGCCAAAGCCGTTTTCAGATAGCCCTCAATGCAAAGGCCATAGGCGCAAATATTTGTGTAAGAGCTAATTCAATCAAGGAAACACTACATGTTGGTGAAGGGCATATTGAAGAAGAATGAGCCAAGTGGTTCTTGTGGGAGAACTACTCCATTTGGCTCACTAACTTCACACACGATCAGGCATCCAAGCAGCTCTCAAGGAAACTCAGTTTTCACACTCTATGCTTAATGCCATTTCAGGATCTTGGACTGAAATGAAGCTTGGTGAGCATCCCACACAAACCAATGCTCCACATGCGGGTTTCACATTTCACCAACTCCACATTCACCGACAATTTCAGCGCCAAAGCCGTTTTCAGATAGCCCTCAATGCAAAGGCTCTAGACGCAAATATTGGTGTGAGCGCGAATTCAATCAAGGAAACACTGCATGTTGGTGAAGGGCATATTGAAGAAGAATGAGCCAAGTGGTTCTTGTGGGAGAACAACTGCATTTGGCTCACTAAACTCACACACCATCAGGCTTCCAAGCAGCTCTCAAGGAAACTCAGTTTTCACACTCTATGCTTAATGCCGTTTTAGTGCCTAGGACTGAAATGAAGTTTGGTGAGCGTCCCACACAAACCAGTGCTGCACATGCGGGTTTCACATGCCACCAACTCCACATTCACAGACAACTTCAGCGCCAAAGCCGTATTCAGATAGCACTCAATGCAAAGGCTCTAGACGCAAATATTGGTGTGAGAGCTAAATCAATCAAGGAAACACTGCATGTTGGTGAAGGACTTATTGAAGAAGAATCAGCCGAGTGGTTCTTGTGGGAGAACAACTCCATTTGGCTCACTCACTTCACACACCATCAGGCTTCCAAGCAGCTCTCACGGAAACTCAGTTTTCACACTCTATGCTTAATGCCGTTTTAGTGCGTAGGACTGAAATGAAGCTTAATGAGCATCCCACACTAACCAGTGCTCCACATGCGGGTTTCAAATGCCACCAACTCCACATTCACAGACAACTTCAGCGCCAAAGCCACTTTCAGGTAGCCCTCAATGCAAAGGCTCTAGACGCAAATATTGGTGTGAGAGCTAATTCAATCAAGGAAACACTGCATGTTGGTGAAGGGCATATTGCAGAAGAATGAGCCGAGTGGTTCTTGTGGGAGAACAACTCCATTTGGCTCACTAACTTCACACACCATCAGGCTTCCAACAGCTCTCAAGGAATCTCTGTTTTCACACTCTATACTTAATGCTCTTTGAGTGCCTAGGACTGAAATGAAGTCTGGTGACCATCCCACACAAACCAATGCTCCAAATGCGGGTTTCACATGCCACCAACTCCACATTCACAGACAACTTCCTAGCCAAAGCCATTTTCAGAGAGCCCTCAATGCAAAGGCTCTAGACGCAAATATTGGTGTGAGAGCTAATTCAATCAAGGAAACACTGCATGTTGGTGAAGGACATATTGAAGAAGAATCAGCCCAGTGGTTCTTGTGGGAGAACAACTCCATTTGGCTCACTAACTTCACACACCATCAGGCTTCCAAGCAGCTCTCAAGGAAACTCAGTTTTCACACTCTATGCTTAATGCACTTTGAGTACATTACCTAGGAATGATCCTGGTAGAGCATCCCACACAAACCAATGCTCCACATGCGGGTTTCACATGCCACCAACTCCACATTCACAGACAACTTCAGCGCCACAGCCGTTTTCAGATAGCCCTCAATGCAAAGGCCATAGGCGCAAATATTGGTGTGAGAGCTAATTCAATCAAGGAAACACTGCATGTTGGTGAGGGGCATATTGAAGAAGAATCAGCCGAGTGGTTCTTGTGGGAGAACAACTGCATTTGGCTCACTAACTTCACACACCATCAGGCTTCCAAGCAGCTCTCAAGGAAACTCAGTTTTCACACTCTATGCTTAATGCCCTTTCATGGTCTAGGACTGAAATGAAGCTTGGTGAGCATCCCACACAAACCAATGCTCCATATGCGGGTTTCACATGCCACCAACTCCACATTTACAGAAAACTTCATCGCCAAAGCCGTTTTCAGATAGCCCTCAATGCAAAGGCAATAGCCGCAAATATTGGTGTGAGAGCTAATTCAATCAAGGAAACACTGCATGTTGGTGAAGGGCATATTGAAGAAGAATCAGCCGAGTGGTTCTTGTGGGAGAACAACTCCATTTGGCTCACTAACTTCACACACCATCAGGCTTCCAAGCAGCTCTCAAGGAATCTCCGTTTTCACACTCTATACTTAATGCTCTTTGAGTGCCTAGGACTGAAATGAAGTCTGGTGACCATCCCACACAAACCAATGCTCCACATGCGGGTTTCACATGCCACCAACTCCACATTCACAGACAACTTCCTAGCCAAAGCCATTTTCAGAGAGCCCTCAATGCAAAGGCTCTAGACGCAAATATTGGTGTGAGAGCTAATTCAATCAAGGAAACACTGCATGTTGGTGAAGGACATATTGAAGAAGAATCAGCCCAGTGGTTCTTGTGGGAGAACAACTCCATTTGGCTCATTAACTTCACACACCATCAGGCTTCCAAGCAGCTCTCAAGGCAACTCAGTTTTCACACTCTATGCTTAATGCCCTTTGAGTGCATTACCTAGGAATGATTGTGATAGAGCATCCCACACAAACCAATGCTCCACATGCGGGTTTCACATGCCACCAACTCCACATTCACAGACAACTTCAGCGCCAAAGCCGTTTTCAGATAGAACTCAATGAAACGTTAATAAGCGCAAATATTGGTGTGAGAGCTAATTCAATCAAGGAAACACTGCATGTTTGTGAAGGGCATATTGAAGAAGAATAGGCCGAGTGGTTCTTGTGGGAGAACAACTCCATTTGGCTCACTCACTTCACACACCATCAGGCTTCCAAGCAGCTCTCAAGGAAACTCAGTTTTCACACTCTATGCTTAATGCCGTTTTAGTGCCTAGGATTGAACTGAAGTTTGGTGAGCATCCCACACAAACCAGTGCTGCACATGCTGGTTTCACATGCCACCAACTCCACATTCACAGACAACTTCAGCGCCAAAGCCGTATTCAGATAGCACTCAATGCAAAGGCTCTAGACGCAAATATTGGTGTGAGAGCTAAATCAATCAAGGAAACACTGCATGTTGGTTAAGGGCATATTAAAGAAGAATCAGCCGAGTGGTTCTTGTGGGAGAACAACTCCATTTGGCTCACTCACTTCACACACCATCAGGATTCCAAGCAGCTCTCAAGGAAACTCAGTTTTCACACTCTATGCTTAATGCCGTTTTAGTGCGTAGGACTGAAATGAAGCTTAATGAGCATCCCACACAAACCAGTGCTCCACATGCGGGTTTCAAATGCCACCAACTCCACATTCACAGACAACTTCAGCGCCAAAACCACTTTCAGATAGCCCTCAATGCAAAGGCTCTAGACGCAAATATTGGTGTGAGAGCTAATTCAATCAAGGAAACACTGCATGTTGGTGAAGGGCATATTGCAGAAGAATGAGCCGAGTGGTTCTTCTGGGAGAACAACTCCATTTGGCTCACTAAACTCACACACCATCAGGCTTCCAAGAAGCTCTCAAGGAAACTCAGTTTTCACACTCTATGCTAAATGCCGCTTTTGTTCCTAGGACTGAAATGAAGCTTGGTGAGCATCCACACTAACCAGTGCTCCACATGCGGGTTTCACATGCCACCAACTCCACATTCACAGACAACTTCAGTGCCAAAGCCGTTTTCAGATAGCCCTCAATGCAAAGGCCATAGGCGCAAACATTTTTGTGAGAGCTAATTCAATCAAGGAAACACTGCATGTTGGTGACGGACATATTGAAGAAGAATCAACCGAGTGGTTCTTGTGCGAGAACAACTTTATTTGTCTCACTTACTTCACACACCATCAGGCTTCCAAGCAGCTCTCAAGGAAACTCAGTTTTCACACTCTATGCTTAATGCCCTTTCAGGGTCTATTACTGAAATGAAGCTTGGTGAGCATCCCACACAAACCAGTGCTGCACATGCGGGTTTCACATGCCACCAACTCCACATTCACAGAAATCTTCAGCGCCAAAGCCGTTTTCAGATAGCCCTCAATGCAAAGGCTCTAGACGCAAATATTGGTGTGAGAGCTAAATCAATCAAGGAAACACTGCATGTTGGTTAAGGGCATATTGAAGAAGAATGAGCAGAGTGGTTCTTGTGCGAGAACAACTCCATTTGGCTCACTAACTTCACACACCATCAGGCTTCCAAGCATCTCTCAAAGCAACTCAGTTTTCACACTCTATGCTTAATGCCCTTTGAGTGCATTACCTAGGAAGGATCCTGGTAGAGCATCCCACACAAACCAATGCTCCACATGCGGGTTTCACATGCCACCAACTCCACATTCACAGACAACTTCAGCGCCAAAGCCGTTTTCAGATAGAACTCAATGAAACGTTAATAAGCGCAAATATTGGTGTGAGAGCTAATTCAATCAAGGAAACACTGCATGTTTGTGAAGGGCATATTGAAGAAGAATAGGCCGAGTGGTTCTTGTGGGAGAACAACTCCATTTGGCTCACTCACTTCACACACCATCAGGCTTCCAAGCAGCTCTCAAGGAAACTCAGTTTTCACACTCTATGCTTAATGCCGTTTTAGTGCCTAGGACTGAAATGAAGCTTAAGGAGCATCCCACACAAACCAGTGCTCCACATGCGGGTTTCACATGCCACCAACTCCACATTCACAGACAACTTCTGCGCCAAAGCCGTTTTCAGATAGCACTCAATGCAAAGGCTCTAGACGCAAATATTGGTGTGAGAGCTAAGTCAATCAAGGAAACACTGCATGTTGGTTAAGGGCATATTGAAGAAGAATGAGCCGAGTGGTTCTTGTGCGAGAACAACTCCATTTGGCTCACTAACTTCACACACCATCAGGCTTCCAAGCAGCTCTCAAGGCAACTCAGTTTTCACACTCTAAGCTTAATGCCCTTTGAGTGCATTACCTAGGAAGGATCCTGGTAGAGCATCCCGCACAAGCCAATGCTCCACATGCGGGTTTCACATGCCACCAACTCCACATTCACAGACAACTTCAGTTCCAAAGCCGTTTTCAGATAGCCCTCAATGCAAAGGCCATAGGCGCAAACATTTGTGTGACAGCTAATTCAATCAAGGAAACACTGCATGTTGGTGACGGACATATTGAAGAAGAATCAACCGAGTGGTTCTTGTGCGAGAACAACTCTATTTGGCTCACTTACTTCACACACCATCAGGCTTCCAAGCAGCTCTCAAGGAAACTCAGTTTTCACACTGTATGCTTAATGCCCTTTCAGGATCTATTACTGAAATGAAGCTTGGTGAGCATCCCACACAAACCAGTGCTGCACATGCGGGTTTCACATGCCACCAAATCCACATTCACAGACAACTTCAGCGCCAAAGCCGTTTTCAGATAGCACTCAATGCAAAGGCTCTAGACGCAAATATTGGTGTGAGAGCTAAATCAATCAAGGAAACACTGCATGTTGGTTAAGGGCATATTGAAGAAGAATGAACCGAGTGGTTCTTGTGCTAGAACAACTCCATTTGGCTCAATAACTTCACACACCATCAGGCTTCCAAGCAGCTCTCAAGGAAACTCACTTTTCACACTCTATTCTTAATGCCCTTTGAGTGCATAGGACTGAAATGAAGCTTGGTGAGCATCCCACACAAACCAATGCTCCACATGCGGGTTTCACATGCCACCAGTGCTCCACATTCACAGTCAACTTCAGCGCCAAAGCCGTTTTCAGATAGAACTCAATGAAACGTTAATAAGCGCAAATATTGGTGTGAGAGCTAATTCAATCAAGGAAACACTGCATGTTTGTGAAGGGCATATTGAAGAACAATAGGCCGAGTGGTGCTTGTGGGAGAACAACTCCATTTGGCTCACTCACTTCACACACCATCAGGCTTCCAAGCAGCTCTCAAGGAATCTCAGGTTTCACACTCTATGCTTAATGCCCTTTCAGGGTCTAGGACTGAAATGAAGCTTGGTGAGCATCCCACACAAACCAGTGCTGCACATGCGGGTTTCACATGCCACCAACTCCACATTCACAGACAACTTCAGCGCCAAAGCCGTTTTCAGATAGCACTCAATGCAAAGGCTCTAGACGCAAATATTGGTGTGAGAGCTAAATCAATCAAGGAAACACTGCATGTTGGTTAAGGGCATATTGAAGAAGAATGAACCGAGTGGTTCTTGTGCTAGAACAACTCCATTTGGCTCAATAACTTCACACACCATCAGGCTTCCAAGCAGCTCTCAAGGAAACTCAGTTTTCACACTCTATGCTTAATGCCCTTTGAGTGCATAGGACTGAAATGAAGCTTGGTGAGCATCCCACACAAACCAATGCTCCACATGCGGGTTTCACATGCCACCAGTGCTCCACATTCACAGTCAACTTCAGCGCCAAACCCGTTTTCAGATAGAACTCAATGAAACGTTAATAAGCGCAAATATTGGTGTGAGAGCTAATTCAATCAAGGAAACACTGCATGTTTGTGAAGGGCATATTGAAGAAGAATAGGCCGAGTGGTTCTTGTGGGAGAACAACTCCATTTGGCTCACTCACTTCACACACCATCAGGCTTCCAAGCAGCTCTCAAGGAAACTCAGTTTTCACACTCTATGCTTAATGCCGTTTTAGTGCCTAGGACTGAATTGAAGTTTGGTGAGCATCCCACACAAACCAGTGCTGCACATGCGGGTTTCACATGCCACCAACTCCACATTCACAGACAACTTCAGCGCCAAAGCCGTATTCAGATAGCACTCAATGCAAAGGCTCTAGACGCAAATATTGGTGTGAGAGCTAAATCAATCAAGGAAACACTGCATGTTGGTTAAGGGCATATTAAAGAAGAATCAGCCGAGTGGTTCTTGTGGGAGAACAACTCCATTTGGCTCACTCACTTCACACACCATCAGGATTCCAAGCAGCTCTCAAGGAAACTCAGTTTTCACACTCTATGCTTAATGCCGTTTTAGTGCGTAGGACTGAAATGAAGCTTAATGAGCATCCCACACAAACCAGTGCTCCACATGCGGGTTTCAAATGCCACCAACTCCACATTCACAGACAACTTCAGCGCCAAAGCCACTTTCAGATAGCCCTCAATGCAAAGGATCTAGACGCAAATATTGGTGTGAGAGCTAATTCAATCAAGGAAACACTGCATGTTGGTGAAGGGCATATTGCAGAAGAATGAGCCGAGTGGTTCTTCTGGGAGAACAACTCCATTTGGCTCACTAAACTCACACACCATCAGGCTTCCAAGAAGCTCCCCAGGAAACTCAGTTTTCACACTCTATGCTAAATGCCGCTTTTGTTCCTAGGACTGAAATGAAGCTTGGTGAGCATCCACACTAACCAGTGCTCCACATGCGGGTTCACATGCCACCAACTCCACATTCACAGACAACTTCAGTGCCAAAGCCGTTTTCAGATAGCCCTCAATGCAAAGGCCATAGGCGCAAACATTTTTGTGAGAGCTAATTCAATCAAGGAAACACTGCATGTTGGTGACGGACATATTGAAGAAGAATCAACCGAGTGGTTCTTGTGCGAGAACAACTCTATTTGTCTCACTTACTTCACACACCATCAGGCTTCCAAGCAGCTCTCAAGGAAACTCAGTTTTCACACTCTATGCTTAATGCCCTTTCAGGGTCTATTACTGAAATGAAGCTTGGTGAGCATCCCACACAAACCAGTGCTGCACATGCGGGTTTCACATGCCACCAACTCCACATTCACAGAAATCTTCAGCGCCAAAGCCGATTTCAGATAGCCCTCAATGCAAAGGCTCTAGACGCAAATATTGGTGTGAGAGCTAAATCAATCAAGGAAACACTGCATGTTGGTTAAGGGCATATTGAAGAAGAATGAGCCGAGTGGTTCTTGTGCGAGAACAACTCCATTTGGCTCACTAACTTCACACACCATCAGGCTTCCAAGCATCTCTCAAGGCAAGTCAGTTTTCACACTCTATGCTTAATGCCCTTTTAGTGCATTACCTATGAATGATTGTGGTAGAGCATCCCACACAAACCAATGCTCCACATGCGGGTTTCACATGCCACCAACTCCACATTCACAGACAACTTCAGCGCCAATCCCGTTTTCAGATAGAACTCAATGAAACGTTAATAAGCGCAAATATTGGTGTGAGAGCTAATTCAATCAAGGAAACACTGCATGTTTGTGAAGGGCATATTGAAGAAGAATAGGCCGAGTGGTTCTTGTGCGAGAACAACTCCATTTGGCTCACTCACTTCACACACCATCAGGCTTCCAAAGCAGCTCTCAAGGAAACTCAGTTTTCACACTCTATGCTTAATGCCCTTTTAGGGTCTAGGACTGAAATGAAGCTTGGTGAGCATCCCACACAAACCAGTGCTGCACATGCGGGTTTCACATGCCACCAACTCCACATTCACAGACAACTTCAGCGCCAAAGCCACTTTCAGATAGCCCTCAATGAAAAGTCAATAAGCGCAAATATTTTTGTGAGAGCTAAATCAATCAAGGAAACACTGCATGTTGGTTAAGGGCATATTAAAGAAGAATCAGCCGAGTGGTTCTTGTGGGAGAACAACTCCATTTGGCTCACTCACTTCACACACCATCAGGATTCCAAGTAGCTCTCAAGGAAACTCAGTTTTCACACTCTATGCTTAATGCCGTTTTAGTGCGTAGGACTGAAATGAAGATTAATGAGCATCCCACACAAACCAGTGCTCCACATGCGGGTTTCAAATGCCACCAACTCCACATTCACAGACAACTTCTGCGCCAAAGCCGTTTTCAGATAGCACTCAATGCAAAGGCTCTAGACGCAAATATTGGTATGAGAGCTAAGTCAATCAAGGAAACACTGCATGTTGGTTAAGGGCATATTGAAGAAGAATGAGCTGAGTGGTTCTTGTGGGAGAACAACTACATTTGGCTCACTAACTTCACACACCATCAGGATTCCAAGCAGCTCTCAAGGAAACTCAGTTTTCACACTCTATGCTTAATGCCCTTTCAGGGTCTATTACTGAAATGAAGCTTGGTGAGCATCCCACACAAACCAGTGCTGCACATGCGGGTTTCACATGCCACCAACTCCACATTCACAGACAACTTCAGCGCCAAAGCCGTTTTCAGATAGCACTCAATGCAAAGGCTCTAGACGCAAATATTGGTGTGAGAGCTAAATCAATCAAGGAAACACTGCATGTTGGTTAAGGGCATATTGAAGAAGAATCAGCCGAGTGGTTCTTGTGGGAGAACAACTCCATTTGGCTCACTAACTTCACACACCATCAGGCTTCCAAGAAGCTGTCAAGGAAACTCACTTTTCACACTCTATTCTTAAAGCCCTTTGAGTGCATAGGACTGAAATGAAGCTTGGTGAGCATCCCACACAAACCAATGCTCCACATGCGGGTTTCACATGCCACCAGTGCTCCACATTCACAGTCAACTTCAGCGCCAAACCCGTTTTCAGATAGAACTCAATGAAACGTTAATAAGCGCAAATATTGGTGTGAGAGCTAATTCAATCAAGGAAACACTGCATGTTTGTGAAGGGCATATTGAAGAAGTATAGGCCGAGTGGTTCTTGTGGGAGAACAACTCCATTTGGCTCACTCACTTCACACACCATCAGGCTTCCAAGCAGCTCTCAAGGAAACTCAGTTTTCACACTCTATGCTTAATGCCCTTTCAGGGTCTAGGACTGAAATGAAGCTTGGTGAGCATCCCACACAAACGAATGATCCACATGCGGGTTTCACATGCCACCAACTCCACATTCACAGACAACTTCAGCGCCAAAGCCGTTTTCAGATAGCACTCAATGCAAAGGCTCTAGACGCAAATATTGGTGTGAGAGCTAAATCAATCAAGGAAACACTGCATATTGAAGAAGGGCATATTGAAGAAGAATGAACCGAGTGGTTCTTGTGCTAGAACAACTCCATTTGGCTCAGTAACTTCACACACCATCAGGCTTCCAAGCAGCTCTCAAGGAAACTCACTTTTCACACTCTATACTTAATGCCCTTTGAGTGCATAGGACTGAAATGAAGCTTGGTGAGCATCCCACACAAACCAATGCTCCACATGCGGGTTTCACATGCCACCAGTGCTCCACATTCACAGTCAACTTCAGCGCCAAACCCGTTTTCAGATAGAACTCAATGAAAAGTTAATAAGCGCCAATATTGGTGTGAGAGCTAATTCAATCAAGGAAACACTGCATGTTTGTGAAGGGCATATTGAAGAAGAATAGGCCGAGTGGTTCTTGTGGGAGAACAACTCCATTTGGCTCACTCACTTCACACACCATCAGGCTTCCAAGCAGCTCTCAAGGAAACTCAGTTTTCACACTCTATGCTTAATGCCGTTTTAGTGCCTAGGACTGAATTGAAGTTTGGTGAGCATCCCACACAAACCAGTGCTGCACATGCGGGTTTCACATGCCACCAACTCCACATTCACAGACAACTTCAGCGCCAAAGCCGTATTCAGATAGCCCTCAATGCAAAGGCTCTAGACGCAAATATTGGTGTGAGAGCTAAATCAATCAAGGAAACACTGCATGTTGGTTAAGGGCATATTGCAGAAGAATGAGCCGAGTGGTTCTTGTGGGAGAACAACTCCATTTGGCTCACTCACTTCACACACCATCAGGATTCCAAGCAGCTCTCAAGGAAACTCAGTTTTCACACTCTATGCTTAATGCCGTTTTAGTGCGTAGGACTGAAATGAAGCTTAATGAGCATCCCACACAAACCAGTGCTCCACATGCGGGTTTCAAATGCCACCAACTCCACATTCACAGACAACTTCAGCGCCGAAGCCACTTTCAGATAGCCCTCAATGCAAAGGCTCTAGACGCAAATATTGGTGTGAGAAATAATTCAATCAAGGAAACACTGCATGTTGGTGAAGGGCATATTGCAGAAGAATGAGCCGAGTGGTTCTTGTGGGAGAACAACTCCATTTGGCTCACTAAACTCACACACCATCAGGCTTCCAAGAAGCTCTCAAGGAAACTCAGTTTTCACACTCTATGCTTTATGCCGCTTTTGTTCCTAGGACTGAAATGAAGCTTGGTGAGCATCCACACTAACCAGTGCTCCACATGCGGGTTTCACATGCCACCAACTCCACATTCACAGACAACTTCAGTGCCAAAGCCGTTTTCAGATAGCCCTCAATGCAAAGGCCATAGGCGCAAACATTTTTGTGAGAGCTAATTCAATCAAGGAAACACTGCATGTTGGTGACGGACATATTGAAGAAGAATCAACCGAGTGGTTCTTGTGCGAGAACAACTCCATTTGGCTCACTCACTTCACACACCATCAGGCTTCCAAGCAGCTCTCAAGGAAACTCAGTTTTCACACTCTATGCTTAATGCCCTTTCAGGGTCTATTACTGAAATGAAGCTTGGTGAGCATCCCACACAAACCAGTGCTGCACATGCGGGTTTCACATGCCACCAACTCCACATTCACAGAAATCTTCAGCGCCAAAGCCGTTTTCAGATAGCCCTCAATGCAAAGGCTCTAGACGCAAATATTGGTGTGAGAGCTAAATCAATCAAGGAAACACTGCATGTTGGTTAAGGGCATATTGAAGAAGAATGAGCCGAGTGGTTCTTGTGCGAGAACAACTCCATTTGGCTCACTAACTTCACACACCATCAGGCTTCCAAGCATCTCTCAAGGCAACTCAGTTTTCACACTCTATGCTTAATGCCCTTTTAGTGCATTACCTAGGAATGATTGTGGTAGAGCATCCCACACAAACCAATGCTCCACATGCGGGTTTCACATGCCACCAACTCCACATTCACAGACAACTTCAGCGCCAAAGCCGTTTTCAGATAGAACTCAATGAAACGTTAATAAGCGCAAATATTGGTGTGAGAGCTAATTCAATCAAGGAAACACTGCATGTTTGTGAAGGGCATATTGAAGAAGAATAGGCCGAGTGGTTCTTGTGGGAGAACAACTCCATTTGGCTCACTCACTTCACACACCATCAGGCTTCCAAGCAGCTCTCAAGGAAACTCAGTTTTCACACTCTATGCTTAATGCCGTTTTAGTGCGTAGGACTGAAATGAAGCTTAATGAGCATCCCACACAAAGCAGTGCTCCACATGCGGGTTTCAAATGCCACCAACTCCACATTCACAGACAACTTCAGCGCCGAAGCCACTTTCAGATAGCCCTCAATGCAAAGGCTCTAGACGCAAATATTGGTGTGAGAGCTAATTCAATCAAGGAAACACTGCATGTTGGTGAAGGGCATATTGCAGAAGAATGAGCCGAGTGGTTCTTGTGGGAGAACAACTCCATTTGGCTCACTAAACTCACACACCATCAGGCTTCCAAGAAGCTCTCAAGGAAACTCAGTTTTCACACTCTATGCTAAATGCCGCTCTTGTTCCTAGGACTGAAATGAAGCTTGGTGAGCATCCACACTAACCAGTGCTCCACATGCGGGTTTCACATGCCACCAACTCCACATTCACAGACAACTTCAGTGCCAAAGCCGTTTTCAGATAGCCCTCAATGCAAAGGCCATAGGCGCAAACATTTTTGTGAGAGCTAATTCAATCAAGGAAACACTGTATGTTGGTGACGGACATATTGAAGAAGAATCAACCGAGTGGTTCTTGTGCGAGAACAACTCCATTTGGCTCACTCACTTCACACACCATCAGGCTTCCAAGCAGCTCTCAAGTAAACTCAGTTTTCACACTCTATGCTTAATGCCCTTTCAGGGTCTATTACTGAAATGAAGCTTGGTGAGCATCCCACACAAACCAGTGCTGCACATGCGGGTTTCACATGCCACCAACTCCACATTCACAGAAATCTTCAGCGCCAAAGCCGTTTTCAGATAGCCCTCAATGCAAAGGCTCTAGACGCAAATATTGGTGTGAGAGCTAAATCAATCAAGGAAACACTGCATGTTGGTTAAGGGCATATTGAAGAAGAATGAGCCGAGTGGTTCTTGTGCGAGAACAACTCCATTTGGCTCACTGACTTCACACACCATCAGGCTTCCAAGCATCTCTCAAGGCAACTCAGTTTTCACACTCTATGCTTAATGCCCTTTTAGTGCATTACCTAGGAATGATTGTGGTAGAGCATCCCACACAAACCAATGCTCCACATGCGGGTTTCACATGCCACCAACTCCACATTCACAGACAACTTCAGCGCCAAAGCCATTTTCAGATAGAACTCAATGAAACGTTAATAAGCGCAAATATTGGTGTGAGAGCTAATTCAATCAAGGAAACACTGCATGTTTGTGAAGGGCATATTGAAGAAGAATAGGCCGAGTGGTTCTTGTGGGAGAACAACTCCATTTGGCTCACTCACTTCACACACCATCAGGCTTCCAAGCAGCTCTCAAGGAAACTCAGTTTTCACACTCTATGCTTAATGCCGTTTTAGTGCGTAGGACTGAAATGAAGCTTAATGAGCATCCCACACAAACCAGTGCTGCACATGCGGGTTTCAAATGCCACCAACTCCACATTCACAGACAACTTCAGCGCCAAAGCCACTTTCAGATAGCCCTCAATGCAAAGGCTCTAGACGCAAATATTGGTGTGAGAGCTAATTCAATCAAGGAAACACTGCATGTTGGTGAAGGGCATATTGCAGAAGAATGAGCCGAGTGGTTCTTGTGGGAGAACAACTCCATTTGGCTCACTAAACTCACACACCATCAGGCTTCCAAGAAGCTCTCAAGGAAACTCAGTTTTCACACTCTATGCTTAATGCCCTTTCAGGGTCTAGGACTGAAATGAAGCTTGGTGAGCATCCCACACAAGCCAATGCTCCACATGCGGGTTTCACATGCCACCAACTCCACATTCACAGACAACTTCAGCGCCAAAGCCATATTCAGATAGCCCTCAATGAAAAGTCAATAAGCGCAAATATTTTTGTGAGAGCTAAATCAATCAAGGAAACACTGCATGTTGGTTAAGGGCATATTAAAGAAGAATCAGCCGAGTGGTTCTTGTGGGAGAACAACTCCATTTGGCTCACTCACTTCACACACCATCAGGATTCCAAGCAGCTCTCAAGGAAACTCAGTTTTCACACTCTATGCTTAATGCCGTTTTAGTGCGTAGGACTGAAATGAAGCTTAATGAGCATCCCACACAAACCAATGCTCCACATGCGGGTTTCACATGCCACCAACTCCACATTCACAGACAACTTCTGCGCCAAAGCCGTTTTCAGATAGCACTCAATGCAAAGGCTCTAGACGCAAATATTGGTGTGAGAGCTAAGTCAATCAAGGAAACACTGCATGTTGGTTAAGGGCATATTGAAGAAGAATGAGCTGAGTGGTTCTTGTGCAAGAACAACTCCATTTGGCTCACTAACTTCACACACCATCAGGCTTCCAAGCAGCTCTCAAGGCAACTCAGTTTTCACACTCTATGCTTAATGCCCTTTGAGTGCATTACCTATGAAGGATCCTGGTAGAGCATCCCACACAAGCCAATGCTCCACATGCGGGTTTCACATGCCACCCACTCCACATTCACAGACAACTTCAGTTCCAAAGCCGTTTTCAGATAGCCCTCAATGCAAAGGCCATAGGCGCAAACATTTGTGTGAGAGCTAATTCAATCAAGGAAACACTGCATGTTGGTGACGGACATATTGAAGAAGAATCAACCGAGTGGTTCTTGTGCGAGAACAACTCTATTTGGCTCACTTACTTCACACACCATCAGGCTTCCAAGCAGCTCTCAAGGAAACTCAGTTTTCACACTCTATGCTTAATGCCCTTTCAGGGTCTATTACTGAAATGAAGCTTGGTGAGCATCCCACACAAACCAGTGCTGCACATGCGGGTTTCACATGCCACCAACTCCACATTCACAGACAACTTCAGCGCCAAACCCGTTTTCAGATAGAACTCAATGAAACGTTAATAAGCGCAAATATTGGTGTGAGAGCTAAATCAATCAAGGAAACACTGCATGTTGGTTAAGGGCATATTGAAGAAGAATGAACCGAGTGGTTCTTGTGCTAGAACAACTCCATTTGGCTCAATAACTTCACACACCATCAGGCTTCCAAGCAGCTCTCAAGGAAACTCACTTTTCACACTCTATTCTTAAAGCCCTTTGAGTGCATAGGACTGAAATGAAGCTTAGTGAGCATCCCACACAAACCAATGCTCCACATGCGGGTTTCACATGCAACCAGTGCTCCACATTCACTGTCAACTTCAGCGCCAAACCCGTTTTCAGATAGAACTCAATGAAACGTTAATAAGCGCAAATATTGGTGTGAGAGCTAATTCAATCAAGGAAACACTGCATGTTTGTGAAGGGCATATTGAAGAAGAATAGGCCGAGTGGTTCTTGTGGGAGAACAACTCCATTTGCCTCACTCACTTCACACACCATCAGGCTTCCAAGCAGCTCTCAAGGAAACTCAGTTTTCACACTCTATGCTTAATGCCCTTTCAGGGTCTAGGACTGAAATGAAGCTTGGTGAGCATCCCACACAAACCAGTGCTGCACATGCGGGTTTCACATGCCACCAACTCCACATTCACAGACAACTTCAGCGCCAAAGCCGTTTTCAGATAGCACTCAATGCAAAGGCTCTAGACGCAAATATTGGTGTGAGAGCTAAATCAATCAAGGAAACACTGCATGTTGGTTAAGGGCATATTGCAGAAGAATGAACCGAGTGGTTCTTGTGCTAGAACAACTCCATTTGGCTCAATAACTTCACACACCATCAGGCTTCCAAGCAGCTCTCAAGGAAACTCAGTTTTCACACTCTATACTTAATGCCCTTTGAGTGCATAGGACTGAAATGAAGCTTGGTGAGCATCCCACACAAACCAATGCTCCACATGCGGGTTTCACATGCCACCAGTGCTCCACATTCACAGTCAACTTCAGCGCCAAACCCGTTTTCAGATAGAACTCAATGAAACGTTAATAAGCGCAAATATTGGTGTGAGAGCTAATTCAATCAAGGAAACACTGCATGTTTGTGAAGGGCATATTGAAGAAGAATAGGCCGAGTGGTTCTTGTGGGAGAACAACTCCATTTGGCTCACTCACTTCACACACCATCAGGCTTCCAAGCAGCTCTCAAGGAAACTCAGTTTTCACACTCTATGCTTAATGCCCTTTGAGTGCATTACCTAGGAATGATTGTGATAGAGCATCCCACACAAACCAATGCTCCACATGCGGGTTTCACATGCCAACAACTCCACATTCACAGACAACTTCAGCGCCAAAGCCGTTTTCAGATAGAACTCAATGAAACGTTAATAAGCGCAAATATTGGTGTGAGAGCTAATTCAATCAAGGAAACACTGCATGTTTGTGAAGGGCATATTGAAGAAGAATAGGCCGAGTGGTTCTTGTGGGAGAACAACTCCATTTGGCTCACTCACTTCACACACCATCAGGCTTCCAAGCAGCTCTCAAGGAAACTCAGTTTTCACACTCTATGCTTAATGCCGTTTTAGTGCCTAGGACTGAATTGAAGTTTGGTGAGCATCCCACACAAACCAGTGCTGCACATGCGGGTTTCACATGCCACCAACTCCACATTCACAGACAACTTCAGCGCCAAAGCCCTTTTCAGATAGCACTCAATGCAAAGGCTCTAGACGCAAATATTGGTGTGAGAGCTAAATCAATCAAGGAAACACTGCATGTTGGTTAAGGGCATATTAAAGAAGAATCAGCCGAGTGGTTCTTGTGGGAGAACAACTCCATTTGGCTCACTCACTTCACACACCATCAGGATTCCAAGCAGCTCTCAAGGAAATTCAGTTTTCACACTCTATGCTTAATGCCGTTTTAGTGCGTAGGACTGAAATGAAGCTTAATGAGCATCCCACACAAACCAGTGCTCCACATGCGGGTTTCAAATGCCATCAACTCCACATTCACAGACAACTTCAGCGCCAAAGCCACTTTCAGATAGCCCTCAATGCAAAGGCTCTAGACGCAAATATTGGTGTGAGAGCTAATTCAATCAAGGAAACATTGCATGTTGGTGAAGGGCATATTGCAGAAGAATGAGCCGAGTGGTTCTTGTGAGAGAACAACTCCATTTGGCTCACTAACTTCACACACCATCAGGCTTCCAAGCAGCTCTCAAGGAAACTCAGTTTTCACACTCTAGGCTTAATGCCCTTTGAGTGCATTACCTAGGAATGGTCCTGGTAGAGCATCCCACACAAACCAATGCTCCACATGCGGGTTTCACATGCCACCAACTCCACATTCACAGACAACTTCAGCGCCAAAGCCGTTTTCAGATAGCCCTCAATGAAAAGTCAATAAGCGCAAATATTTTTGTGAGAGCTAATTCAATCAAGGAAACACTGCATGTTGGTGAAGGGCATATTGCAGAAGAATGAGCCGAGTGGTTCTTGTGGGAGAATAACTCCATTTGGCTCACTAAACTCACACACCATCAGGCTTCCAAGAAGCTCTCAAGGAAACTCAGTTTTCACACTCTATGCTAAATGCCGCTTTTGTTCCTAGGACTGAAATGAAGCTTGTTGAGCATCCACACTAACCAGTGCTCCACATGCGGGTTTCACATGCCACCAACTTCACATTCACAGACAACTTCAGCGCCAAAGCCGTTTTCAGAGAGCCCTCAATGCAAAGGCTCTAGACGCAAATATTGGTGTGAGAGCTAATTCAATCAAGGAAACACTGCATGTTGGTGAAGGGCATATTGAAGAAGAATAGGCCGAGTGGTTCTTGTGGGAGAACAACTCCATTTGGCTCACTCACTTCACACACCATCAGGCTTCCAAGCAGCTCTCAAGGAAACTCAGTTTTCACACTCTATGCTAAATGCCGCTTTTGTTCCTAGGACTGAAATGAAGCTTGGTGAGCATCCACACTAACCAGTGCTCCACATGCGGGTTTCACATGCCACCAACTCCACATTCACAGGCAACTTCAGCGCCAAAGCCATTTTCAGATAGCCCTCAATGCAAAGGCCATAGGCGCAAACATTTGTGTGAGAGCTAATTCAATCAAGGAAACACTGCATGTTGGTGACGGACATATTGAAGAAGAATCAACCGAGTGGTTCTTGTGCGAGAACAACTCTATTTGTCTCACTTACTTCACACACCATCAGGCTTCCAAGCAGCTCTCAAGGAAACTCAGTTTTCACACTCTATGCTTAATGCCCTTTCAGGGTCTATTACTGAAATGAAGCTTGGTGAGCATCCCACACAAACCAGTGCTGCACATGCGGGTTTCACATGCCACCAACTCCACATTCACAGACAACTTCAGCGCCAAAGCCGTTTTCAGATAGCCCTCAATGCAAAGGCTCTAGACGCAAATATTGGTGTGAGAGCTAAATCAATCAAGGAAACACTGCATGTTGGTTAAGGGCATATTGAAGAAGAATGAGCCGAGTGGTTCTTGTGCGAGAACAACTCCATTTGGCTCACTAACTTCACACACCATCAGGCTTCCAAGCAGCTCTCAAGGCAACTCAGTTTTCACACTCTATGCTTAATGCCCTTTTAGTGCATTACCTAGGAATGATTGTGGTAGAGCATCCCACACAAACCAATGCTCAACATGCGGGTTTCACATGCCACCAACTCCACATTCACAGACAACTTCAGCGCCAAACCCGTTTTCAGATAGAACTCAATGAAACGTTAATAAGCGCAAATATTGGTGTGAGAGCTAATTCAATCAAGGAAACACTGCATGTTTGTGAAGGGCATATTGAAGAAGAATAGGCCGAGTGGTTCTTGTGGGAGAACAACTCCATTTGGCTCACTCACTTCACACACCATCAGGCTTCCAAGCAGCTCTCAAGGAAACTCAGTTTTCACACTCTATGCTTAATGCCCTTTCAGGGTCTAGGACTGAAATGAAGCTTGGTGAGCATCCCACACAAACCAATGCTCCACATGCGGGTTTCACATGCCACCAACTCCACATTCACAGACAACTTCAGCGCCAAAGCCGTTTTCAGATAGCCCTCAATGCAAAGGCCATAGGCGCAAACATTTGTGTGAGAGCTAATTCAATCAAGGAAACACTGCATGTTGGTGACGGACATATTGAAGAAGAATCAACCGAGTGGTTCTTGTGCGAGAACAACTCTATTTGGCTCACTTACTTCACACACCATCAGGCTTCCAAGCAGCTCTCAAGGAAACTCAGTTTTCACACTCTATGCTTAATGCCCTTTGAGTGCATTACCTAGGAATGATCCTGGTAGAGCATCCCACACAAACCAATGCTCCACATGCGGGTTTCACATGCCACCAACTCCACATTCACAGACAACTTCAGCGCCAAAGCCGTTTTCAGATAGCCCTCAATGCAAAGGCCATAGGCACAAATATTTGTGTGAGAGCTAATTCAATCAAGGAAACACTGCATGTTTGTGAAGGGCATATTAAAGAAGAATAGGCCGAGTGGTTCTTGTGAGAGAACAACTCCATTTGGCTCACTAACTTCACACACCATCAGGCTTCCAAGCAGCTCTCAAGGAAACTCAGTTTTCACACTCTATGCTTAATGCCCTTTCATGGTCTAGGACTGAAATGAAGCGTGGTGAGCATCCCACACAAACCAATGCTCCACATGCGGGTTTCACATGCCACCAACTCCACATTCACAGACAACTTCAGCGCCAAAGCCATTTTCAGATAGCCTTCAATGCAAAGGCCATAGGCACAAATATTTGTGTGAGAGCTAATTCAATCAAGGAAACACTGCATGTTTGTGAAGGGCATATTAAAGAAGAATAGGCCGAGTGGTTCTTGTGAGAGAACAACTCCATTTGGCTCACTAACTTCACACACGATCAGGCTTCCAAGCAGCTCTCAAGGAAACTCAGTTTTCACACTCCATGCTTAATGCACTTTGAGTGCTTTACCTAGGAATGGTCCTGGTAGAGCATTCCACACAAACCAATGCTCCACATGCGGGTTTCACATGCAACCAACTCCACATTCACAGACAACTTCAGCGCCAAAGCCGTTTTCAGATAGCCCTCAATGAAAAGTCAATAAGTGCAAATATTGGTGTGAGAGCTAATTCAATCAAGGAAACACTGCATGTTTCTGAAGGGCATATTGAAGAAGAATAGGCCGAGTGGTTCTTGTGAGAGAACAACTCCATTTGGCTCACTAACTTCACACACAATCAGGATTCCAAGCAGCTCTCAAGGAAACTCAGTTTTCACACTCTATGCTTAATGCACTTTCAGGGTCTAGGACTGAAATGAAGTTTGGTGAGCATCCCAACAAACCAATGCTCCACACGTGGATTTCACATGCCACCAACTCCACATTCACAGACAACTTCAGCGCCAAAGCCATTTTCAGATAGCCGTCAATGCAAAGGCCATAGGCGCCAATATTGGTGTGAGAGCTAATTCAATCAAGGAAACCCTGCATGTTGGTGAAGGGTATATTGAAGAAGAATCAGCCAAGTGGTTCTTGTGGGAGAACAACTCCATTTGGCTCACTAAACTCACACACCATCAGGCTTCCAAGCAGCTCTCAAGGAAACTCAGTTTTCACACTCTATGCTTAATGCCGTTTTAGTGCCTAGGACTGAAATGAAGTTTGGTGAGCATCCCACACAAACCAGTGCTGCACATGCGGGTTTCACATGCCACCAACTCCACATTCACAGACTACTTCAGCGCCAAAGCCGTATTCAGATAGCACTCAATGCAAAGGCTCTAGACGCAAATATTGGTGTGAGAGCTAAATCAATCAAGGAAACACTGCATGTTGGTGACGGACATATTGAAGAAGAATCAACCGAGTGGTTCTTGTGGGAGAACAACTCTATTTGGCTCACTTACTTCACACACCATCAGGCTTCCAAACAGCTCTCAAGGCAACCCAGTTTTCACACTCTATGCTTAATGCCCTTTGAGTGCATTACCTAGGAATGATCCTGGTAGAGCATCCCACACAAACCTATGCTCCACATGCGGGTTTCACATGCCACCAACTCCACATTCACAGACAACTTCAGCGCCAAAGCCGTTTTCAGATAGCCCACAATGCAAAGGCCATAGGCACAAATATTTGTGTGAGAACTAATTCAATCAAGGAAACACTGCATGTTGGTGAAGGGCATATTAAAGAAGAATAGGCCGAGTGGTTCTTGTGAGAGAACAACTCCATTTGGCTCACTAAACTCACACACCATCAGGCTTCCAAGCAGCTCTCAAGGAAACTCAGTTTTCACACTCTATGCTTAATGCCCTTTGAGTGCATTACGTACGAATGATCCTGGTAGAGAATCCCACACAAACCAATGCTCCACATGCGGGTTTCACATGTCACTAACTCCACATTCACAGACAACTTCAGCGCCAAACCAGTTTTCAGATAGTCCTCAATGCAAAGGCTCTAGACTCAAATATTGGTATGAGAGCTAATTCAATCAAGGAAACACTGCATGTTATTGATGGGCATATTGCAGAAGAATCAGCCGAGTGGTTCTTGTTGGAGAACAACTCCATTTGGCTCACTAACTTCACACACCATCAGGCTTCCAAGCAGCTCTCAAGGAATCTCAGGTTTCACACTCTATAATTAATGCTTTTTGAGGGCCTAGGACTGAAATGAAGTTTGGTGAGCATCCCACACAAACCAATGCTCCACATGCGGGTTTCACATGCCACCAACTCCACATTCACAGACAACTTCAGCTCCAAAGCCATTTTCAGATAGCCCTCAATGCAAAGGCTCTAGACGAAAATATTGGTGTGAAAGCTATTTCAATCAAGGAAACACTGCATGTTGGTGAAGGGCATATTGCAGAAGAATCAGCCGAGTGGTTCTTGTGGGAGAACAACTCCATTTGGCTCACTTACTTCACACACCATCAGGCTTCCAAGCAGCTCTCAAGGAATCTCAGGTTTCACACTCTATAATTAATGCTTTTTGAGGGCCTAGGACTGAAATGAAGTTTGGTGAGCATCCCACACAAACCAATGCTCCACATGCGGGTTTCACATGCCACCAACTCCACATTCACAGACAACTTCAGCTCCAAAGCCATTTTCAGATAGCCCTCAATGCAAAGGCTCTAGACGAAAATATTGGTGTGAAAGCTATTTCAATCAAGGAAACACTGCATGTTGGTGAAGGGCATATTGCAGAAGAATCAGCCGAGTGGTTCTTGTGGGAGAACAACTCCATTTGGCTCACTTACTTCACACACCATCAGGCTTCCAAGCAGCTCTCAAGAAAACTCAGTTTTCACACTCTATGCTTAATGCCCTTTGAGTGCATTACCTAGGAATGATCCTGGTAGAGAATCCCACACAAACCAATGCTCCACATGCGGGTTTCACATGCCACCAACTCCACATTCACAGACAACTTCAGCGCCAAAGCCATTTTTATTTAGCCCTCAATGAAAAGCCTCTAGACACAAATATTTGTGTGAGAGCTAATTCAATCAAGGAAACACTGCATGTTATTGATGGGCATATTGCAGAAGAATCAGCCGAGTGGCTCTTGTGCGAGAACAACACCATTTGGCTCACTAACTTCACACACCATCAGGCTTCCAAGCAGCTCTCAAGGAAACTCAGTTTTCACACTCTATGTTTTATGCCCTTTGAGTGCCTAGGACTGAAATGAAGCTTGGTGAGCATCCCACACAAACCAGTGCTCCACATGCGGGTTTCACATGCCACCAACTCCACATTCACAGACAACTTCAGCGCCAAAGCCGTTTTCAGAGAGCCCTCAATACAAAGGCCATAGGCGCAAATATTGGTGTGAGAGCAAATTCAATCAACGAAACACTACATGTTGGTGAAGGGCATGTTGAAGAAGAATCAGAAGAGTGGTTCTTGTGCGAGAACAATTCCATTTGGCTAACTAACTTCACACACCATCAGGCTTCCAAGCAGCTCTCAAGGAAACTCAGTTTTCACACTCCATGCTTAATGATCTTTCAGGGTCTAGGACTGAAATGAAGCTTGGTGAGCATCCCACACAAACCAATGCTCCACATGCGGGTTTCACATGCAACCAACTCCACATTCACAGACAAATTCAGCGACAAAGCCGTTTTCAGGTAGCCCTCAATGCAAAGGCTCTAGATGAAAATATTGGTCTGAGAGCTAATTCAATCAAGGAAACACTGCATGTTGGTGAAGGGCATATTGAAGAACATTCAGCCGAGTGGTTCTAGTGGGAGAACAACTCCATTTGGCTCACTCATTTCACACACCATCAGGCTTCCAAGCAGCTCTCAAGGAAACTCAGTTTTCACACTCTATGCTTAATGCCCTTTGAGTGCAATACCTAGGAATGATCCTGGTACAGCATCCCACACAAACCAATGCTCCACATGTGGGTTTCACATGCCACCAACTCCACATTCACAGACAACTTCAGCGCCAAAGCCATTTTCAGATAGCCCTCAATGCAAAGGCCATAGGCGCATATATTGGTGTGAGAGCTAATTCAATCAAGGAAACACTGCATGTTGGTGAAGGGCATATTGAAGAAGAATGAGCCGAGTGGTTCTTGTGGGAGAACAACTCCATTTGGCTCACAAAACTCACACACCATCAAGCTTCCAAGCAGCTCACAAGGAAACTCAGTTTTCACACTCCATGCTTAATGCCCTTTTAGTACTAGGACTGAAATGAATTTTGGTGAGCATCCCACACAAACCAGTGCTCCACATGAGGGTTTCACATGCAACCAACTCCACATTCACAGACAACTTCAGGGCCAAAGCCGTTTTCAGATAGCCCTCAATTTTTTTTTAATGATTTATTATTTAACTTCAGTAATTACATTGTATTATGTGACTCATTTACATAGATACTTGTGTTCTCCCCACCCCTCCCCAAACCCTCCCACCATGGTGGATTCCTCCATCTTGTTGCATAACCACAGCTCAAGTTCAGTTGAGATTTCCCCATTGCAAGCGTATACCAAACATAGAGTCCAGCATCTTATTGTCCCGTCAAGTACAACGGCTTCTTAGGTATACCTTCTCTGGTCTGATGACAGAGCCAGCAGAGTATCATCCCAGTCAATTGAAAGCTCCAACATACCATCAGCAAAAATTTACATCATTATGGAATTAATTGACATAGTAATGAGTAACCAATATGTTAAAAGTAAATGCGGGTTCCCAGCCACCTTCTGTCACCACCTCACCTATACTTCAATTTTAGTTTATACACAACATATAACATTCAAAACATAACATGTTATACATAACATCATATCATCTTAAATTAAGGCAAACATGTGGTATTTAACCTTTTGGGATTGGCTCATTTCCCTTAGCATTATGGTTTCCAGTTTGGCCCATTTGGCCACAAAGAACTGCATTTTGTTTTTTTTAATAGCTGAGTAGTATTCCATGGAGTAGATGAACCATAGCTTTCTTATCCAATCCTCTGTTGATGGGCATTTTGGTTGTTTCCATGTTTTTGCAATTACTGATTGTGCTGCTATGAACATAGGAGTGCATGTTGGTTTCTCATAGAACAAGTGTTCTGGATATATTCCTAGGAGTGCTATCACTGGATCATACGGTATGTTGAATTTGAGTTGTTTGAATATTCTCCATACTGATTTCCATAGAGGCTGTACCAGCCTGCAGCCCCACCAGCAGTGGAGTAGGGTTCCCTTTTCCCCGCAACCACGCCAACAAGTGTCGTTGGTGCTTTTATTCATGTGGGCCAGTCTTACTGGCGTTAGGTGGTACCTCATTGATGTTTTAATTTGGATTTCCCTTATTGCCAGGGAACTTGAGCATTTTTTCATATGTTTATTTGCCATTTGGGTTTGTTCCTTTGTGAAGTGTCTGCCAATTTCCCGTGCCCATTTCTTGAGTGGGTTGCTCATAGCCCTCAACTTAAAGGTTCTAAACTCAAATATTGGTGTGAGAGCTAAATCAATCAAGGAAACACTGCATGTTGGTGAAGGGCGTATTGAAGAAGAATCAGCCGAGTGGTTCTTGTGGGAGAACAACTCCATTTTGCTCACTAACTTGACACACCATCAGGCTTCCAAGCAGCTCTCAAGGAAAATCAGTTTTCATACTCTATGCTTAATGCCCTTTTAGTGCATTAACTAGCAATGATCCTGATAGAACATCCCACACAAACCAAAGCTCCACATGCGGGTTTCACATGCCACCAACTCCACATTCACAGACAACTTCAGCGCCAAAGCCATTTTCAGATAGCCCTCAATGCAAAGGCCATAGGCGCATATATTGGTGTGAGAGCTAATTCAATCAAGGAAACACTGCATGTTGGTGAAGGGCATATTGAAAAAGAATGAGCCGAGTGGTTCTTGTGGGAGAACAACTCCATTTGGCTCACAAAACTCACACACCATCAAGCTTCCAAGCAGCTCACAAGGAAACTCAGTTTTCACACTCCATGCTTAATGCCCTTTTAGTACTAGGACTGAAATGAATTTTGGTGAGCATCCCACACAAACCAGTGCTCCACATGAGGGTTTCACATGCAACCAACTCCACATTCACAGACAACTTCAGGGCCAAAGCCGTTTTCAGATAGCCCTCAATTTTTTTTTAATGATTTATTATTTAACTTCAGTAATTACATTGTATTATGTGACTCATTTACATAGATACTTGTGTTCTCCCCACCCCTCCCCAAACCCTCCCACCATGGTGGATTCCTCCATCTTGTTGCATAACCACAGCTCAAGTTCAGTTGAGATTTCCCCATTGCAAGCGTATACCAAACATAGAGTCCAGCATCTTATTGTCCCGTCAAGTACAACGGCTTCTTAGGTATACCCTCTCTGGTCTGATGACAGAGCCAGCAGAGTATCATCCCAGTCAATTGAAAGCTCCAACATACCATCAGCAAAAATTTACATCATTATGGAATTAATTGACATAGTAATGAGTAACCAATATGTTAAAAGTAAATGCGGGTTCCCAGCCACCTTCTGTCACCACCTCACCTATACTTCAATTTTAGTTTATACACAACATATAACATTCAAAACATAACATGTTATACATAACATCATATCATCTTAAATTAAGGCAAACATGTGGTATTTAACCTTTTGGGATTGGCTCATTTCCCTTAGCATTATGGTTTCCAGTTTGGCCCATTTGGCCACAAAGAACTGCATTTTGTTTTTTTTAATAGCTGAGTAGTATTCCATGGAGTAGATGAACCATAGCTTTCTTATCCAATCCTCTGTTGATGGGCATTTTGGTTGTTTCCATGTTTTTGCAATTACTGATTGTGCTGCTATGAACATAGGAGTGCATGTTGGTTTCTCATAGAACAAGTGTTCTGGATATATTCCTAGGAGTGCTATTACTGGATCATACGGTATGTTGAATTTGAGTTGTTTGAATATTCTCCATACTGATTTCCATAGAGGCTGTACCAGCCTGCAGCCCCACCAGCAGTGGAGTAGGGTTCCCTTTTCCCCGCAACCACGCCAACAAGTGTCGTTGGTGCTTTTATTCATGTGGGCCAGTCTTACTGGCGTTAGGTGGTACCTCATTGATGTTTTAATTTGGATTTCCCTTATTGCCAGGGAACTTGAGCATTTTTTCATATGTTTATTTGCCATTTGGGTTTGTTCCTTTGTGAAGTGTCTGCCAATTTCCCGTGCCCATTTCTTGAGTGGGTTGCTCATAGCCCTCAACTTAAAGGTTCTAAACTCAAATATTGGTGTGAGAGCTAAATCAATCAAGGAAACACTGCATGTTGGTGAAGGGCGTATTGAAGAAGAATCAGCCGAGTGGTTCTTGTGGGAGAACAACTCCATTTTGCTCACTAACTTGACACACCATCAGGCTTCCAAGCAGCTCTCAAGGAAACTCAGTTTTCATACTCTATGCTTAATGCCCTTTTAGTGCATTAACTAGCAATGATCCTGATAGAACATCCCACACAAACCAAAGCTCCACATGCGGGTTTCACATGCCACCAACTCCACATTCACAGACAACTTCAGCGCCAAAGCCATTTTTATTTAGCCCTCAATGCAAAGGCTCTAGACACAAATATTGGTGTGAGAGCTAATTCAATCAAGGAAACACTGCATGTTGGTGAAGGGCATATTGAAGAAGAATCAGCCGAGTGGCTTTTTTGCGAGAACAACTCCATTTGGCTCACTAACTTCACACACCATCAGGCTTCCAAGAAGCTCTCAAGGAAACTCAGTTTTCACACTCTATGCTTTATGCCCTTTGAGTGCCTAGGACTGAAATAAAGCTTGGTGAGCATCCCACACAAACGAATGATCCAAATGCGGATTTCACATGCCACAAACTCCACATTCACAGACAACTTCAGCGCCAAAGCCGTTTTCAGATAGCCCTCAATGCAAAGGCTCTAGACACAAATATTGGTGTGAGAGCTAATTCAATCAAGGAAACATGCATGTTGGTGAAGGGCATATTGCAGAAGAATCAGCCGAGTGGTTCTTGTGGCAGAACAACTCCATTTGGCTCACTAACTTCACACACCATCAGGCTTCCAAGCAGCTCTCAAAGAAACTCAGTTTTCGCACTCTATGCTTTATGCCCTTTGAGTGCATTAACTAGGAATGATCCTGGTAGTGCATCCCACACAAACCAATGCTCCACATGCGGGTTTCACATGCCACCAACTCCACATTCACAGACAACTTCAGCGCCAAAGCCGTTTTCAGATAGCCCTCAATGCAAAGCCCATAGGCACAAATATTTGTGTGAGAGCAAATTCAATCAAGGAAACACTGCATGCTGGTGAAGGGCATATTGAAGAAGAATAGGCCGAGTGGTTCTTGTGAGAGAACAACTCCATTTGGCTCACTAACTTCACACACCATCAGGCTTCCAAGCAGCTCTCAAGGAAACTCAATTTTCACACTTCATGCTTAATGCCCTTTCAGGGTCTAGGACTAAAATGAAGCTTGGTGAGCATCCCACAGAAACCAATGCTCCACATGCGGGTTTCACATGCTACCAACTCCACATTCACAGACAACTTCAGCGCCAAAGCCGTTTTCATATAGCCCTCAATGCAAAGGCTCTAGTCGCTAATATTGGTGTAAGAGCTAATTCAATCACGGAAATACTGCATGTTGGTGAAAGGAATATTGCAGAAGAATCAGCCGAGTGGTTCTTGTGGGAGAAAAACTCCATTTGGCTCACTAACTTCACACACATCATCAAGCTTCCAAGCAGCTCACAAGAAAACTCAGTTTTCACACTCCATGCTTAATGCCCGTTGAGTGCATTGTCTAGGAATGATCCTGGTAGAGCATCCCACACAAACCAATGCTCCACATGCGGGTTTCACATGCCACCAACTCCACATTCACAGACAACTTCAGCGCCAAAGCCACTTTCAGATAGCCCTCAATGCAAAGGCTCTAGACGCAAATATTGGTGTGAGAGCTAAATCAATCAAGGAAACACTGCATGTTGGTGAAGGGCTTATTGAAGAAGAATCAGCCGAGTGGTTCTTGTGGGAGAACCACTCCATTTGGCTCCCTCACTTCACACACCATCAGGCTTCCAAGCAGCTCTCAAGCAAACTCAGTTTTCACACTCTATGCTTAATGCTCTTTGACGGCCTAGGACTGAAATGAAGTTTGGTGAGCATCCCACACAAACCAGTGCTCCACATGCGCGTTTCAAATGCCACCAACTCCACATTCACAGACAACTTCAGCGCCAAAGCCGTTTTCAGATAGCCCTCAATGCAAAGGCTCTAGTCGCTAATATTGGTGTGACAGCTAATTCAATCAAAGAAATAATGCATGCTGGTGAAGGGCATATTGAAGAAGAATAGGCCGAGTGGTTCTTGTGGGAGAACAACTCCATGTGGCTCACTAAATTCACACACCATCAGGAATCCTAGCAGCTCTCAAGGAAACTCAATTTTCACACTCTATGCCTAATGCCCTTTGAGTGCATTACCTAGGAATGATCCTGGTACAGCATCCCACACAAACCAATGCTCCACATGTGGGTTTCACATGCCACCGACTCCACATTCACAGACAACTTCAGCGCCAAAGCCACTTTCAGATAGCCCTCAATGCAAAGGCCATAGGCGCAAATATTGGTGTGAGAGCTAATTCAATCAAAGAAACACTGCATGTTGGTGAAGGGCATATTGAAGAAGAATGAGCCGAGTGGTTCTTGTGGGAGAACAACTCCATTTGGCTCACAAAACTCACACACCATCAAGCTTCCAAGCAGCTCACAAGGAAACTCAGTTTTCACACTCCATGCTTAATGCCCTTTTAGTACTAATACTGAAATGAATTTTGGTGAGCATCCCACACAAACCAGTGCTCCACATGAGGGTTTCACATGCAACCAACTCCACATTCACAGACAACTTCAGGGCCAAAGCCGTTTTCAGATAGCCCTCAATTTTTTTTTAATGATTTATTATTTAACTTCAGTAATTACATTGTATTATGTGACTCATTTACATAGATACTTGTGTTCTCCCCACCCCTCCCCAAACCCTCCCACCATGGTGGATTCCTCCATCTTGTTGCATAACCACAGCTCAAGTTCAGTTGAGATTTCCCCATTGCAAGCGTATACCAAACATAGAGTCCAGCATCTTATTGTCCCGTCAAGTACAACGGCTTCTTAGGTATACCCTCTCTGGTCTGATGACAGAGCCAGCAGAGTATCATCCCAGTCAATTGAAAGCTCCAACATACCATCAGCAAAAATTTACATCATTATGGAATTAATTGACATAGTAATGAGTAACCAATATGTTAAAAGTAAATGCGGGTTCCCAGCCACCTTCTGTCACCACCTCACCTATACTTCAATTTTAGTTTATACACAACATATAACATTCAAAACATAACATGTTATACATAACATCATATCATCTTAAATTAAGGCAAACATGTGGTATTTAACCTTTTGGGATTGGCTCATTTCCCTTAGCATTATGGTTTCCAGTTTGGCCCATTTGGCCACAAAGAACTGCATTTTGTTTTTTTTAATAGCTGAGTAGTATTCCATGGAGTAGATGAACCATAGCTTTCTTATCCAATCCTCTGTTGATGGGCATTTTGGTTGTTTCCATGTTTTTGCAATTACTGATTGTGCTGCTATGAACATAGGAGTGCATGTTGGTTTCTCATAGAACAAGTGTTCTGGATATATTCCTAGGAGTGCTATTACTGGATCATACGGTATGTTGAATTTGAGTTGTTTGAATATTCTCCATACTGATTTCCATAGAGGCTGTACCAGCCTGCAGCCCCACCAGCAGTGGAGTAGGGTTCCCTTTTCCCCGCAACCTCGCCAACAAGTGTCGTTGGTGCTTTTATTCATGTGGGCCAGTCTTACTGGCGTTAGGTGGTACCTCATTGATGTTTTAATTTGGATTTCCCTTATTGCCAGGGAACTTGAGCATTTTTTCATATGTTTATTTGCCATTTGGGTTTGTTCCTTTGTGAAGTGTCTGCCAATTTCCCGTGCCCATTTCTTGAGTGGGTTGCTGATAGCCCTCAACTTAAAGGTTCTAAACTCAAATATTGGTGTGAGAGCTAAATCAATCAAGGAAACACTGCATGTTGGTGAAGGGCGTATTGAAGAAGAATCAGCCGAGTGGTTCTTGTGGGAGAACAACTCCATTTGGCTCACTCACTTGACACACCATCAGGCTTTTAAGCAGCTCTCAAGGAAACTCAGTTTTCACACTGTATGCTTAATGCCCTTTTAGTGCATTAACTAGCAATGATCCTGATAGAACATCCCACACAAACCAATGCTCCACATGCGGGTTTCACATGCCACCAACTCCACATTCACAGACAACTTCAGCGCCAAAGCCATTTTTATTTAGCCCTCAATGCAAAGGCTCTAGACACAAATATTGGTGTGAGAGCTAATTCAATCAAGGAAACACTGCATGCTGGTGAAGGGCATATTGAAGAAGAATAGGCCGAGTGGTTCTTGTGAGAGAACAACTCCATTTGGCTCACTAACTTCACACACCATCAGGCTTCCAAGCAGCTCTCAAGGAAACTCAATTTTCACACTTCATGCTTAATGCCCTTTCAGGGTCTAGGACTGAAATGAAGTTTGGTGAGCATCCCACACAAACCAGTGCTCCACATGCGCGTTTCAAATGCCACCAACTCCACATTCACAGACAACTTCAGCACCAAAGCCGTTTTCAGATAGCCCTCAATGCAAAGGCTCTAGTCGCTAATATTGGTGTGACAGCTAATTCAATCAAGGAAACAATGCATGCTGGTGAAGGGCATATTGAAGAAGAATAGGCCGAGTGGTTCTTGTGGGAGAACAACTCCATGTGGCTCACTAAATTCACACACCATCAGGCTTCCTAGCAGCTCTCAAGGAAACTCAGTTTTCACACTCTATGCCTAATGCCCTTTGAGTGCATTACCTAGGAATGATCCTGGTACAGCACCCCACACAAACCAATGCTCCACATGTGGGTTTCACATGCCACCGACTCCACATTCACAGACAACTTCAGCGCCAAAGCCACTTTCAGATAGCCCTAAATGCAAAGGCCATAGGCGCAAATATTGGTGTGAGAGCTAATTCAATCAAAGAAACACTGCATGTTGGTGAAGGGCATATTGAAGAACATTCAGCCGAGTGGTTCATGTGAGAGAACAACTAAATTTGGTTCACAAAACTCACACACCATCAAGCTTCCAAGCAGCTCACAAGGAAACTCAGTTTTCACACTCCATGCTTAATGCCCTTTTAGTGACTAGGACTGAAATGAATTTTGGTGAGCATCCCACACAAACCAGTGCTGAACATGTGGGTTTCACATGCAACCAACTCCACATTCACAGACAGCTTCAGCGCCAAAGCCGTTTTTAGATAGCCTTCAATTTAAAGGTTCTAGACACAAATATTGGTGTGAGAGCTAATTCAATCAAGGAAACACTGCATGTTGGTGAAGGGCATATTGCAGAAGAATCAGCCGAGTGGTTCTTGTGGGAGAACAACTCCATTTAGCTCACTAAATTCACACACCATTGGCTTCCAAGCAGCTCTCAAGGAAACTCAGTTTTCACACTCTATGCTTAATGCCCTTTTAGTGCCTAGGACTCAAATGAAGCTTGGTGAGCATCCCACACAAACGAATGCTCCACATGCGGGTTTCACATGCCAACAACTCCACATTCACAGACAACTTCAGGGCCACAGCCGTTTTCAGATAGCCCTCAATGCAAAGGCTCTAGATGCAAATATTGGTGTAAGAGCTAATTCAATCAAGGAAACACTGCATGTTGGTGAAGGGCATATTGAACAAGAATCAGCCGAGTGGTTCTTGTGGGAGAACAACTCCATTTGGCTCACTCACTTCACACACCATCAGGCTTCCAAGCAGCTCTCAAGGAAACTCAGTTTTCACACTCTATGCTTAATGCCCTTTGAGTGCATTACCTAGGAATGATCCTGATAGAGAATCCCACGCAATCCAATGCTCCACATGCGGGTTTCACATGCCACCAACTCAACATTCACAGACAACTTCAGCGCCAAAGCCATTTTCAGATAGCCCTCAATGCAAAGGCCATAGACGCAAATATTGGTGTGAGAGCTAATTCAATCAAAGAAACACTGCATGTTGGTGAAGGGTATATTGAAGAAGAATCAGCCGAGTGGCTCTTTTGTGAGTACAACTCCATTTGCCTCACTAACTTCACACACCATCAGGCTTCCAAGCAGCTCTCAAGGAAACTCAGTTTTCACACTCTATGCTTTATGCCCTTTGAGTGCCTAGGACTGAAAGGAAGCTTGGTCAGCATCGCACACAAAACAATGCTCCAAATGCGGGTTTCACATGCCACAAACTCCACATTCACAGAAAACTTCAGCGCCAAAGCCGTTTTCAGAGAGCCCTCAATGCAAAGACCATAGGTGCAAATATTGGTGTGAGAGCTAATTCAATCAAGGAAACAATACATGTTGGCGAAGGGCATGTTGAAGAAGAATCAGAAGAGTGGTTCTTGTGGCAGAACAACTCCATTTGGCACACTCACTTCACACACCATCAGGCTTCCAAGCAGCTCTCAAGGAAACTCAGTTTTCACACTCTATGCTTAGTGCCCTTTGAGTGCATTACCTACGAATGATCCTGGTAGAGCATCCCACACAAACCAATGCTCCATATGCGGGTTTCACATGCCACCAACTCCACATTCACAGACAACTTCAGCGACAAAGCCGTTTTCAGATATCCCGCAATGCAAAGGCTGTAGACGCAAATATTGGTGTGAGAGCTAATTCAATCAACGAAACACTGCATGTTGGTGAAGGGCATATTGAAGAAAAATCAGCCGATTGGTTCTTGTGAGAGAACAACTCCATTTGGCTCACTTATTTCACACACCACAAGGCTATGAGTGCATTATCTAGCAACAACTCCATTTGGCTCACTCACTTCACAAACCAACACGCTTCCAAGCAGCTCTCAAGGAAATTCACTGTTCACACACTATGCTTAATGTCCTTTGAGTGCATTATCTAGGAATGAACCTGGTAGAGCATCCCACACAAACCAATGCTCCACATGCTTATTTCATATGCCACCATCTCCACATTCACAGACAACTTCAGCGCCAAAACCGTTTTCAGATAGCCCTCAATGCATAGGCTCTAGATACACATATTGGTGTGAGAGCTAATTCATAAGGAAACAATGCATGTTGGTGAAGGGCGTATTGAAGAAGAATCAGCTGAGTGGTTCTTGTGGGAGAACAACTCCATTTGGCTCACTAACTTCACACACCATCAGGCTTCCAAGCAGCACTCAAAGAAACTCAGTTTTCACACTCTATGCTTAGTGCCCTTTGAGTGCATTATCTAGGAATGAACCTGATAGAGCATCCCACACAAACGAATGCTCCACATGCAGATTTCACATGCCACCAACTCCACATTCACAGACAACGTCAGCGCCAAAGCCGTTTTCAGATAGCCCTGAATGCATAGGCTGTAGGTACACATATTTTTGTGAGAGTTAATTCAATCAAGGAAACACTGCATGTTGGTGAAGGGCATAGTGAAGAAGAATCAGTCGAGTGGTTCTTGTGAGAGAACAACTCCATTTGGCTCACTAACGTCACCCACCAAAAGACTTCTAAGCATCTCTCAAGGAATCTCAGTTTTCACACTCTATGCTTAATGATCTTTGAGGGCCTAGGACTGAAATGAAGCTTGGCGAGCATCCCACACAAACCAATGCTCCACATGCGGGTTTCACATGCCGCCAACTCCACATTCACAGACAACTTCAGGGCCAAAACTTTTGTCAGATAGACATCAATACAAATGCTCTAAACACAAATATTGGTGTGAGAGCTAATTCAATCAAGGAAACACTGCATGTTGGTGAAGGGCATATTGAAGAACACTCAGCCAAGTGGTTCTTGTGGGAGAACAACTCCATTTGGCTCACTATCTTTACACAGCACCAGGCTTCTAAGCAGCTCTCAAGGAAACTCACTTTTCACACTCCAGGCTTAATGCCCTTTGAGTGCATTATTTAGGAATGAGCCTGGTAGAGCATCCCACACAAACCAATGCTCCACATGCGGGTTTCACAGGCCACCAACTCCACATTCACAGACAACTTCAGCGCCAAAGCCATTTTGAGATAACACTCAATGCAAAGGCTCTAGACTCAAACATTTGTGTGAGAGCTAATTCAATCAAGAAACACAGCATGTTGGTGAAGGGCATATTGAAGAAGAATCAGCCGAGTGGTTCTTGTGCGAGAACAACTCCATTTTTCTGACTAACTTCACACACCATCAAGCTTCCAAGCAGCTCTCAAGGAAACTCAATTTTCACACTCTATCCTAAATGCCGTTTTAGTGCGTAGGACTGAAATGAAGCTTAATGAGCATCCCACACAAACCAATGCTCCACATGCAGATTTCACATGACACCAACTCCAATTTCACAGACAACTTCAGCGCCAAAGGCGTTTTCAGATAGCCCTCAATGCAAAGGCTCTAACTACAAATATTGGTGTGAGAGGTAATTCAATCAAGGAAACACTGCATGTTGGTGAAGGGCGTATTGAAGAAGAATCACCCGAGTGGTTCTTGTGGGAGAACAACTCCATTTGGCTCACTACCTTCACACACCACCAGGCTATGGGTGCATTATCTAGCAACAACTCCATTTGGCTCACTAACTTCACACAGCACCAGGCTTCCAAGCAGCTCTCAAGGAAACTCAGTTTTCACACTCTATGCTTAATGCCCTTTGTGTGCTTTATCTAGGAATGAACCTGGTAGAGCATCCCACACAAACCAATGCTCAACATACGGATTTCACAAGCTACCAACTCCACATTCACAGACAACTTCAGCGCCACAGCCATTTTCAGATAGCCCTCAATGCAAAGGATCTAGGTACAAATTTTGGTGTGAGACCTAATTCAATCAAGAAAACTGCATGTTGGTGAAGGGCATATTGAAGAAGAATCAGCCGAGTGGTTCTTGTGAGAGAACAACTCCATTTGGCTCCCTAACTTCACAAACTGTCAGGCTAACAAGCAGCTCTCAAGGAAACTCAGCTTTCACACTCTATGCTTTATGCCCTTTGAGTGCCTAGGACTGAAATGAAGCTTGGTGAGCATCCCACACAAACCAATGCTCCACATGCGGGTTTCACATGCCACCAACTCCACATTCCCAGACAACTTCAGCGCCAAAGCCGAATTCAGATAGCCCTCAATGCAAAGGCTCTAGACTCAAATATTGTTGTGAGAGCTAATTCAATCAAGGAAACACTGCATGTTGGTGAAGGGCATATTGCAGAAGAATCAGCCGAGTGGTTCTTGTGGGAGAACAACTCCATTTGGCTCACTTACTTCACACACCATCAGGCTTTCAAGCAGCTCTCAAGGAAACTCAGTTTTCACACTCTATGCTTAATGCCGTTTTAGTGCCTAGGACTGAAATGATGTTTGGTGAGCATCCCACACTAACCAGTGCTGCACATGCGGGTTTCACATGTCACCAACTCCACATTCACAGACAGCTTCAGCGCCAAAGCCGTATTCAGATAGCACTCAATGCAAAGGCTCTAGACACAAATATTGGTGTGAGAGCTAAATCAATCAAGGAAACACTGCATGTTGGTGAAGGGCATATTGAAGAAGAATCAGCCGAGTGGTTCTTGTGAGAGAACAACTCCATTTGGCTCACTCACTTCACACACGATCAGGCTTAAAAGAAGCTCTCAAGGAAACTCAGTTTTCACAATCTATGCTTAATGCCGTTTTAGTGCGTAGGACTGAAATGAAGCTTAATGAGCATCCCACACAAACCAATGCTCCACATGCGGATTTCACATGCTACCAACTACACATTCACAGACAACTTCAGCGCAAAAGCCGTTTTCAGATAGCCCTGAATGCAAAGGCTCTAGACGCAAATATTGTTGTGAGAGCTAATTCAATCAAGGAAACACAGCATGTTGGTGAAGGGCATATTGAAGAAGAATCTGCCGGGTGGTTCTTGTGGGAGAACAACTCCATTTTGCTCACTAACATCACACAGCACCAAGCTTCCAAGCAGCTCTCAAGAAAACTCAGTTTTCACACTCTATGCTTAATGCACTTTGAGTGCATGATCTAGGAATGAACCTGGTAGAGCATCCCAAACAAACCAATGCTCCACATGCGGATTTCACATGCTACCAACTACACATTCACAGAAAACTTCAGCGCAAAAGCCGTTTTCAGATAGCCCTGAATGCAAAGGCTCTAGGTACAAATATGGGTGTGAGAGCTAATTCAATCAAGGAAACACTGCATGTTGGTGAAGGGCATATTGAAGAAGAATCAGCCGAGTGGTTCTTGTGGGAGAAAAACGCCATTTCGGTCACTGACTTCACACACTCAGGCTAACAAGAAGCTCTCAAGGAAACTCAGTTTTCACACTCTATGCTTAATGCCCTTTGAGTGCATTATCTAGGAATGAAACTAGTAGAGCATCCCAAACAAACGAATGCTACAAATGCGGATTTCACAGGCCACCCACTCCACATTCACAGACAACATCAGCTAGAAAGACGCTTTCAGAGGGCCTTCAAGGCAAAGACTCTAGATGCAAATATTGGCGTGAGAGCTAATTCAATCAAGGAAACAGTGCACATTGGTGAAGTGCATATTGAAGAGGAATCAGCCGAGTGGTTCTTGTGGGAGAACAACTCCATTTGGCTCACTAACTTCATAGACAGTCTAGCTAACAAGCAGCTCTCAAGTAAACTCTGTTTTCACACTGTATGCCTAATATCCTTTCAGTGCCTAGGACTGAAATGAAGCATGGTGAGCATCCCACACAAACCAGTGCTGAACATGCGGGTTTCACATGCCACCAACTCCGCATTCACACACTATTTCAGCGCCAGGCCGTTTTCAGATAGCCCTCAATGCAAAGGCTCTAGACTCAACCGTTTGTGTGAGAGCTAATTCAATCAAGGAAACACTGCATGTTGGTGAAGGGCTTATTGAAGAAGAATCAGCCGAGTGGTTCTTGAGGGAGAACAACTCCATTTGGCTTCCTAACTTCACACACCATCAGGCTTCCAAGCAGCTCTCAAGGAAACTCAGTTTTCACACTCTATGCTTAATGCCGTTTTAGTGCCTAGGACTGAAATGATGTTTGGTGAGCATCCCGCACTAACCAGTGCTGCACATGTGGGTTTCACATGTCACCAACTCCACATTCACAGACAGCTTCAGCGCCAAAGCTGTATTCGGATAGCACTCAATGCAAAGGCTCTAGACACAAATATTGGTGTGAGAGCTAAATCAATCAAGGAAACACTGCATGTTGGTGAAGGGCATATTGAAGAAGAATCAGCCGAGTGGTTCTTGTGAGAGAACAACTCCATTTGGCTCACTCACTTCACACACGATCAGGCTTCCAAGAAGCTCTCAAGGAAACTCAGTTTTCACAATCTATGCTTAATGCCGTTTTAGTGCGTAGACCTGAAATAAAGCTTAATGAGCATCCCACACAAACCAATGCTCCACATGCGGATTTCACATGCCTTCTACTCCACATTAAGAGTCAACTTCAGTGCCAAAGTCTTTTTCAGATAGCCCTCAATGCAAAGGCTCTAGACGCAAATATTGTTGTGAGAGCTAATTCAATCAAGGAAACACAGCATGTTGGTGAAGGGCATATTGAAGAAGAATCAGCAGAGAGGTTCTTGTTAGAGAACAACTACATTTGGCTCACTAACTTCACACACCATCAAGCTTCCAAGCAGCTCTCAAGGAAACTCAGTTTTCACACTCTATACTTAATGCCCTTTGATTCCTTTGGACTGAAATGAAGCTTGCTGAGCATCCTACAAAAACCAATGCTCCACATGCGGGTTTCACATGCCACCAACTCAACATTCACAACTGCATTGCCAAAGCCTTTTTCAGATAGCCCTCAATGCAAAGGCTCTAGACACATATATTGGTGTGAGAGCTAATTCAATCAAGGAAACACTGCATGTTGGTGAAGGGCACATTGAAGAAGAATCAGCCGAGTGGTTCTTGTGAGAGAACAACGCCATTTGGCTCCCTACTTCACACACCATCAGGCTTCCAATCAGCTCTCAAGGAAACTCAGTTTTCACACTCTATGCTTAATGCCCTTTGAGTGCATTATCTAGGAATGAAACTAGTAGAGCATCCCAAACAAACGAATGCTACACATGCGGGTTTCACAGGCCACCCACTCCACATTCAAGACAACATCAGCTAGAAAGACGCTTTCAGAGGGCCTTCAAGGCAAAGACTCTAGATGCAAATATTGGTGTGAGAGCTAATTCAATCAAGGAAACAGTGCACATTGGTGAAGTGCATATTGAAGAGGAATCAGCCGAGTGGTTCTTGTGGGAGAACAACTCCATTTGGCTCACTAACTTCATAGACAGTCTAGCTAACAAGCAGCTCTCAAGTAAACTCTGTTTTCACACTCTATGCCTAATATCCTTTCAGTGCCTAGGACTGAAATGAAGCATGGTGAGCATCCCACACAAACCAGTGCTGAACATGCGGGTTTAACATGCCACCAACTCCGCATTCACACACTATTTCAGCGCCAGACCGTTTTCAGATAGCCCTCAATGCAAAGGCTCTAGATGCAAATATTGGTGTGAGAGCTAATTCAATCAAGGAAACACTGCATGTTGGTGAAGGGCATATTGAAGAACACTCAGCCAAGTGGTTCTTGTGGGAGAACAACTCCATTTGGCTCACTATCTTTACACAGCACCAGGCTTCTAAGCAGCTCTCAAGGAAACTCACTTTTCACACTCCAGGCTTAATGCCCTTTGAGTGCATTATTTAGGAATGAGCCTGGTAGAGCATCCCACACAAACCAATGCTCCACATGCGGGTTTCACAGGCCACCAACTCCACATTCACAGACAACTTCAGCGCCAAAGCCATTTTGAGATAACACTCAATGCAAAGGCTCTAGACTCAAACATTTGTGTGAGAGCTAATTCAATCAAGAAACACAGCATGTTGGTGAAGGGCATATTGAAGAAGAATCAGCCGAGTGGTTCTTGTGCGAGAACAACTCCATTTTTCTGACTAACTTCACACACCATCAAGCTTCCAAGCAGCTCTCAAGGAAACTCAATTTTCACACTCTATCCTAAATGCCGTTTTAGTGCGTAGGACTGAAATGAAGCTTAATGAGCATCCCACACAAACCAATGCTCCACATGCAGATTTCACATGACACCAACTCCAATTTCACAGACAACTTCAGCGCCAAAGGCGTTTTCAGATAGCCCTCAATGCAAAGGCTCTAACTACAAATATTGGTGTGAGAGGTAATTCAATCAAGGAAACACTGCATGTTGGTGAAGGGCGTATTGAAGAAGAATCACCCGAGTGGTTCTTGTGGGAGAACAACTCCATTTGGCTCACTACCTTCACACACCACCAGGCTATGGGTGCATTATCTAGCAACAACTCCATTTGGCTCACTAACTTCACACAGCACCAGGCTTCCAAGCAGCTCTCAAGGAAACTCAGTTTTCACACTCTATGCTTAATGCCCTTTGTGTGCTTTATCTAGGAATGAACCTGGTAGAGCATCCCACACAAACCAATGCTCAACATACGGATTTCACAAGCTACCAACTCCACATTCACAGACAACTTCAGCGCCACAGCCATTTTCAGATACCCCTAATGCAAAGGATCTAGGTACAAATTTTGGTGTGAGACCTAATTCAATCAAGAAAACTGCATGTTGGTGAAGGGCATATTGAAGAAGAATCAGCCGAGTGGTTCTTGTGAGAGAACAACTCCATTTGGCTCCCTAACTTCACAAACTGTCAGGCTAACAAGCAGCTCTCAAGGAAACTCAGCTTTCACACTCTATGCTTTATGCCCTTTGAGTGCCTAGGACTGAAATGAAGCTTGGTGAGCATCCCACACAAACCAATGCTCCACATGCGGGTTTCACATGCCACCAACTCCACATTCCCAGACAACTTCAGCGCCAAAGCCGAATTCAGATAGCCCTCAATGCAAAGGCTCTAGACTCAAATATTGTTGTGAGAGCTAATTCAATCAAGGAAACACTGCATGTTGGTGAAGGGCATATTGCAGAAGAATCAGCCGAGTGGTTCTTGTGGGAGAACAACTCCATTTGGCTCACTTACTTCACACACCATCAGGCTTTCAAGCAGCTCTCAAGGAAACTCAGTTTTCACACTCTATGCTTAATGCCGTTTTAGTGCCTAGGACTGAAATGATGTTTGGTGAGCATCCCACACTAACCAGTGCTGCACATGCGGGTTTCACATGTCACCAACTCCACATTCACAGACAGCTTCAGCGCCAAAGCCGTATTCAGATAGCACTCAATGCAAAGGCTCTAGACACAAATATTGGTGTGAGAGCTAAATCAATCAAGGAAACACTGCATGTTGGTGAAGGGCATATTGAAGAAGAATCAGCCGAGTGGTTCTTGTGAGAGAACAACTCCATTTGGCTCACTCACTTCACACACGATCAGGCTTAAAAGAAGCTCTCAAGGAAACTCAGTTTTCACAATCTATGCTTAATGCCGTTTTAGTGCGTAGGACTGAAATGAAGCTTAATGAGCATCCCACACAAACCAATGCTCCACATGCGGATTTCACATGCTACCAACTACACATTCACAGACAACTTCAGCGCAAAAGCCGTTTTCAGATAGCCCTGAATGCAAAGGCTCTAGACGCAAATATTGTTGTGAGAGCTAATTCAATCAAGGAAACACAGCATGTTGGTGAAGGGCATATTGAAGAAGAATCTGCCGGGTGGTTCTTGTGGGAGAACAACTCCATTTTGCTCACTAACATCACACAGCACCAAGCTTCCAAGCAGCTCTCAAGAAAACTCAGTTTTCACACTCTATGCTTAATGCACTTTGAGTGCATGATCTAGGAATGAACCTGGTAGAGCATCCCAAACAAACCAATGCTCCACATGCGGATTTCACATGCTACCAACTACACATTCACAGAAAACTTCAGCGCAAAAGCCGTTTTCAGATAGCCCTGAATGCAAAGGCTCTAGGTACAAATATGGGTGTGAGAGCTAATTCAATCAAGGAAACACTGCATGTTGGTGAAGGGCATATTGAAGAAGAATCAGCCGAGTGGTTCTTGTGGGAGAAAAACGCCATTTCGGTCACTGACTTCACACACTCAGGCTAACAAGAAGCTCTCAAGGAAACTCAGTTTTCACACTCTATGCTTAATGCCCTTTGAGTGCATTATCTAGGAATGAAACTAGTAGAGCATCCCAAACAAACGAATGCTACAAATGCGGATTTCACAGGCCACCCACTCCACATTCACAGACAACATCAGCTAGAAAGACGCTTTCAGAGGGCCTTCAAGGCAAAGACTCTAGATGCAAATATTGGCGTGAGAGCTAATTCAATCAAGGAAACAGTGCACATTGGTGAAGTGCATATTGAAGAGGAATCAGCCGAGTGGTTCTTGTGGGAGAACAACTCCATTTGGCTCACTAACTTCATAGACAGTCTAGCTAACAAGCAGCTCTCAAGTAAACTCTGTTTTCACACTGTATGCCTAATATCCTTTCAGTGCCTAGGACTGAAATGAAGCATGGTGAGCATCCCACACAAACCAGTGCTGAACATGCGGGTTTCACATGCCACCAACTCCGCATTCACACACTATTTCAGCGCCAGGCCGTTTTCAGATAGCCCTCAATGCAAAGGCTCTAGACTCAACCATTTGTGTGAGAGCTAATTCAATCAAGGAAACACTGCATGTTGGTGAAGGGCTTATTGAAGAAGAATCAGCCGAGTGGTTCTTGAGGGAGAACAACTCCATTTGGCTTCCTAACTTCACACACCATCAGGCTTCCAAGCAGCTCTCAAGGAAACTCAGTTTTCACACTCTATGCTTAATGCCGTTTTAGTGCCTAGGACTGAAATGATGTTTGGTGAGCATCCCGCACTAACCAGTGCTGCACATGTGGGTTTCACATGTCACCAACTCCACATTCACAGACAGCTTCAGCGCCAAAGCTGTATTCGGATAGCACTCAATGCAAAGGCTCTAGACACAAATATTGGTGTGAGAGCTAAATCAATCAAGGAAACACTGCATGTTGGTGAAGGGCATATTGAAGAAGAATCAGCCGAGTGGTTCTTGTGAGAGAACAACTCCATTTGGCTCACTCACTTCACACACGATCAGGCTTCCAAGAAGCTCTCAAGGAAACTCAGTTTTCACAATCTATGCTTAATGCCGTTTTAGTGCGTAGACCTGAAATAAAGCTTAATGAGCATCCCACACAAACCAATGCTCCACATGCGGATTTCACATGCCTTCTACTCCACATTAAGAGTCAACTTCAGTGCCAAAGTCTTTTTCAGATAGCCCTCAATGCAAAGGCTCTAGACGCAAATATTGTTGTGAGAGCTAATTCAATCAAGGAAACACAGCATGTTGGTGAAGGGCATATTGAAGAAGAATCAGCAGAGAGGTTCTTGTTAGAGAACAACTACATTTGGCTCACTAACTTCACACACCATCAAGCTTCCAAGCAGCTCTCAAGGAAACTCAGTTTTCACACTCTATACTTAATGCCCTTTGATTCCTTTGGACTGAAATGAAGCTTGCTGAGCATCCTACAAAAACCAATGCTCCACATGCGGGTTTCACATGCCACCAACTCAACATTCACAACTGCATTGCCAAAGCCTTTTTCAGATAGCCCTCAATGCAAAGGCTCTAGACACATATATTGGTGTGAGAGCTAATTCAATCAAGGAAACACTGCATGTTGGTGAAGGGCACATTGAAGAAGAATCAGCCGAGTGGTTCTTGTGAGAGAACAACGCCATTTGGCTCCCTACTTCACACACCATCAGGCTTCCAATCAGCTCTCAAGGAAACTCAGTTTTCACACTCTATGCTTAATGCCCTTTGAGTGCATTATCTAGGAATGAAACTAGTAGAGCATCCCAAACAAACGAATGCTACACATGCGGGTTTCACAGGCCACCCACTCCACATTCAAGACAACATCAGCTAGAAAGACGCTTTCAGAGGGCCTTCAAGGCAAAGACTCTAGATGCAAATATTGGTGTGAGAGCTAATTCAATCAAGGAAACAGTGCACATTGGTGAAGTGCATATTGAAGAGGAATCAGCCGAGTGGTTCTTGTGGGAGAACAACTCCATTTGGCTCACTAACTTCATAGACAGTCTAGCTAACAAGCAGCTCTCAAGTAAACTCTGTTTTCACACTCTATGCCTAATATCCTTTCAGTGCCTAGGACTGAAATGAAGCATGGTGAGCATCCCACACAAACCAGTGCTGAACATGCGGGTTTAACATGCCACCAACTCCGCATTCACACACTATTTCAGCGCCAGACCGTTTTCAGATAGCCCTCAATGCAAAGGCTCTAGATGCAAATATTGGTGTGAGAGCTAATTCAATCAAGGAAACACTGCATGTTGGTGAAGGGCTTATTGAAGAAGGATCAGCCACATGCGGATTTCACATGCCACCAACTCCACATTCACAGACAACTTCAGCGCCAAAGCCATTTTCTGATAGCCCTCAATGCAAAAACTCTAGACGCAATATATTGGTGTGAGAGCTAATTCAGTCAAGGAAACACTGGTCATTGGTGAAGGGCATATTGAAGAAGAATCAGCCGAGTGGTTCTTGTGGCAGACCAAGGCCATCTGGCTCACTGTCTTCACACACTGTCAGGCTAACAAGAAGCTCTCAAGGAAACTCAGTTTTCACACTCTATGCTTAATGCCCTTTCATAGCATTATCTAGAAATGATCCTGGTAGAGCATCCCACACAAACCAATGCTTCACATGCGGTTTTCACATGCAACCAACTCCACATTAACAGTCAACTTCAGCGCCAAAGCCTTTTTCAGATAGCCCTCAATGCAAAGGCTCTAGGTACAAATATTGTTGGATAGCTAATTCAATCAAACACTGCATGTTGGTGAAGGGCATATTGAAGAAGAATCAGCCGAGTGGTTCTTGTCGGAGAACAACTCCATTGGGCTCACTAACTTCACACACCATCAGGCTTCCAAGCAGCTCTCAAGGAAACTCACTTTTCACACTCTATACTTAATGCCCTTTGAGTGCATAGGACTGAAATGAAGCTTGGTGAGCATCCCACACAAACCAATGCTCCACATGCGGGTTTCACATGCCACCAGTGCTCCACATTCACAGTCAACTTCAGCGCCAAAGCCATTTTCAGATAGCCGTAACTCAAAATCTCTAGACGCAAATATTGTTGTGACAGCTAATTCAATCAAGGAAACACATCATGTTGGTGAAGGCATATTGAAAAAGAATCAGCCGAGTGGTTTTTGTGGGAGAACAACTCCATTTGGCTCACTCACTTCACACACCACCTGGCTTCCAAGCAGCTCTCAAGGAAACTCAGTTTTCACACTCTATGCTTAATGCCCTTTGAGGGCTTAGACTAGGAACGAACCTGATAGAGCAACCCACACAAACCAATACTCCACATGCGGGTTTCACATGCCACCAACACCACATTCACAGACAATTTCAGCGCCAAAGCCGTTTTCAGATAGCCCTCAATGCAAAGGATCTCGGTACAAATATTGGTGTGAGAGCTAATTCAATCAAGGAAACACTGCATGTTGGTGAAGCGAGTATTGAATAAGAATCAGCCGCGTGGTTCTTGTGCGAGAACAACTCCATTTGGTTTCCTAACTTCACACACCATCATGCTAACAAGCAGCTCTCAAGGAAACTCAGTTTTCACACTCTATGCTTAGTGCCCTTTGAGTGCCTAGGACTGAAATGAAGCTTGGTGAGCATCCTACAAAAACCAATTCTCCACATGCGGGTTTCACATGCCACCAACTCCACATTCACAGACAACTTCAGCGCCAAAGCCATTTTCAGATAGCCCTCAACTCAAAGGCTGTAGACGCAAATATTGTTGTGTGAGCTTATTCAATCAAGGAAACACAGCATGTTGGTGAAGGGCATATTGAAGAAGAATCAGCCGAGTGGTTCTTGTGGGAGAACAACTCCATTTGGCTCACTAACTTCATAGACTGTCTAGCTAACAAGCAGCTCTCAAGTAATCTCTGTTTTCACACTGTATGCCTAATGCTCTTTGAGTGCATAGGACTGAAATGAAGCTTGGTGAGCATCCCAGAGAAACCAATGCTCCACATGCGGGTTTCACATGCCACCAACTCCACATTCACAGACAACTACAGCGCCAAAGCCATTTTCAGATAGCCCTCAACTCAAAGGCTCTAGATGCAAATATTGTTGTGAGAGCTAATTCAATCAAGGAAACACTGCATGTTGGTGAAGGGCATATTGAAGAAGAATCAGCCGAGTGGTTCTTGTGGGAGAACAACACCATTTGGGTCACTGACTTCACACACTGTCTGGCTAACAAGCAGCTCTGAAGGAAACTCAGTTTTCACACTCTATGCTTAATGCCCTATGAGTGCATTATCGAGAAATGAACCTGGTAGAGCATCCCACACAAACCAATGCTCAACATGCGGGTTTCACATACCACCAACTCCACAATCCCAGACAACTTCAGCGCCAAAGCCATTTTCAGATAGCTCTCAATGCAAAGGCGCTAGGTACAAATATTGTTGTGAGAGCTAATTCAATCAAGCAAACACTGCATGTTGGTGAAGGGCATATTGAAAAAGAATCAGCAGAAAGTTTATTGTTAGAGAACAACTCCATTTGGCTCACTAAATTCACACACCATCAAGCTTCCAAGCAGCTCTCAAGGAAACTCAGTTTTCACACTCAATGCTTAATGCCCTTTGAGTGCATTATCTAGGAATGAATCTAGTAGAGCATCCCAAACAAACGAATGCTACACATGCGGATTTCACATGCCACCAACTCCACATTCACAGACAACTTCAGCGCCACAGCCGTTTTCAGATAGCCCACAATGCAAAGGCTCTAGACGCAAATATTGGTGTGAGAGCTAATTCAATCAAGGAAACACTGCATGTTAGTGAAGGGCTTATTGAAGAAGAATCAGCCGAGTGGTTCTTGAGGGAGATCAACTCCATTTGGCTCACTAACTTCACACACCGTCATGCTAACAAGCAGCTCTCAAGGAAACTCAGTTTTCACACTCTATGCTTAATGCCCTGTGAGTCCCTAGGACTGAAATGAAGCTTGGTGAGCATCCCACACAAACCATTGCTCCACCTGCCGGTTTCACATGCCACCAACTCCACATTTACAGACAACTCCAGCGCCAAAGCCGTTTTCAGATAGCCCTCAACTCAAAGGCTCTACAGGCAAATATTAGTGTGAGAGCTAATTCAATCAAGCAAACACTGCATGTTGGTGAAGGGCATATTGAAGAAGAATCAGCCGAGTTGTTCTTGTGGGAGAACAACGCCATTTGGGTCACTGACTTCATAGACTGTCTAGCTAACAAGCAGCTCTGAAGTAAACTCTGTTTTCACACTCTATGCTTTATGCCGTTTTAGTGCCTAGGACTGAAATGAAGCTTGGTGAGCATCCCACACAAACCAGTGCTGAACATGCCGGTTTCACATGCCACCAACTCCACATTCACACACTACTTCAGCGCCAAAGCCGTTTTCAGATAGCCCTCAATGCAAAGGCTCTAGATGCAATATATTGGTGTGAGAGCTAATTCAATCAAGAAAACACTGCATGTTGGTGAAGGGCATATTGAAGAAGAATCAGCCGAGTGGTTCTTCTGGGAGAACAACTCCATTTGGCTCACTAATTTCACACATCATCAGGCTTCCAAGCAGCTCTCAAGGAATCTCAGTTTTCACACTCTATGCTTAATGCCCTTTGAGTGCATTATCTAGGAATGAACCTGGTAGAGCATCCCACACAAACGAATGCTCCACATGCGGGTTTCACATGCCACCAACTCCACATTCACAGGCAACTTCAGCGCCACAGCCGTTTTCAGATAGCCCACAATGCAAAGGATCTAGGTACAAATATTGGTGTGAGAGCTAATTCAATCAAGGAAACAGTGCACATTGGTGAAGGGCATATTGAAGAAGAATCAGCCGAGTGGTTCTTGTGGGAGAATAACTCCATTTGGTTCCCTAACTTCACAAACTGTCAGGCTAACAAGCAGCTCTCATGGAAACTCTGTTTTCACACTCTATGCTTAATGCCCTTTGAGTCCCTAGGACTGAAATGAAGCTTGGTGAGCATCCCACAGAAACCAATGCTCCACATGTGGATTTCATATGCCACCAACTCCACACTCACAGACAACTTCAGCGCCAAAGCTGTTTTCAGATAGCCCCTCATTGCAAAGCTGCTAGACATGAACTTTTTTAATGTAGCATATTTTTATTAATTATTATGCAATATGTGAGAGTTTCATAGGATTTGGGAATCTCCCCACCCCTCCCCACGCCCCTCCCCCTGGGAATTCCTCCACCTTGATGCAGTATTACAGTTCAAATTCCATCAAGATTCTTTCCTTGCAAACATATACCAAGCATAGAGTGCAGCTACTTATTGTCCAGATGGGTTGAACAGTTTCTTGGGGAGACCATTTCTCGTCCAAAGTTAGACCTGGTAGAATATCATCCCAGTCAATTAAGAGTCCCTATATAACATCAACAGCAATTTGTAACTTTATGGAATTGGCATGGTTTTGCATAACCATTATGTTTAAAAAAAAGAAAAAAAGAAGCATGTTCTTAACCACAACCTATGATTTGCTCATTGACGTTTCAATTTTAGTTTGTACACAGGACCAGCTGATATATACCTTAAAATGGCTATAAGGTACCATTCATCTGTCTCGTGTCTATTTCATTTTAGCATTTAGCCATTTGTTGTGTTGAAGTATAATTTTGATGATCTTGGCAGATTTTAGGATAATCTAGACTGGCTTGTAACTCTAACAAGACATTTGTCAACAGTTAAGGTTCAGAATATTTTTTTGGGGTGGGTGTGCAGGAAAGTCCCCAACACCATGGTGAAGAGTGACTAATCTTCGTGTCCTACCCAGCGAGGCATTAGCCAATCCATGCCAGCTCTTTCCTGTCAGATTCCAAGCTCTACTTTTTGTTGTTTGTCTATTTATTTTCAGTTTTTTTAGTTTGTATGATCGTTTGTTTGCTATGAGGGGTTTTCGGAGCGATCCTGATGGTCATTGCAAGGGAGGGTGGGGGTCCAGAGGTGGAGCCAGGCTCGGTCCAGAGAAAGCTTTCCTCCCTGGTCCCGAAGGAAGTTTATTGTTCTTCTGTTTCTGCGGACCGCTCAGGGCTTCTGGTTGTCTTTCTGATGACGTTGGTTTCTGCACGGTAGTGTTTGGACTTCTTCCATCCCTAGCAAGAGCTCCGGTTGGGGGTGGGTGACCTCAGAGTACTCGGCCTCCGAGGGCATCCAATTCCCTGTGGCCTCCTTGGCAGTTGGGATATAGTCCTTGTTGCTTGTATTAATAGTTTGTGGTGAAGGTCTAGGAGTCTTCGTGGTTGGGATCCAGGCATTTTCCTTGCCACCTGCTCTACCCTGGAGTGCCCCCCTGCTCCACGCACATGACCTCCTGTTAAGAGGTTGTCTGGATCGCACCCGATTCCCCCCTCATGCATTGGTATAGTAGTTTTACTATTGTTTAGTGCCGCTTTGAGTCTGTTGTCTATGAATTACCATATTTGATCATGATAGGCTATATTGTATTTTTTCCTCACTCTTTTTATGGTCCTGAAAGGCTTCCCTGCACTCCCCCCCCATTACGGATTAACATAGCGTATTGAGGGTATAGAAGGTTTTACAGTTTTTTGATGTAGATCTTAAGTATTCTGACATTAATTGTTGGTTTATAGATTATATCGCATTATCTTATTGTATTGGATACTGGTTCTTAGAGATTGCACTAATATTACAATATACAGGTACTATCTTTCAGGTTGTCATCTTTTCATCTCAAATTAAGGCAAACATGTGGTATTTAACCTTTTGGGACTGGTTCATTTCTCTTAGCATGATGGATTCCAGTCGGACCCATTTGTCCACAAAGAACTGCATTTCGTTTTTTTTTTAATAGCTGAGTAGTATTCCATAGAGTAGATGAACCATAGCTTCCTTATCCAGTCTTCTACTGATGGGCATTTTGGCTGCTTCCAGGTTTTTGCGATTGTAGATTGTGCTGCTATGAACATAGGCGTGCATGTTGGTTTCTTGAGTAGGAGATGTTTTGGATATATCCCTAGGAGTGCTATTGCTGGATCATATGACATGTTGATTTTCAGTTGTTTGAGTATTCGCCAAGCTGATTTCCATAGAGGCTGTACCAGTCTGCAGCCCCACCAGCAGTGGAGAAGGGTTCCCTTTTCCCCGCAACCTCGCCAACAAGTGTCGTTGGTGGTATTATGTATGTGTGCCATCCTTACTGGAGTTAGGTGGTACCTCAAAGTTGTCTTCATTTGGATTTCCCTTATTGCCAGGGAACTTGAGCATTTTTTCATATGCTTGTTTGCCATTTGGGTTTGTTCCTTTGTGAAATGTCTGTCCATTTCCCATGCCCATTTCTTGAGTGGCTTGTTTGTTTTGACATTTTGGTTGCTTTGTAGCTCTTTGTATATTCTGGAAATTAGCCCTCTGTCACCTATGTCGTGCGCAAAGATCTTCTCCCATTCTGTGGGTTGCCTTTTTACTTTGTTGATTGTTTCTCTAGCTGTACAGAAGCTTCTTAGTTTGATGAGGTCCCAATTGTTTATTTTGGTCTCGATTTCTACTGCTTTTGGAGTCTTTTTTAGGAGGTGAGGGCCTACCCCTAAGTGTTGCAGTGTGTTTCCAACATTTTCTTCCAAAAGTTTGAAGGTTTCTGGATGTAGGTTTAGATCTGTTATCCATTTAGATTTGATCTTAGTATATGGTGAGAGATGTGGGTCTATCTTTTTGTTTCTGCAGGCTATTAACCAGTTGTCCCAACAGCATTTATTGAACAGACCTTCCCGTTTGCTTGGATTGTTGTCTGTCTTTTTGTCAAAGATTAATTGACTGTATCTATGTGGATTACTCTCTGGTGATTCTATTCTGCTCCATTGATCTTCCTCTCTATCTTTGTGCCAGTACCACGCTGTTTTGATAACCACTGCCCTATAGTATGTCCAGAGGTCTGGAACTGTGATTCACCCTGCTAACTTCCTGTTCTTCAGGATGGTTCTGGCTATCCGTGGTTTTTTGTGCTTCCAGATGAACTTTTGGATAATTGTTTCCAGTTCCATGAAGAATGTTTTGGGCAGTTTGATTGGAATTGCATTGAATGTATATATCGTCTTTGGCAATATAGACATTTTAATGATATTGATTTTACCTATCCAGGAGCATGGGATGTTACTCCATCTTTTGAGGTCTTCTTCAATTTCTTTTTTAAGTGGTTTGTAGTTTTCCTCAAATAGGTCTCCTACATTTTTGGTTAGGTTAATTCCCAGATACTTCATACTTTTCTCTGTTATTTTGAATGGTATTTTGCAGGTTAGATCTTTTTCCAACATGGGGTTGTTTGCATACACTATGGCTGTTGATTTTTGTTCATTAATTTTGTACCCTGCCACACTACCAAACTCTCGTATAAGTTCTAGGAGTCTCTGTGTTGAGCCTCTTGGCTCTTCTATATAAAGAATCATGTCATCTGCGTACAGTGAAAGTTTGACTTCTTCATTTCCAATTTGAATTCCTCTGATTTCTTTTTCTTGTCTTATGGCCTCAGCGAGTACCTCTAGGACTATGTTGAATAGCAGTGGAGAAAGTGGACATCCCTGTCTTGTTCCAGGTAATTGCTTCACGTAGCTAGGCGCATTGGGATTAGGTGCATATATGTTCACGATGGTAATTGCTTCCTGATGGATCAATCCTTTCACCAATATATAATGTGCTTCCCTGTCCTTTTTGATGTCTGTAAGCTTGAAGTCTATATCATCTTAAATTAGGACAGCTACCCCAGCCTTTTTTTCTCATCCATTGGCATGAAATATCTGTTTCCATCCCTTCACTTTAAATTTCTTAGAGGCTTTTCTGGTTAGATGTGTCTCTTGTAGGCAACAGATAGTTGGATCTTGTTTGATGATCCATTCCATTAATCTGTGCCTTTTGATTGGTGAGTTTAGACCATTTGTGTTAAGAGTCAATATTGAGATGCTGCGATTTTGCCCTGCCATACATATGTGTCTTTGTGGGTGTTGGTAACTGTGTAATTACCCCTCCTTGTGTGGGCTTTAGTGGGGAGATCTTCCTGTTTGCCATCTTTGCTTGTGGTTTGCCCCTGTTTTTTCTGGATTTAGCACATTTCTAAGGAGATTTTGAAGAGTTGGTTTTGTGCTGGCATATTCTTCAAGTTTCTCTTTGCTATGGAAGTATCTGATTTCGTTCACAAATATAAATGAGATCTTTGCTGGGTACATTAATCTTGGTTGACAGTTGTTCTGTTTCAGGATTTGGAAGATCTTTGTCCATTCTCTCCTTGCTTGTAGGGTCTTTTCAGAGAAGTCAGCAGTGATTCTGATTGGTTTTCCCCGGTATGTGATCTTTTCTCTGCTTCGTACTTGTCTCAGGACTCTTTCCTTGTCCTCATTGGAGTGAAACTTGAGCACCATGTGTCTGGGTGAGGATCTCTTTGGATCATATCTATTGGGAGTTCTCTGTCCATCCTGGATTTGGGCTGGGTTCATGTTCCAAGTGTTTTGGAAGTTTTCCTGTATAATTTCGTTGAGCACCGTTTGCATTCCTGATTCTCTTTCTGCTCCTTCGGGCAGTCCCATAATTCTGATATTAGATTTTCTTAGGTTGTCTTTCATCTCTTGAATGGTCTTATTGGCTTTGTTCAGGCTTGTTTCTAGCTGTTTAATGAGCTGGGTGTGTACATTTTGTGTGTCTTTGGTTTCAGAGATCCTCTCTTCTGCTGTATTTATTCTGTTAGTTAGGCTCTCAAGTTTGTGCTCTAAGTCAAGGATTTTGTTTTTGACTTGCTGTATTTCTGTGACTATGTGGTTCTTGAATTCCCTGAAGTCTTCCCAGTTCTTCTCATTGTCTCTGACAGCTTTTAACAATATTTTTTTAAATTCCTTGTCTGGTAGAGCTTCCATGTCTTCTTCTCGTATCTCCGAAATAGATATTGGCTTTTGGCCTTTTTTTGGTGAGGTACTGGCTCTCTTGTCCGGATTATTACCTTTTCTGAAGTTTCTTCTCATTGCATTATTGTTTCTTATTGATTTCAGGGATGTATTCTCTGATTTGTTTATCTACAGTTTCTGGTCTTTGTGCAGTAGTTTGGAGTAGGTGTGAGTTCGCTGCTTCCTTTAGGTTTACTTTTGAAGGAGAATTTCTTTGAGTTCTATTGGAGACGTTTGGTGAGGGGGGATAGCTATATCAACCCCTGAATGTCTATAACCCTCTGTAGCTTGGTTTCTCTAAGGTATGTTGGTTAGACCTTTCGTCCTGTGTGCGTTTTCAGGGGTAGGGCTTAGTAGCAGTATTTTGTAGCTTCAGGGTTCCTTGTCTGTAGTTTTGGGGTGGATTTAGAAGACCCCTAGCGCCCCTCAGGCCTGTGGGGGAGTATGTGTCAGGCCGTGGGAAGCTCTAGCTATGTGTATCTGAGCCACTGTTTCAGGGCCTGCAGTTGTGGAGCTGCCCAACCCTGGCCTGATGTGAAACTCAGATGCTGGTGTGCTGAGGAGTTTGCCGAGAGGGATTCCTCAGAGGAAATGAAGCTGCACTTCCCGCCTCCGGCGCCCGCCTCTGTGGGGCCACAGGCATTCAGCAGTGAGAAGCTGTGCTGGCGTGCACCCCAGATGCTGTTGTTGTGCTGGGGTAGCTTTCCTAGGGGGATCCCTCAGAGGAACCGAAGCAGCACTCCCCGCCGCAGGCGCACACTGCTGGCGGCCTCCTCTGTGGGGCCTCGGGCATTCAGCAGTGAGAAGCTGCCGGTGCGCACCCCAGAAGTTGTTGCTGCACTGAGGGGTTATACAGAGGCAGATCCCTCAGAGGAACTGAAGCAGCACTCCCCGTCGCAGGCGCTCGCTGCTGGCGCCCACCACTGGTGCCCGCCTTTGTGAGGTCATGGGCTTTCAGCAGTGAGATGCTGTGCTGGTGCACCCCAGAAGTTGTTGTACTATGTGGTCTGCCCAGCGATGTCCAGTAGAGAAAGTTAAGCTGCGCAAGTCTCCTGCACCTTACCACTGGGGGACCTGTAGGAGCTCTACGCCCTGGCTCCCACACAAGTTGGAGCGTTCAGTTCTCGCACAGCCTCAGACTGGGTGAATTCGTGGGGACAGGGGGCACTGAGCAGGGACAGTCTCAGTATAGTTCTCTCAGGGAGCGAAAAGCCAGAAAATCTGGGGGTTTTTTCACCTCTGGCGCACTCCACCTCTCTAGGTTCCTGTGCGTCCCGGCGCCACAAAGCCGCCAAGCTAGGTGCCTCCAGGGGCCCGTGTTGCTCAGAGCGCTAGGAGTCTCACAGCTTTGGTTGTTGAAAGTTCCGCCAGGAGGGGAGGGGTCGCTGGTACTGATGGGGGCCTTCACAAAAGGCAGCCCATTCTGCTGTCTCCAGCTGCCCTGGGTCCTCTGAGCTTCCCACTGATGTACCCCCTTCCCAGGATGACTCACCACGTTATAACCAGGTCTTTCTGTTTCCTGCGTTACTTGTCTGCATTTCTTCCAAACCATGTGTTTCTTCTTGGATGCTCGATGTCCAGGGAGCTTCTGGAACTCCTTCCTGTGGTTCCTCAGTCCGCAGATCTCTCTCCAGCCGTGCCCTGTCTTTCATTCAGCGCCTCCCTTTCTATGCCTGTCCTCCCAGGTCGGCCATCTTCTCGCGAATCCCCTAGACATGAACTTTTGTGTAAGAGCAAATTCAATCAAGGCAATACTGCATGTTGGAGAAGGGCATATTGAAGAAGAATCAGCAGAGTGGCTCTGGTGGGAGAACAACTCCATTTGGCTCACTAACTTCACACACCATCAGGCTTCCAAGCAGCTCACAAGGAAACTCAGTTTTCACACTCTATGCTTAATGCACTTTGAGGGCATTGTCTAGGAATGAATCTGGTAGAGCATCCCACACAAACCAATGCTCCACATGCGGGTTTCACATGCCACCAACTCCACATTCACAGACAACTTCAGCGCCAAAGCCTTTTTCAGATAGCCCTCAATTAAAAGGCTCTAGGTGCAAATATTGGTGTGAGAGCAAATTCAATCAACGAAACACTGCATGTTGGTGAAGGGCATATTGAAGAAGACTTAGCCGAGCGGTTCTTGTGGGAGAACAACTCCATTTGGCTCACTCACTTCACAAACCATTAGACTCCAAAGCAGCTCTCAAGGAAACTCAGTTTTAACACTCTATGCTTAATGCGCTTTGAGTGTTTAGACTAGGAATGAACCTGGTAGAGCATCATATACAAATCAATGCTCCACAAGCGGGATTCACATGCCACCCACTCCACATGCACAGATAACTTCAGCGCCAAAGCCGTTTTCAGACAGCCCTCAACTCAAAGGCTCTAGACGCAAATGTTGGTGTGACAGCTAATTCAATCAAGGAAACACTGGTCATTGGTGAAGGGCGTATTCAAGAAGAATAGGCCAAGTGGTTCTTGTGGGAGAACAACTCCATTTGGCTCCCTAACTTCACACAGCATCAGGCTAACAAGCAGCTCTCAAGCAAAGTCTGTTTACACACTCTATGCTTAATGCCCTTTTGGTTTCTAAGACTGAAATGAAGCTTGGTGAGCATCAAACACAAACCAATGCTCCAAATGCGGGTTTCACATGCCACCAACTCCACATTCACAGACAACTTCAGCGAAAAAGCCGTTTTCAGATAGCCCACAATGCAAAGGATCTAGATGCAAATATTTGTGTGAGTGCTAATTCAATCAAGGAAACACTGCATGTTGGTAAAGGGCATATTGAAGAAGAATCAACAGATTGGTTCTTGTGGGAGAACAACTCAATTTGGCTCACTCACTTTACATACCACCAGGCTTCCAAGCAGCTCTCAAGGAAACTCAGTTTTCACACTCTATGACTGATCCCCTTTGAGCGCCTACGACTGAAATGAAGCTTAGTGAGCATCCCACACAAACCAATGCTTCACATGCGGGTTTCACATGCCACCAACTCCACATTCACAGACAACTTCAGCGCCAAAGCCGTTTTCAGATAGCCCTCAATGCAAAGGATCTAGGTACAAATATGGGTGTGAGAGCTAATTCAATCAAGGAGACACTTCATGTTGGTGAAGGGCATATTGAAGAAGCGTTGGCCGAGTGGTTCTTGTGGGAGAACAACTCCATTTGGCTCATAACTTCACTCACCATCAGGCTTCCAAGCAGCTCTCACGGAAACTCACTTTTCAAACTCTATGTGTAATGCCATTTGAACGCATAAGACTGAAATGAAGCTTGGTGAGCATCCCACACAAACCAATGCTGCACATGCGGGTTTCACATGCCAACAACTCCACATTCACAGACAACATCAGCGCCATAGCGGTTATCAATAACCACTCAATGCAAAGCTGCTAGACATGAACATTTGTGTGAGAGCTAATTCAATCAAGGAAATATTGCTTGTTGTTGAGGGCATATTGAAGAATTAGCCGAGTGGTCCTTGTGGGAGAACAACTCCATTTGGTTCCCTAACTTAACACACCATCACGTTTCCAAGCAGCTCTCAAGGTAACTCAGTTTTCACACTCTATGCTTAATGCCCTTTGAGTGCATTGTCTAGAAAAGAATCGGGTAGAGCATCCCACACACGAATTCTCCACATGTGGGTTTCACATGCCACCAACTTCACATTCACAGACAACATCAGTGCCAAAGCCGTTTTCAGATAGCACTCAATGCAAAGTTTCTAGACGCAAATATTGGTGTGAGAGCTAATTCAATCAAGGAAACACTGCATGCTGGTAATGGGCATATTGAAGAAGAATCAGACGAGAGGTTCTTGCGGGAGAACAACTCCATTTGGCTCACTAAACTCACACACCATCAAGCTTCCAGGCAGCTCACAAGGAAACTCAGTTTTCACACTCTATGCTTAATGCCCTTTGAGTGCCCAGGACTGAAATGAACCTGGAAGAGCATCCCACACAAACCAATGCTCCACATGCAGGTTTCACATGCCACCAAATCCACATTCACAGACAACTTCAGCGCAAAAGCCGTTTTCAGATAGCCCTCAATGCAAAGTTTCTAGAAGCAAATATTTGTGCAAGAGTTAATTCAATCAAGGAAACACTGCATGTTGGTGAAGGGCATATTGTAGAAGAATCAGCTGAGTGGTTCTTGTGGGAGAACAACTCCATTTGGCTCACTATTTCACACAACATCAGGCTTCCAAGCGGCTCTCCAGGAAACTCTATTTTCATACTCCATGCTTAACGCCCTTTGAGTACATTATCGAGGAATTAACCTGGTAGAGCATCCCACACAAAACAATGCTCCACATTTGGGTTTCACATGCCACCAACTCCACATTCACATACAACTTCAGTGCCAAAGCCATTTTCAGATAGCCCTCAATGCAAAGGCTGTTGGTGCAAATATTGGTTTGACAGCTAATTCAATCAAGGAAAACTGCATGTTGGTGAAGGGCATATTGAAGAATTAGCCAAGTGGTTCTTGTGGAGAACAAGTCAATTTGGCTCACTAACTTCTCACACCACCAGGCTTCCAAGCAGCTCTCAAGGAAACTCGGTTTTCACACTCTATGCTTAATGCCCTTTGAGTGCCTAGTACTGAAATGAAGCTTGGTGAGCATCCCACACAAACCAAAGCTCCAGATGTGGGTTTCACATGCCACCAACTCCACATTCACAGAAACTCCAGCGCCAAAGCCATTTCAGATAGCCCTCAATGCAAAGGCTCTTGGTGCAAATATTGATTTGACAGCTAATTCAATCAAGGAAACACTGCATGTTGTGAAGGGAATATTGAAGAAGAATCAGCCGAGTGGTTCTTGTGGGAGAACAACTCCATTTGGCTCACTAACTTCACACAGCACCATCAGGCTTCCAAGCAGCTCTCAAGGAAACTCAGTTTTCACTCTATGCTTAATGCGCTTTGAGTCCATTATCGATGAATGAACCTGGTAGAGCATCCCACACAAACCAATGCTCCACATTTGGGTTTCACATGCCACCAACTCCACATTCACAGACAAGTTCAGCGTCATAGCCGTTTTCAGATAGCCCTCAATGCAAAAGCTCTAGTGCAAATATTGGTGTGAGAGCTAATTCATTCAAGGAACCACTGCATGTTGGTCAACCACCCGCTGCAGTCATCAGGAACCGCAGTCATCAGGACCCGCTGGCATCTGCCCACCCTAGTTGCCAAGTCCCGCGAAGACCTGCACCCGCCGCAGTCTCCAGGTCCCATTGGGACCCACCAGGACCTTCACCAGACACAGTCGCCATGAGACGCACCCACGGTGAGGGTTCCCACCAGAGGAAGAGGCAGACTGCAAGAACCTGAGGTGTGAGTGTGTTGGGTGGGGACAGTGGTGGGTTGGAGGCTTCGGGAGTTGGCCCCCATGAGGCATGCACAGCGCCTGAACACCCTTGGAGTTCATCTCCCCCGCCCCTTCCTCCCCCGAGATTCCAGCATCTGGGGACACAGGGTGAGTGCCTTGAAACTGCCAGAACTGTGTCTGGGAGGTGACGCACAGCAAAAGGCACACTGAATACTCCACCGTGCCTTTGCGGTCTGGCACACAGCTGGGCGGTGCTGTCCCACAGGAACCCGAGCACACCTCTGGGCTAGGCAGTCCCGTGCTAGCGCTGGGGTGGGCGGGCCTGTGCAGGAGTGCTTCCAGAGAGCACCTAGAACACCCCACGCCCTATAGTCCCGTGCTTGGGTGACGCACCAGGAGTGCACTGCGGACCCGCGTGCAGGAGGCGTTCACAGAGTGCACCTGGAACCTCCACACCCTGCAGTCCCTGACACTGGGAACACACTGAGGAAGCACCTAGAATCCCCCGAGCCCTGTGATCCCATGCACAGGGGGTGCGCACAGAGAGTGCCTTCACCCCCCCATGCCCTGTGGTAGCATACCTGTAGGGGACGAGCTGAGAGTGCGCTTTGAATCCGCTGGGCCCTGGAAGTGGCGCCCTGAGGTCCAGTGTTCTGGAGACGCACCAAAAGTGCCTTGAAAATTCCCACACCCTGCTACTCCACACCTGCAGACTCTGATCTCTACGGGATAGTGCTTGGAGACCCCTCAGCACACTGGTGTCTAGGTCTCTTAAAAAAGAAACACTAACACAATGGGAAGAAATACCAGAAAAGGTAATGATCCAGATGAGAGAGCCAACACCCTACCAATAAAGGATCAAAAGCCAATGTCTATTTCGGAGATGTGAGATGAAGACATAGGAGATTTACCAGACAAGGAATTCAAAACAATAATGTTAAAATATGTCAGAGACAATGAGAAGAATTGGGAGGACTTCAAGGAATTCAAGAACCACATAGTCACAGAAATATAACAAATGAAAAGTAAAATCGTTGACTTACAGCACAAAATTGAGAGCCTAACCAACAGAGTAAATAAAAAGAATAAATAAATAAATACAGTGGAAGAGAGGATCTCTGAAATGGAAGACACACAAAACGAACCTACCCAGTTCATTAAACAAGTCTGAACAAAGCCAATAAGTCCATACAAGAAATGAAAGACAACCTCAGAAAATCGAATATTAGGATTATTGGCCTTCCTGAAGGAGCAGAAAGAGAGTCTGGAATGCAAATGGTGCTCAACGAAATTATACAGGAAAACTTCCAAAACACTTGGAACATGAACCCAGCCCAAATCCAGGACGGTCAGAGGACTCCCAGCAGATATGACCCAAAGCGATCTTCACCCAGACATATGGTGCTCAAGTTCCACTCCAACGAAGACAAAGAAAGAATCCTGAGACAAGTACGAAGCAGAGAAAAGATCACATACCGGGGAAAACCAATAGAATCACTGCTGACTTCTCTGAAGAGACCTTACAAGCAAGAAGAGAATGGACAAAGATCTTCCAAATCCTGAATCAGAACAACTGTCAACCAAGAATATTGTACCCAGCAAAGATATCATTCGTATTTGAGAATGAAATCAGATACTTTCATAGCAAAGAGAAATTAGAAGAAGATGCCAGCACAAAACCAACTCTACAAAATCTCCTTAGAAATGCGCTAAATCCAGAAAAAAAGGAGGTGAATCATAAGCAAAGATGGCAAACAGGAAGGTCTCCCCACTAAAGTCCACACAAGGAAATGCAATTACACAGATATCAATACCCACAAAAACAAGTATGGCAGGGCAAAATCACAACCTCTCAATTTTAACTCTTAACACAAATGGCCTGAACTCACCAATCAAAAGGCATAGATTAACAGAATGGATTATCAAACAGCATCCAACTATCTGTTGCTTACAAGAGACACATCTAACCAGAAGAGTTTCAAAGAAACTGAAAGAGAAAGGTTGGAAACAGATATTTCATGCCAATGGACGAGAAAAAAAGGCTGGGGTAGCTGTCTTAATTTCAGATGATGTGGACTTCAATCTGATACACATCAAAAAGGACAGGGAAGGACATTATATATTGGTGAAGGGACTGATCCATCAGGAAGTAATTACCATTGTGAACATATATGCACCAAATTCAAACGCACCTAGCTACGTGAAGCAATTACTTACGGACTTAAGGGGAGACATAGATATGCACACAATAGTAGTGGGTGATCTTAACACCCCACTAACAACAATAGACAGATCAACAAAACAAAAATTCAACAAAGAAACAACAGAGCTTATACAAACAATAGAACAACTGGACTTGATAGACATTCATAGAATTTTTTATATATACAGATTATACATTTTTTTCAGCAGTGCATGGCACCTTCTCCAGGATCGACCACATGATAGGACACAAAGCAAACCTAAATAACTTCAAAAAGATAGGAATCATACCATGTACCCTCTCAGACCACCACAGAATGAAACTGGAAATCAGCAATTCAAAATGCCCAAGGAAATACAGAAACTCTTGGAGGCTGAACAATATGTTATTAAATGAACAATGGATCAGAGAAGAAATTAAAGATGAGATCAAAAAATTTATGGAAACCAATGAAAACTCTGAAATGACATTCCAAAACTTGTGGGACACTGCCAAAGCAGTGCTACGGGCTAAACTCATCGCAATTGGAGCTCATGTCAAGGCCCAAGCGAAGCGCCAAATACAGGAACTAGACACACACCTCCAGGAATTGGAAAAACAACAGCAGAAGAGCCCCACACACAATAGGAAACAAGAAATCATCAAAACAAGGGAGGAAATTAATCAGATAGAAATAAAAAAACTATACACAAAATCAATGACTCAAAAAGCTGGTTTTTTGAGAAGATAAACAAGACAGACACCCCACTGGCCCGACTGACAAAGAAAAAACAAGATAAAGCAAGAATTAACAGCATCAAAGATGAAAAAGGCAACATAACAACAGACGCCGCATCCATTAAGAACATAATTAGAAATTACTACAAAGCACTGTACTCCAACAAATCAGAAGATCACCAAGAAATGGAAAAGTTCTTAGACTCACACCACCTGCCAAAACTTAGCCCACAGGTAACAAACGACCTGAACAAACCCATAACTGAAGCAGAGATTGAATCAGTGATTAAAGAACTCCCAACAAAGAAAAGCCCAGGTCCAGACGGCTTCACTACAGAATTCTACAAAACATTCCAAACAGAACTGACCCCAATCCTCTACAAACTCTTCAAAACAATAGAAAAAGAAGCAACCCTGCCAAACTCATTCTATGAAGCCAACATTACCTTAATCCCAAAACCAGACAGAGAACTAACAGAGAAGGAAAACTACAGACCTATCTCTTTGATGAACATTGATGCTAAGATTCTCAACAAAATCCTAGCCAATAGAATTCAAAAACACATCAGACAGAATCATTCATCCAGATCAAGTAGGATTGATCCCTGGAATGCAGGGATGGTTCAACATAAGGAAATCCATCAATGTGATACACCACATCCAAAAACTGAAAAACAAGAATCACATGATAGTATCAATAGATGCAGAAAAAGCTTTCGAAAAAATCCAACACCACTTCCTTCTAAAAACCCTAACCAAAGTAGGCATAGATGGAAAAATCCACAACATAATTAAAGCCATATATGAAAAACCCAACGCCAGCATCATACTGAATGGAGAAAAACTGGAACCCTTCCCACTGAGATCTGGAACAAGCCAGGGATGTCCACTTTCTCCACTGCTATTCAACATAGTCCTAGAGGTACTCGCTGAGGCCATAAGACAAGAAAAAGAAATCAGAGGAATCCAAATGGGAAACGAAGAAGTCAAGCTCTCACTATATGCAGATGATATGATTATTTATGTAGAAGAGCTAAGAGACTCAACACAGAGACTCCTAGAACTTGTACGAGAGTTTGGTAGAGTGGCAGGGTACAAAATTAATGAACAAAAATCAACAGCCATAGTGTATGCGAACAGCCCCAAGATGGAAAAAGATTTAACCAGCAAGATACCATTCAAAATAACAGAGAAAAGTATGAAGTATCTGGGAATAAATCTAACCAAAAATGTAGGAGACCTATTTGAAGAAAACTACAATCTACTTGAAAAAGAAATTGAACAAGATTTCAAAAGATGGAGTAACATCCCATGCTCCTAGATAGGTAAAATCAATATCATTAAAATGTCTATACTCCCAAATGCATGTATACATTCAACGCATTCCCAATCATATTGCCCAAAACATTCTTCATGAAACTGGAAACAATGATCCAAAGGTTCATCTGCAAACACAAAAAACCACGGATAGCTAGAACCATCCTGAAGAACAGGAAGTTAGCAGGGGGAATCACAGTTCCAGACCTCTGGACATACTATAGGGCAGTGGTTATCAAAACAGCGTGGTACTGGCACAAAGATAGAGAGGAAGATCAATGGAGCAGAAGAGAAACACCAGAAGGGAACCCAAACAGGTTCAGCCAAAAAATCTTTGACAAAAAGACAAACGACAATCCAAGCAAATTGGAAGGTCTGTTCAATAAATGCTGTTGGGACAACTGGTTAATAGCCTGCAGAAACAAAAAGATAGATCCACATCTCTCACCATACACTAAGATCAGATCTAAATGGATAATAGATCTAAACCTACATCCAGAAACCTTCAAACTTTTGGAAGAAAATGTTGGAAACACACTGCAACACTTAGGGGTAGGCCCTCACTTCCTAAAAAAGACTCCAAAAGCAGTAGAAATCGAGACCAAAATAAACAATTGGGACCTCATCAAACTAAGAAGCTTCTGTACAGCTAGAGAAACAATCAACAAAGTAAAAAGGCAACCCACAGGATGGGAGAAGATCTTCGCACACGACATAGGTGATAGAGGGCTAATCTCCAGAATATACAAAGAGCTACAAAACAACCAAAATGTCAAAACAAACA